>NW_006408628.1:6238101-6268598 GCF_000296735.1 Chrysochloris asiatica
GGCACTTAACAACAACAACAACATTGGCTCTTATGGACTTGTTCTAATTATCTTCATATGTAGAACTTGTATATGATCAATTGATGATCTGTTCCACAGTCAGCCCCTGGTCCTGTTTCAGCTGATGATACTTTCCACCAGGGGAATGTGCATTCCAACTGGTGAGGTCCATGCATGTCTTTGTCTTTTATATTGTTTAAAACATTCTCTCATGAAAAATTCTATAATACGATCTCCAGCAACATTTCTTTCCCCAAGGTCATATTTTCCAATGACTGATCCTTCATCTTTGTTTTCAACCTTTGCATTCTAATTACCAGTAAATTATAAATATATCTTGATTGCATTGATCAATTTCAGACTGAAGAAGTTGGTAGTATTCTTCAATTTCGTCATCACTGGCTTTAGTTGTTCGTGTGGTAATTTGAATAAGAGTGGTGTAACTGGTCTTCCTTGCTAGCATATGGATATTATTCTATTAAAGACAACATTGCACTTCAAGATAGATCTTGAAATATTCTTTTTGATGATGAATACTAAGCCATTTTTCCTGAATTTGTCATTCCCAACATAGTAAACCATATGATTGTCAGATTCAAACTGGCTAATAACAGCCCATTTCAGCTCACAAATGTCTAAGATATCAACCTTATTGCATTCCATTTCATTTTTGACAACGTCCAATTTTATTAGATCCATACTTCGTACATTCCATGTTCTGATTATTAATAGATGTTTGTAACTGTTTCTCCTTATTTTGCATTGTGCCTTACCAGCAAATGAAGGCCCTGAAAGCTTTATTCACATCATCATAGTCAACTCTACTTTGAAGAGATAACTCTTATCCAGTTGCATTTTGAGTGTCTTCCAACTTGATGGGTTCATCTTCTTTCACTATATTTGGCAATATTCTAGTGCTGTTCATAATGTTTTCATCGTCTGTCACTGTATCTGACAATATGCATATGGTTTAAGTAGCTACACATTCAGAAATAGTCCATCTATCCTTTTTCCTAATCTTTAGTTTTGAAGTTCTGCTGAAACTTGTCCACCTTGGATGACCCTGCTAACATTTCATCGACTCTCTACTTTATCAGGAGCTCTGGTAGCATAGTGGTTACTAATTGGGCTGAGAACCTTAAGGTCAGCAGTTCGAAACTACCAGTCGCTCTGTGGGAGAAAGATGAGGCTTTCTGCTCCCGTAAAGATTGACAGCCTCGGAAACCCTGTATCGTGTTGTTATGGGTCAGAACTGATTCTACAGTACTTAACAACAACAACTCTACTTTATCAAACATGATGTCCTTTTCTAGGGACTGGGTCTTCTTGATAACATGTTCAAAGTAAGTGAGGTGAGGTGAAGTCTCACCATCTTTGCTTCTAAGGAGTATTATGCTGTACTTCTTCCAAGACAGACTTATTCCTTCCTCTGGCAGTCAATGGTGTATTTAATATTCTTAGGAATATCATATTTCTTCTTTTTTTAAAAATCTTTTCTGGTGAATTGAGTGAAGGTTTACAGGGAAGATCATCAGTGTTACATTCAGCAAATCATTGCAATGTCTACAATCCCTTCCATTCACTATCAGCTAACAGTGTTTATCTTTATTACCCCCGCTCATTTTTTTTTTTTTTTAAGCTTTTATTGTGAACTGAGTGATAGTTTACATGGGAGAACATCGGGTTTGCACTCATCCTATCATAGTGCAAATGATTTTTTGCAATGATTCATTGCAATGATTGCAATGAATTACAATCTACTTGGTTGTTCATTGCAATGATTACAATCTACTCGGTGCATTATCATTTAAAAGTGTTTGCTTCTATTACCTGTTTTGTTTTTAAGGAACATCATATTTCAAAGACATCATTTCTTCTTTGGTTTTCCAGGTTCCCATGCATATAGCGCTGTGAGCTGGTGTGTCAGACTGCAAAGTCATTTGAACTGCAAAGTTGGTGGTTCAAGCTCATGAGCTGCTCCTTGGAAACTCTATACAGGGTCACTATGGGTCTGAATTGACTCGACAGCACTTAACAACAACAACAACGTGCATATGAGGTGATTGAAAATACCATAGCTTGGGTCAGGCGCATCTTAGTACTCACGGTGACATCTTTGCTTTTTGACACTTTCAGGAGGTATTTTGCAGCAGAGTTTTTCAATGCAGTATCTTCTTTGATTTCCTGATTGTTGCTTCTATGAGCATTAATTTTGGATCTGAGTAAAACAAATCCTTAAACAACTTCAATCTTTTCATACTTTATCATGATGCTGCTTATTGGTTCAAATTTAAGAATTCTTGTTATCTTTATGTTAAGGTGTAATCCATACTGAAGACTATAGTCATTGATTTTCATCAGTAAGTGTTTCAAGTCTTCTTCATTTTCAGCAAGCAAGGTTGTGTCATCTGCATATTGCAGGTTATTACTGAGTCTTACTCCAATCCTGATGCCCTGTTCTTCTTCATATATCGCAGTTTCTCAGATTATTTGTTCAGCATATAGATTGAATAAGTGTGGTGAAAGACTACAACCCAGATACACAGCATTCACTTTTCCTGATTTTAAGCCATGCAGTATCCTCTCTTTCTGTTTTGACTGCTTCTTGGTCTACATATATATCCCTCATGATCACAATCATTTGTCTTCAGTCCCTTCAACTTGAAAAATGTTGAGTGTTCTTACCATTGGTTTTTCTACCTTCTTTATATATTTCATTAGAACACTATGTTTTCCTTTTTAAGTCTTCTCTTCAGTTCTTTTGCTTCATCATTTCTTCCATTTGCTTTAGCTAGTTTACATTCTATAGCAAGTTTCAGAGTCTTTTATGATATCCATTTTGGTATTTTCTTTCTTTCTTGTCTTTTTAATAATATTTTGCTTTCTTCATGTTTGATGTCCTTGGTGCCATCCCACAACTTGTCTGGTCTATGGTCATTAGTGTTCAACGAATCAGATCTAGTTTTGAGATGGTCTCTAAATTCATGTGGGATACACACAAGGTCACACTCTGGCTTTCCTGGACTTGCTTTAATTTTCTTCAACTTCAACTTGGATGTATATATGAGCAATTGATGGTCTGTTCTGCAGTTGGCCCCTGACCTTTCTCTGACTGATGTTATTGAGCCTCTCCATTTTCCCTTTCCACAAATGTGTTAGATTTGATTCCTGTGTGTTTCATCCTGCAAGGTTCACATATATAGGCACCATTTGTTGTGTTGTTGAAAAAACATTTGCAATAAATAAGTCATTTGGAATTGCAAAATTCTGTCATGCAACCTCTGACATCGTTTCTATCATGAAGGCTGTATTTTCCAACTACTACTTCTTCTTCTGGAGTCATGGTGTGGTGCTGTGGATTAACACTCTGGACTGCAAGGTTGGTTTGAATCACAAAGTCAGTGATTAAAGCCACTCCTTGGAAACCCTATACAGGGTCACTATGGGTCAGAACTGACTCAACAGCACTTAAAAACTGGAACAGCAATCCTTCTATGACTATTCATCTGTCAATTTGTTCAGAGGAGATGGCGTGCATGTTGCTGTGATGCTGGGAGCTGTGCTAACAGTATTTTAAATATCAGCAGGGTCACCAAGGTGGACAGGTTTTAGTGGAACTTCCAGACTAAGACAGACTAGGAGTAGGAGAAGCAAACTACTTCTGAATGTTTAGCTACTGAAAACCTTATGACTAGCAGTGGAACCTGTCAGACATAGTGCCAGAAGATGAAAACATTATGAATAGCACCACAGCATTGTCATAAATAGTGTCAGATATGAGCCCCTCAGGTTGGAAGGCACTCAAAATGACTGAAGAAGAGCTGCCTCCTCAAAGCAGAGTTGACCATGATGATGTGAATGGAGCAAAGCTTTCAGAACCTTCATTTTCTGGTGGGACACAACTCAAAATGAGGCAAAACAGCTGGAAACATCTATTAATAATCAGAACATAGAATGTACAAAGTATGGATCTAGGAAAATTGGAAGTTGTTAAAAATGAAATAGAATGAAGAATTACAGCCAGAATGCTCTTTTAAAACCAGGATGGCAAGACTTTGTCTTTTATTCTTCAGACACATTCTCAGGAGAGACCAATCCTTGGAGAAGGACATCATGCTCAGTAAAGTGGAGAGTCTGTGAAAAAGAGGAAGACCCCAAATGAGATGGATTGGCACAGTGGCAGCAGCAATGGGCTCGATCATAACAATGACTGTGGTGATGGTGTAGGGCTAAGTAGTGCTTTGTTCTGTTGTGCATAAGGTTGTTATGAGTTGGAAGAGACTTAGCAGCACCTAACAACAACAACTAATAATCATTCTTCTTTGTTTCTTATTTTTGAATAGTAATCATTAATATTTATCTATGCATATTGATTACACGTTTGATCAACTTCAGATTTTTAAAGTTGATAATAACGTCAATTTCTTCATCTTTGACATTAGTGATTAGTGTCTAAATTTGAAGAATAGTCATACTAACTTGTCTTCCTTATACTTGTATGGATATTATCCTCTCTCTGACAGCATTGTATTTCAGGAGAGATCTTGAAATATTCTTTTTCACAATGAATGTAATGTCATTTCTCGTCAATCTGTCATTCTTAACATAGTAGACCATATGATTGTCTGATTCATAATGAACAATAACAGTCCATTTCAGCTCACTTATATGTAGGATATTGATCTTTATGTTTGTATCTTATTTTTGATGACTTCTAATTTTTAATGGCTTCCAACAACTTCATGTAAAGAAAACAAAAACACTTACAACTGAACCAATAAACAACATTATGATAAATGGAGAAAGTTTGAAGTTGTCAAGGATTTCATTTTATTGGACCCATAATCAACACTCATGGAAGCAGCAGTCAAGAAATCAAATTATATATTGTATTGGCCAAATCGGATTCAAAACACCTCTCCAAAGTGCTAAAAAGTAAAGATGCCACGTTGATAAGTAAGGTGCACCTGACCCAAGCCATGGTATTTTCAATTGCCTCATATGCATGTGAAAGATGGAGAATCAGTAAAGAAGACTGGAGAAGAATCACTGTATTTGAATTACTGTGTTGGTGAAGAATATTGAAAGTATATGGACTGCCAAAAGAACAAATAAATCCATCTTGGGAGAAGTGTGGTTAGAATGCTCCTTAGAAATGAGAAGGGTGAGACTTCATCTCACATACTTTGGATATATTATCAGGAGGGATCAGTCTCTGGAAAGGGACATCATACGTGACAAAGTGGAGGGTCAGTGAAAAAGAGAAAGACCCTCAAGAAGATGGAGTGATAGAGTGGCTGCAACACTGGGCTCAAAAACAGCAACAGTTGTGAATGTGGTGCAAGACCAAGCAATATGTTGTTCTGGGAGGGTCACTATGTGTGTGGGGTCACTATGAGTTGGAGCTGACTTGACAGCACCTAGTGGGTTAATGCGCTGGACCGTAAAGTCGCCTTGTACCACAAGGTTGGAAGTTCAAGCTCACCATTCACTCCTTGGAAACCATCTACAGGGTCATTATGGTTCAGAAGTGACTCAATGGGACTTAAGAGCAGCAGCAGTAACAACAGTAATTGTCTTAGATTCATACTCCGTAGATTCCGTACAGGGTAGTGGTTACAAGTCGGGCTGCTAATCTGACTTATAACATCAGCAGTTTGAAACTACCCACTCTTCCAATGGAGAAACATGAGATTTTCTGCTCCTGTCAAAATTTACAGCCTCAGAAACTCTATGCAGGGTTTCTATGAGTCAGAATCAACTCCACGGCACATCACCACCACCACCACCAATGAATATTTGCAGTTGATTTTAATCATGCCATCAACAGATGGTAGTTTTGAAAGCTTTACTTCATCTACATCATTAAAGTCAACTTTACTTTGAGGATGTGGCTCTTCCCCAGTGGTATTTTGAGTGCCATCCAACCTGAAGGGCTCACTTTCTGGCACCTTCTCAGGCAATGTTTTACTGATATTCTTTAAGGTTTTCACTGACCATTTTTTTTAGTAGTGGACCACCAGGTCCTTCATCCTAGTCTGTCTTAGTCTGGAAGCTCTACTGAAACTTTTCCACCATGGTAGCTGTTCTGGTATTTGAAATACAGGTGACATAACTTCCAGGAAAAAGCAACCCTAAAGTTACCACAGAACAATAAACTGACAGACAAATGTTGGAAAACAACCATAGATATTTGAATTTCTTCCTGATGTAAAGTCTTCATGTGTCCTCTACTGTATATCTCACTGTAGTGTTTACAAAGGACTTTAGACTTTGTCTGGGTTCTTTAAAGGATGTTATCCTGTCAACTAGGAAAAATCTTTCATCTTTATCTTCACTCAGGCTAACCTCTTCAAAGTTGTTTCTCTCTAAGAACTAAGTCCTCTGGGCTTTTAGTGCTGGGCTCTCTGGGGACATCACAGCCATGTCAACTCTGAAGCCTGTCTATGAACATTAACTTCTAGAAAGCGGGAGAAGCAGAACCCCTCCTCTGTCCTGCTGCTTTGTGTTTCCTGGAGAGCCTTGTCTAAGGAAAAACCTTCCCATATCTGTCAACAGTGCTCTGACTTCCTCAAGAAACAGATTCTGGAAAGTGTGCGTGCTGTGTTCTTGTCGCACCTTCCATCCTCTCTCAAGAGCCAAATGGAGTCACACATCCCTAAGTTTTCTAATTAAAAGCATAACCTTCAACCCAGAGCTCTGAGTCAAATCTTCTGGTAGCATATTCCCAGGTGGCTTGTATGTACGTACTTCATTTTGAGGGAGACGTATACAGTTTATACTTAAGATTAAGAGGCATGCAATGTATTTTGACTTTCTTCTTTTAGAACTTACAGTAGCTTCAGTAGTTTTTCCAACTTACAGAGGAAGGTATGAGGTTATTATGTGCTTTGAGATTTTTATTAGTATTACATTTATCTAAGTAATTTTTATACTTCAAAAAGCTTTCAGATAAACTAACTTATTGGAATCTCACTCTAATGCTATCATATATACAAGGTAAATGGTAACAACCTCTTTTTCCATATGAGGACCTGAAATATGATTAAGCAGTCTGGGTCACCTTTTAGTTGGAGATGATATGGGACTGTATATTATATACTAAGCTTCAGACTTCATTCTGCTGGGCTGTCAAAAGTGCCCCAGCGTGCCTTTCCCCATATCCTGATTTCTCATCATTTGTTCCATGTCACAACTACATCAAAATAATTTGGGCTATACCTTTTAAATAAATTTATTTCTGGATCTTATCTCAAGAATGAGTAGATCTCACATGCTTCCTCAAAACCGGAAATGACTTCCTTGTGTAAATAGAATGGTCAGATCCAAGAGAATGGGAGGAGAGAAATTTAGGTTCATTGTATTTACATCAGTAGGACTTAAATCCACTTTGTAGCAAAATAGAAAGATTTCTCCCAGTCTGTCCTGTTAAGAGCCTGGTGGTACAGTGGGTCAAGTATTGGACTATTAACCACAAGGGTTGACGATTCAAATCCACCAGTCACTTCATGGCAGAAAGATGAGACTGCTCCCATAAAGATTTATAGCCTTCAAAAGTCTATGGAACAGCCCTACTCTGCCCTATAGGGTTGCTGTGAGCTGAAATCAACTCAACAACACTGGGTTTGGTTTTGAGGCTAGTCAAAACAGTTAGGAAGACTGTTAAAAGGGATTGGGAGAGAATGTCTGAGAGCTGGGTAGGACAGCAAATGTTGAAGAGCTCCTGGATATGGCAGTAAGAAGAAAAGCAATCATAACAAGATTTCAATTACAATCCTCAGTCAAGGGTCAACTCCTGAGCAGAAAATTGATTCCCCTTGTGCTATAGGAAAAGCACTGGACCGCTAACTGCAAGGTCAGCAGTTCAATCCCACCAACCACTCAAAAGGACATAGATGAAGTTGTTTGCTCTTATAAATATTTAGTCTCTGAAATCCTATATAGGGTCACTATGAGTTGGGATTGATACAATGGCAGTGGGTTTGGTATATTTGGCATTTGAAGTTCATTACCTCTAGACTTTTCCAGCCCTCAGTCCTCTCTCACCCCAGCTTTCTTCCTTCTCTCTTCTCAGCTTATTTGGCTTGGCTTCTTAGCACATGTTTCTCACTCTCAACCAAAGACAGAGGGTCCAACGCAGGAGCCAGACAGTTTTGGGCTTCATTCCAATGCCACTTCCTTGCTGTGTGAGTTCTGGCAAGTTGTTTTATTGCTTAGTTTCTGGGGATTTTATTATATTATGCTATATTAGTGCATTATGATCTTCATGGTGTTATGAAGATTAATGAAATAATGCATGTTATATTTCTAACAGTTTTACTGACATATTGCAAACAACAATAAATTACATATATACTGTCTATGTAACTCTCTTGAGCTCAGGGTCTTATGTTTCTTCTGCCTCCCACTATGCCATAATTCTTTTCCCTTTGAAATATCAACTTGTGGTCTCCATTTTCCAGACCTTTTCTGAGGAACCCAGCCCATTAAGCAACCAGCCAATATTTTCTTCTCACCCAAATTTCCTTTCAGCATATTCTTATGATTAGATGAGGCTGGTTACTTGTATGTTTGCCTTTCTACTTTCCCTATAACTTCTTTTGAGAAGAAGAGTGCTGGCCTGGTAGTTAGAAGGTATGACTTCTACTCCCCATTAGCTAGGTGACTGTGTCAAATTTCAGTAACATTTGGTTCTTAGTATCCTCAGCTGTAAAATGAAAATAATAAATCCTCCCAAACCCACTTCACAGGGTCATCATGAAAGCTAAATTAAATAAACTGTGCAAGATATTTAGAAAATCTCCGAATGTGAATGGAAATGAAGCATTGTTATTTAAATATAGAGTATCTTAAGAGCTTTTAATTTTTAGCTTTGTGATCAGTTAACATTTGATGTAGAGCAAACAACGGAAGATCCTCAGGGTCATGTGACAATAAACATTTATTTCTCATACATCTCTGGAATTCAACTGATCCAGTCTGGGCTCACTTATTGCATCTGAGAGGAGAGGGGGTTGGAAGTTGACTGACCAGGCTGAGTCTGACTAGAAAAGTTTGGCTCCACATGTCCATCATTCTCCTCTCAGGATTAGTGGACTAGCCCAAGAGTGTCTTTCTCAGGGTGACGATGGAAGCACAAGAGATCAGGTGGAAACATGCATGACTTTTTGAAGCCCATTGCTGCTGCCACTATGCCAATCCATCTCATTGGGCTCTTCTTCTTGGGTTTGCACAACATTGCATTTATTTGTCAAGCAAGTTACAAAGCTACAGTCAAAAGCAGCGGTCATGTCCCTCATACAATGAGAAGACTGCAAAGTTACATGAGAAAGATTATGGGTACAGAGATGGGTGACACTTGGGGCCATTATACAAACCTGCCACTGTGCCTTGGACCATGCTAGGACATTATTCTCTGGAAACTCAGTAGAAGGATGTTGGTCTCGTGTGGAGAGCTCAGACTGCAGGATTATCACTTCTGTCATGGTGGATTGGTTCTAGAACCCAATAGCATAATTAACTCCTCACTTCTAGAAAAGTCTTTAGGTAATGAAGAAGATGAGGTAACTCTCCTAAAATTTGGTCTCTGCTTTTAATCCTTACCATTGTTTTCCTGTATGAGCTTAGATAAATCGTTTCTTTCCCAAGATCATTGCCTTCGCACAAGTAGAAAAAGGTTCAGTATCCTCTTTCCCTGTCTTTTCCTAGTCAGTACCTCCATTTTCCTTATCTTAACTATACATTCCTGGAGGGCAGAGACCATGTCTGCTTTGTTTACACATATTCCAGCACCCAACACAGAGCCTGGGAGGTAGTATGTGGTCACTAAATCAATGAATAAATAATTCTGGGTGGAGAGAAAGCACAAAATCATCTGACTCTGCCAGATGCAAAAATGTTTAGTCCTAAGTAGAGACTGGAGTCAGCAGAGCTATGTCACCAACATAGGAAATGCTCAGAAGCTAAAAGCTGCTCTCAGACTTGGGCACCCTTTCAGGTACCTCAGTACAACACTAACAGGAACTTACTTCCTCTTGCCTAGAGAGCTTGCAACAAGTTTTTAAGTTCCCAGACTCACAGCCCTGTGAAGATTATTCCTGGGAAATTTTAAGTTCAATGCAAGTCAGTAGCTGCTTTGCTATATTTTTTCTCTCTTTGAAAAATTTGTTGTTTTAATTAAAAAAACAACAAAAAAAGATAAACTAAAGGGCAGGACTCCTGATCCTGCATTTAATTTCTCAGGGAGAAAAAGAAAAGCATTTAACATCTCTGAGCTCTTTGCTTGGATCTGTGTGTGTTTATGTGTATGTGTAAACTCCCTCACCCTTTGACTTTTCCTGGCAAATACTCAATAAATTCATGTGGACCAAATCAAAGGTAATCTAGGCCATTTTCTTTCATGCTTTCTATGTAACTTGGGCTCAGACAATGTGGAAGATTCTTTTTGAAGAACAATCTGGAGCTGTGGAGTTGCCCATTAAATCTTTCTTGTGTTCATCCTCATCTTCCTTTGAAGAGGCTGCTCTGGTTTGAAACTTTCTAATCCAGAATATTTGGCTCTGAAGTATTTCACTTAGTTCTCGGAGTCATTTATAAATAAACCAGCCAGGCAAAATTTCATTGCTGAGAACCCATAGTGGCTCAAGTCATCTGTTTATAGGGATTTGGTATCCTAAGAAACATAACTGACTCTAAGGAAAGCTTTTGTGGAGGGTGAATGTTACTTGAGAGCGCATGGTCTCAGACAAGAATCCTGTAGTTGTATGTTGTATGTATTTCTCTTCCAGCTCCTTGGAAACTCACAAGAATTTAAAAGAATTGCGGAAACTGAAGGAATCCTAGGACGCTAGTCACCTAAGCAGGACGTAGAACACTGTCTTTGTGGATTATGTTATACCAACTGACACTGGCAACCCCGGAGACTAAGGTCTTCAGCCCCCAGCCTGGCAACTCGTTGTCTTAAGACATTTGATGATTTGTTGTTGTTGAAAGGTGCCATCGAGTCGGAACCGACTCATAGCGACCCCATGCACAGCAGAACGAAACAATGTCCGATCCTGGGCCAACCTCACTACCGTGCCACACTTGAGTCCATCAATGATGCCACATGGCCAATCCATCTCGTTAGGGGTCTCCCTCTTTTTCTCTGACCCTCCACCTTACCCAGCATGACATCCTTCTCCAGCGACTGTTTCCTACAGACAATATGTCTAAAGTATGAGAGACGAAGCTTAGCCATCCTGGCCTCCAAGGAGCACTCTGGCTGCACTTCTTCTAAAACAGATCTATTGGTTCTTTTGGCAGTCCATGACAACTTCAATATTCTCCTCCAACACCACAACTCAAAGGCATCAATTCTTCTACGATCTTCCTTATTCACTGTCCAGCTTTCACATCCGTATGAGGCTATTGAAAACACCATGGCCTGGGTCAGGCGCACCTTAGTCCTCAAGCTGACATCTCTGCTCTTCAACACTTTAAAAAGTTCCTGTGCAGCAGATTTCCCCAATGCAATACGTCGTCTGATCTCTTGACTGCTGCTTCCGTGAGTGTTGATAGTTGATCCAAGAAGAATGAAGTCCTTGACAACTTCAATCTTTTCTCTATTGATAAGAATGTTGTTTATTGGTCAGTGGTGAGGATTTTTGTTTTCTTGACATTGAGATGTAATCCATATAGAAGGCTGTGCTCTTTGATCTTCATAAGTAAATGTTTCAAGTCCTCTTCACTTTCAGCAAGCAAGGTTGTATCATCTGCATATCGCAGGTTGTTCCTCCAATCCTGATGCCATGCTTTTCTTCATAGAACCCAGCTTCTCATATTATTTGCTCAGCATACAGGTTGAATAAGTATGGTGAAAGAATACAACCCTGTCTCACACCTTTCCCAATTTTACAACATTCAGTGTTCCCATGTTCTGTTTGAACAACTGCTTCTTGGTCCAGGTACAGATTTCTCAGAAGTACAATTAAGTGTTCTGGAATACTCATACTTCTCAATGTTGTCCATAGCTTGTCATGATCCACACAATCGAAAGCCTTTGCGTAGTCAATAAAGCACAAGTAAACATCCTTCTGGTATTCTCTGATTTCAGCCAAGATCCATCGGATATCAGCAATGATATCCCTCATTCCACGGCCTCTTCTGAATCCAGCTTGAACCTCTGGAATTTCTCTGTCAATGTACGATTGTAGCCATTTCTGTATTACCTTTAGTAAAACTTTACTCGCTTGAGATATCAAAGAGATTGTCCGATGATTCCCACGTTCTGTTGGGTCACCTCTATTTGGAATGGGCACAAATATTGATCTCTTCCTATCAGTCGGCCAGATATCTAGGACGTTTTCACTAGTTTGTCTGCTGTATGCATCACCACATTTATAATTGTGGTTGTAGGAAAGGTAAAAACTCATATACAAAAATTCTCATTCAAACTCATATATTTGTGGGATATAAAGATAAATCTACATATAATTTATATATTGTTATTGCTTTTGTTAAATGTCACTGAGTCTGTTCTGACTCATAGAAACCCTTTATAGGGTGAACTGCTGTGGGTTTGAACTACTACTACTATATATATATATATATATATATGTATTATATACATCGTGGTGATGCTTATGTGCCATGGAGTCAGTTCTGACTCATCACAACCCTCCATAGGGTTTCTAAGTCTGTAAATCTTTATGGAAGCAGAAAGCCTCATCTTTCTCCTGCAGAACAACTGATAGTTTTGAACTGCTGACCTTGAGGTTAGAAGCCTGACTCATAACCACTAGCTACCAGAGCTCTCTCTCTATATGAGACCATTATTGTATATATAGATATTCTGCTTTTTCTCCCTTACCTATTTTCAGCCTTTGTCTTATTTCTATCCATAGATCTATGCACAGAACACTATTGTTCCAAGATTGTGTATATATCACTATTTACGTCTCTCTCCATTAGCCCGTGCCTACTTCCTTGTGTCTTTACCTATCTTCATCATTCTTCTCCCACTGTCCCTATTTTTGCATATTGCCCTCCTCCTTTTTGTACATTGTTTTCCCCATCACCCAAGCCAACAACATTTATCTACCCTCTACCCAGTGAATTCCTCTCTCCTCCCTCTCACTCTTGTAATGTCAAGGAATGTCTCTTTTAGTATTATAATCTTTTCTTACATTTTTACAATAATAGTCATACAATATTTGTTCTTTGTTGTTGTTGTTAAGTGCTGTCGAGGTGGTTCTGACCCATAATGACCCTGTATAGGGTTTCCTAAGAGCAGCTGGTGAGCTTGAACTACTGACCTTACTGTTCAAACGACTTTGCAGTCTGATGCATTAGCCTACAGCGCCACACCAGGACTCCATATTTGTTTTTAGTGATTTACTAATTTTACTCAGCATGATGTCCTCCAGGTTCAACCACGTTATGAACTGTTTCACAGATTCATCACTGTTTTTCAGCGTTGCATAATTTTCCATTGTGTGTATGTCCTAAAGTTTGTTTATCCATTTTTCCTTTGATGGGCATTTAGGCTGTATTCATCTTTTTGCTATTGTGACTAGTGCTGCATTGAACATTGGTGTGCATATATCTACTCATGTCTTGGTTCTTATTTCTCGTTGATATATACCTTGTAGAAGGCTTGCTGCATCAGAAGGTATCTCTATTTCCAACTTTCTGAGGAAGCTCCATGCCGTTCTCTAGAGAGGTTGAACCATTTTACAGTACCCCCAGCAACCCTCCTATGAGGGTCGCAGTCTCTCCACATGCTCATTACCATTTGATGTTTTCTGTTTTTATGAACTTAGCTATTAATGTTGATGTCAGAGAATATCACATTGTTGTTTTGATTTACATCTCTCTAATACTATGATGGTAACATTTCTTCAAATGTCTGTTGACTGTCTGAATGTCTTCCTTAGTGAAGTGTCTATTCATGTCCTGTGTCCATTTTTTAATTGGGCTATTTGTCTTTTTCTTGTAGAGGTATTGTAGTTTTCTAGGAATTTTAGATATTAGTCCTTTGTCTGATATGTTGTTGCAAATTTTTTTTCCTAGTCTGTTGGCTCTCTTTGTACTCTTTTGGTGAAATATTTTGTTATGTAAAAGTTCCTAATTTTTAGGAGGTCCTCAGGATCTCTTTTGTCTTGTATTATATGTGTGTTTTTTCTAATGTTTATGTGTATGTAATGTGTATGTATGCCATGTAGTAGAGCCCTTAAACTTGTACCTAGTTTTTCATTGATGGTCTTTATGGTTCTATATTTTATGTTAGATCCTTAATCAAGTACCTTTTGAATCCAATTATTTGACTATAAACATTGAATCTAAGGACAAAAGAACCAAAAACAAATATTAAACTCTAGTTAGTAGGGATTTTTTCCCACAGAGATCTGGGTTATAAATTCTGAAGCTACTTTATGTAAACTGTAGAAATGAGTAAATGAGTAAGTATAGTAGGAGAAGGGAAGTCACATTTCTCACTACTGAAGAAGACAATAATATGTAAAGGGGAACCTATTGAATGTACTCAGTATGCAGGGTTAAATTTATAGAGATTAATATAAACTCATGACTACAAATTTATTAAAACTTGATATAGATATAGGTATCAAACCTATAGGACTTGAAACATTTACTGATGAAAAGTGAAGACTCCAGCCTTCAGTATACCTAAATTTAAAGAAAAAAAAAAAAAAAATCTTCACAACTGGAACATTATACATCATGATAAATGAAGAAAAGATTGAAATTATCAAGGATTTCATATTTATTGGATGTACAATAAATGCCAATGGAAGCAAAAGTCAAGAAACCAAATGGTATATTACACTGGATACATCTGCTATGAAAGACCTCTTTAAAATATTAAAGAACCAAGATACCACTCTGAGTGCTAAGGTGTAGCAACCCAAGCTGGGCCATTTTCAATGGCCTCATATTCATGCAAAAGCTGGACAATGAATAAGGTAACTCTGGTAACCAGAGAAGAGCTGCTGCATTTGAATTTTGTTGACGAAGAATATTGAAGAACCCTTGTACTGTTAGAAGAACAAACAAAGTTGTCTTGGAAGAGGTACCACGAGAATGCTCCTTAGAAGCCAGGAGAATGAGAGAGACTTCATCTCAGAAACTTCAGACGTGCTATTAGGAGGGAGCCATCCCGGGAGAAGGATATCATACTTGGTAAAGTAGAGGGAGAGCAAAAAAAAAAAAAAGGAAACCCCTAAATTAGATGGATTGACACAGTAGCTTCAACAATAGACTCACACTTTGGAAATGTTTGTGTGGATGGTTCAGGACTGGACAGTACATCATTCTGTTGTATATAGGGTCACTATGAGTCAGAACCAACTCAATGTCACTTAACAGCAACAACAAATATACTTATAGATACAAAACCAGTAAAGTAACTGCTATTGATTCTAGGGTTGCAAGGTGTAATGGAAAGTGCATGTATTTGGAGTCAGAAAGATATAAGTGCCATTACTGACTTTATCTTTTATTGTAATTTGGAGATTTTAACCAGTCTTAGTTGAAAGATAGGGAAGAGGACTTAAAATACTTACTGATGAAGATCAAAGACCATAGCCTTCGGTATGGATTGCAGCTCAATGTAAAGAAAACAAAAATCCTCACCACTGGACCAAAAGAACCATATTCTTAGCAATGGAGAAAAGATTGAAATTATCAAGGACTTCATTTTTCTTGGATCAGCTATCAGCACTCATGGAATTAATAGTCAAGAAATCAAAGGACATATTGCAATTGGCAAATCTGCTTCACAAGACCTTTTTAATGTGTTGAAGAACAAAGATGTCAACTTGAGGACTAAGGTGCGCCTGACCCAAGCCACGGTATTTTCAATAACCTCATATGCATGTGAAAGCTGGACAGTGAATAAGGAAGACTGTAGAAGAATTGATGCTTTTTGAGTTATGGTGTTGGAGGAGAATATTGAAAGTACTATGGGCTTCCAAAAGAACCAACATATCTGTGTTGGAAGAAGTGCATCCACAGTGCTCCCTGGATGCCAGGATGGCCAAACTTCTTCTCTCATACTTCGTACATATTGTCAGGAGGGACTAGTTGCTGGAGAAGGATATCATGTTTGGTAAGGTGTCGGGTCAGAGAAAAAGAGGAAGACCCCCCCCACCCCCCGTGAGATGGATTGGCAAAATGGCAGCATCAATGGGCTCAAGCGTGGCAACAACTGTGAGATTCGCTCAGGATTGGGCAGTGTTTTGTTCTGTTGTGCATAGGGTCATTATGAGTTGGTACCAACTCGATGGCACCTAACCACAACAACAGTTGAATATAGGTGTGGCACTAAAGGGTAAGTACTGGACTGCTAATGCCAACATTGGTGCTTCAAGCCCATGAGCTGCTCCTTGGAATTCCTATACAAGATTGCTATGAGCCAGAACCTACTCGACGGTGCTTAATAACAACACATGTGGATAACATACCCACACACATACATAGTCTGCTGAATTTTCTTCCATTTGCTACTCTAGATCTACTCTGCACTTCTCTTTGTGAATGCTGATTAAAGAATAAAAAGGGAGATGTGATCTGACGCAGCTGAAAGCTTGATTGATCTGGCTGTTGTAAGCAAAGTGGACATTCTTCCCTGAATCCTCCACTCGTCACTAGATTTCATGTCTTAGGCAACCCCTACATGTTGTATGAGGCATAATAGTTCCTATCCTTTTTTTAGGTCACAGATCTCTTTGGAAACTTTATGGAAACTATAAAATAACTCCCTACATATTCAATTTTACATGCAATTTTACGAGCTCACAGATTTCCTCCAAAGTTCATTTATGATTCATCAGCAAACTTTCTGGGATAAAAGGAATCCACAGAGAAGAGCCTGCATCTGTTGGTAACTCAGCATTTGTCACATTCAGATCACATGGAACAGCCCCTACTTCCACCAAGTCTAGGTATTTAGTTCTGTTTTGCTTCCTTACCATTTGGGTTTTCCTCATTTGGGTTTTGACTCAATGAGTCCAAAAGGGACCCTTTCTGAGATCATGTATACATAACCAAGTCTTGCATTGTGGCTTTGGAGGTGGATAGAGTAGAATGGAATAGGCAGGAAAAGGTAGCACTTATGAAGGGTTTTCATAGGATTTTGCTACTGATAGAGTATTTCTTCCTTATCATCCCTGTGTGGCTCTGTAGGATCACCACTGGGCTGATAATCATGAGGATAGTAGTTCAAACCCACCAGTTGCTGCTTGGTAACCTTATACAGGGTCAGTATGAGTCAGAACTGACGCAACTGCACTCAACAACAACAACACCATCAAAACGGTCTGGATTTGCATTTCCAAAAATGGATGTTTGTGTGAAACATAGCCAGTCCCCCTTTGTTCCTTCTTCTCTAGCATTTATTCTGCTGACTTTCTAGGACAGTGTAAGGTGAAAAAGCAATTTAAAGGATGAAAACAAAGGACTGCATTCCTGTTGTTAAGATACCTTAAGGATCTAGTGTGGGTAACTTATAATTTTTAACCCACTAGAATTATAGAATCACCAGACTATAAAATCCAAGGGGGCTGAGACATTGTCTGGTTCTGCATTATACTTCCAATAGCTGGCCAATCCAATCATTTTTAATGTGTACAATTCAGTGACATTAATCATTTTCCTCTTGTTGGCAGTCATTCCTACTGTCTGCTTCCAAACCTTTTTGACCTTTAGCAGAAACTCATCAATACCCCTTAAGCAATATTCAAAGCAGTTTTGTTGAATAAATGAATGGATGGATGAATGAATCAGAAACATTTTGTGTTTAAACAAACTTTGGAGGTCAACCAGTCCAGTCTTTCTTTCGATGCTTAAGGGGTCTCTATCCTAGAATCAAACACATATTCATCAAACAATTCTTCTATAGAAGGTCTGGAGGTTGTCAGATGTCACAGATTTGAACCTTGCCTTCAAAAACTAATAGTCTGTTGGGAGTGATTTATGTATACAGGTAACTGTAACACTGTAAAGAAAGTGCTGCAGAAGTCCACAAAATGAACATGTCTGCATTAAGTGATTATTCTACCTTTATCCCCAAAGTATCAATTATAGGGGACTAGTGGTGCTGGAATGCAAAGTCGAATTGAACTGCAAGGTCAGCAGTTCAAATCCACTGACCACTCCTCAGAAACCCTATACAGGGCCACTATGAGTTGGTGCCAACTGGAAGGCACTTAACAACAACCACAGCAAGCTTCCAATTACAGGGGACAGGCCACCATTTGGCTGCCAGTTTGTCATACTGTAGTGGCTTGCATGGTGCTGTGATGCCGGAAGTTATGCCACCAATATTTTAAATATCATCAAGGTCACCAATGGTGGACAGGTTTCAGCTGCACTTCCAGATTAAGAGAGACTAGGAAGAAGGAGAGGTAACCTACTTCTGATAGTGTAGCCATTGAAAACTTTATGAATAGCAGTGGAGCATTGTCAGATACAGCACCAGAAAATGCAAACGTTATGAATAGCACTAGAATATTGCCAGGTATAGTATTAGTAGATGATCCCCTCAAATTGGAAGGCACTCAGAATATCATTGAGGAAGAGCTGTCTCCTCAAAGCAGAGTAGATCATGATGATGCAAATGGCTAAAGTTTCAGGACCTTTATTTGCTGATTAGGCACAACTCAAAATGTGTAGAAACAGCTGAAAGCATCCATTAACATTCAGAAGATGGGATGTACAAAGTGCGAATCTAGGAAAATTGGAAGTTGGCAAAAGTGAAATGGGACTCATAAAGATAATATCCTACACATTAGTGAGCTGGCATGGATTGGTATTGGCTATTTTCAATCTGACAATCATATGGTTTACTATGCTGGGAATGTCACAATGAAGAGGAGCAGAGTCACATTCATCACCAAAAAGAACAGTTCAAGATCTAACTTGAAGTACAATATTTTCTTTGATAGGATAATATCCACACAACTACAAGGAAGACCAGTTAATACTACTTTTATGCAAATTAATTTACCAGTCACTAAAGTCAGTGATGATGAAATTGAAGAATTCTATCATTCCTTTAGGGTGTCCTGGTGTGGTGTTGTAGGATAAGCACTAGATCACAAGGTCACTTTGAACCATAAGGTTGGTAGTTCAAACTCACCAGCGGCTATGAATCAGAACTGACTCGACGACACTTAACAACAGCAATCAACTCCTTCAATGTGAAATTGATCAAACATGTAATCAAGATGCATTGATAATTGCTAGTGATTAGAATGGGAAGATTGGAAACAAAAAGGAAAGATCATTAGTTAGAAAATATGGCCTTGGTAAAAGAAATGATACTGGAGAGCACATGACAGAACTTTGCAAGACAAATGACTTATTAATTGTATATACATTTTTAAAAAGATAACTATATACAGAGATCTGGATGGTTTAAAATCAGAAAAGGTGTGTGCCAGGGTGGTATTCTTTCATCATACTTATTCAGTTTGTATGCTGAGCAAATAATACAAGAAAACTGAATTATATGAAGAAGGTGGCATCATGATTGGAGGAAGAGTTTTACAGCCTGCATAATGCAGATGACACATTCTTGCTTACTGAACCTGAAGAACCACTTAAAATACTTACTGATGAAGATCAAAGACCACATAATATGGGTTGCACCTCAATGTAAAGAAAATCCAACATTTTACAACTGGGTCAATATAGCATCATGATAAATGCAGGAAATATTGAAGTTGTCAAAAACTTTATTTTGCTTGGATTCACAATTAGCATTCATGGAAGACACAGTCAAGAAATCAGATGACGTATTGCATTAGACAAATCTGCTGCACAAGACCTCTTCAAAGTGTTCAAGATCATAAATGTCAGTTTGAGGACTAAGGTGCGCCTAACCCAAGCCATGGTATTTTCAATAATCTCATATGCATGTGAAAGGTGGACAGAGAAAAAGGAAGACCATAGAAGCTTTGATATGCATTTAAGTATGGTGTTGGAGAAAATTATTAAAAGTACCATTGTTGTTGTTATTGTTAAGTGCCATCGAGTCAGTTCCGACTCATAGTGACTCTGTATAGGGTTTCCAAGGATCTGGTGGGTTTGAACTGCTGACTTTGTGATTCATAGCCCAGTGCTCATCCTACAGCACCACACCAGGAGTCCAAAAGGGCTGCCAGAAGATCAAACAAATCTGTGTTTGAAGAAGTAAATCCAGAATGCGCCTTAGAAGCCAGAGTGTCTATACTTTGTCTCTTACACTTTAGACATATTATCAGGAGATATCAGTGTATAGAAAAGGACATCATACTTGGTAAAGTGGCATTTCAGTGACAAAGAGGAAGATCCCTAACAAGAGGAATTGGCACAGTGGCAGTAGTAATGGGTTCAAGTGTAGTAACAATTGTGAGGTTGGTGCAGCACTGCCTAGTGTTTACTTCTGTTGTGCACAGGGTCTCTGTGAGTCGGAACTGATTCGAGGGCACCTAACAACAGCTTCCTTTACTATCATTATTCAATATGTATTATGTGCTTTCTTCATGCTAAATATGTTACGTCATACTATTTGATGTTCAGGTAGAGACGATTGTGCTTATTTTACATAGTAGAAACTAAGGTTCATAGAGGTTAATAAACTCGCTCAAGATAACAGAGTTAATAACTTCTACTTTCAGATCCAGTCCACAAAGCTTTTGAAAATAAAGGTATAGGGTCATTTTGGAAGCTGATGCAGTAATTCTAGTGAAAAGGCATGAGAACATTTAAATGGACATACAAATATGGGTGGAGGTCTGTGGGAAAACAACTTAAGAGATATTTAAGAGGGAGATGAAACAAAAATCAGTCACCAATTGTGTGCAGGAAGTTGAGAAAGAAGTTTAGGATAACACTAGGGTTTCACCTTGAGCAACAGGAGAAGAAGAAAATTTAAGGGTGGGAATGAGGCCTGGTACATTTGGTATTTGACATGTTAATTTTGACCTAATGTCATTTAAGTGGTAATGTTCAGGAGATAATTGTATACACAGATGGCGAGTTGTCTGGGTAGGAGATTTTCATATAACAGTAACAACACATAAGAGGAAGTTGCAGCCAAGAATTTACTTGGATGATCCAGAAAAAATATATAAAACAAGAACAAAAGGTAGCTGAAGAAAGAGTACTGAGAAGTCATGAAAACCTAGGGACCAAATGAAAAATAAAAAGCATGTGTAAGAAACCAAAAACTGTAGACTGAGAAGTAGAAGGAAACCAGTGGTAAGAAGCCATATGGAAGGAAAGTTTCAGGAAGAGATGAGTTGAGAACAAAGCCAGGTGCTGTAAGGAGGTCAGGAGGGTAACAGCTCCAAAGCACTGTTGGAATTTGACAATGAGATCATTGGTGGTCTTTACTGGAATAATGTCAGTGCAATTTGTTGTTGTTGTTGTTAAGTTCTGTCGAGTCATTTCTGACCCATAGCAACCCTGTTTAGGGGGTTCCAAGGAGTGACTGGTGAGCTTGAACCAGTGCAGTAGTGGAGACTAAAGCTAGACGACTATGGATTTAGGCAGGAAGAATAGATGAGGACAAGGAACCAATGAGTACAGACTACTTTCTGGAAATTTGGTTGAGAAGTGAAGATTCTATCGTAACAACTAGACAAGGACGGAAACTAGGAGCAAGAAGTTCCCTTTCGTCCCATTTTCCTCTCCTCTTCTTCTCTCCATCTTTTTCCCCTTATTTTATTTCTTCAATTCTCCCTTCCTTCCTCCCTTCTTTTCTCTATATTGACACCCCTCTTTCTTTTTGCTTTTCTACTTGTTTCTTTTTGAGAAAGAGACTTCAGAATATGTATATACAGAGGTAAGAAGTCAGTGGAAAATATAATTTAAGATAGAAGAAAGGGAAGAAAGCATTTTTAGAGTGAGATTACATAACTGCAGAAAGACACAGGATTAGGATTTGGTGGTGGAGGGAGTGGTGGAAGGGTATCTCCTTTTCTGATCATTGTCTTTTCTGCTTTTGCATTTCTTCTGAATCTGACCTAAAGATTGTTCTCTACCCCTTTCTTGGCATTTTTTCTCTTTTTTTCTTCACATTTATGCACAAGAATATAAATAAAGTTTGGTTGGTAGATGTGCATATTTGCCTGTAAATGTGTGTGTATGCATTAACGTCCTTGTGTATGCACTTGTATCCACAGATTGGACATAAACCATTTCACCCAAATCACATTCTTTCAATTTCCAGATTGTAGAAGGGCAGGCAGTACATTCTTCTTTCCTTTTTTTTAAAAAAAATTATTGTGAATTAAGTGATAGTTTATATGGTAGAACATTGGTTTTACATTCATCCTATCATATTTCACTTCATTGCAATGATTACAATCCCCTCCATGCATCATCAAATAACCAAAGGGTACACCCCGCAAGCCTGCCCCCTGGCCGTCAGCACACAGACCCTTTCCCTCCCTGAGTCCAGAGTCCCCAGCTGCTCCATCTCTCTATGTCATCGTCTTTGCCTCCATCGCTGGTGTCACTGCTTCTCTACATAGTGTCCTGCACTCTGCTCTTCTCCCTTGATGGTCCCAGGAACCTCTACTCCTGGCAGTATATTCTTGTAGTAAGACACCTGATGTCATTGAGAATGACATGGCTTCCAACTTGCAGCCAGTGATGTCTGTTCCTGAATGGGGGCATCTGACACAGCATCTGTCCTCTCCCTGTTGCCAAGCCAGAGGGAAGGTTTGAAGGTGTAGCACTTTCTTTCTGATCTCCTAAATGCACACATACCCAGAATGGAGAGTGGGAATAAAACTGTTAGCTGGAGAGATTCAAGGGCACTCTGACAAGGGTGGGAAGCAGAGAGCAGAAATGAGCGCTATCAGACCACTGTCCTCAGTGGGCACCAGAGAAGCACTGCAGACAGGAGGTCTGACCCAGTTTTCACTTGGGCAATTGATTGGAAATAGCGACTCATGGGGTCACTGGCTTCTTTCCGAAAAGTTGTGAAGAATAGGGGTTTGAGGTGGGTGGGACCAAAGGACTGATTGGGCAAGAAGGTCAGAAGTTTTAGTTCTGTGGCCCCAAAGCTACAAAACTAAAGAAGCTCTGTGTAGAAGCATGGGACATACTAAATGTGGAAAGAAGAAACAGGAAATAAAAACAAAAACAAAACAAAACAAAACCACTACATAAACTGAAGCACTACTTTAACTCGTACCTAAGATACACTGAAACCTTTCTCATAGAATCAGAGGAAACATTAGTCTGCCTATTTGCCTGAGAGAACAAGAAACATGGCAGGCAGGCCTTTAGTGCCTGGGCGGTATGGCTAACTTCCTCTAACCTGCAGCCCCTTTCTCAAGACTCCGATTACAGCTGGTCCTCAAGAAGTTAAGTCTTTTCTCTTGAATCTTGCAAAACCTCTTTAGACAGTGCTCAAGTTCCCAGATCAGCCAAGTCTGGGAATCAGTAGGGCACATGGAGTTATTGTAGCACCCCTCAGCTGACTGAACTCAGACCCAGAGATGTTGGAAAGGCCGAGTACATGAATACATTGAGAAATCATCATTTAACCAGCCCTGAGGCACGTTTTCCCATTTATATTTCTATAAAGTGTCCATAAATTCTGGAAGCATAGATCATATTATTGTATTTGTAGACTGAAAATGTCCTTGGCAGCATAATGTGTTTTTGCTTCTATTTTCAAGTTTATAGATGAATGAAGGTGGTTAGTAAGATTCATGCTGTTGGGGAACAGATTATTTTTGTCTAATGTTTTTCTTTCATTCCGTCAAGCAGTAAATGTGGTTGAAACCATTTTATGTGCTAGGTACCATAGTGAGCACAGATGTGCATAAGATAAACTTCCCTCAAGCAATTTATGGTGTCTGACTAAGGATGGTATATACACTCCAGTGAGTACCACAAGGCAGGGTGTGCACACATCTCTTTGCACTCATCACAAAGTTTGCTGAGGGTCTGGTCAGAACTCTTTTAACTTCTCAAGGGAAGAAACCCAACTCCCATCTAAGCAAACATAAGAAAGAAAAATTCCATGTTGAAAATAATAGGGGAATTATTTACTTAAAGTAAACAGGGAATTATTCATTTATTTTCACAACTGTTAAGCTCAAAGGCAGAGCTTACCAGGTATCTATAGATCCAAACACTTTTCATGGTATTAAGACTCTTCCTGAGAATGAAGTCAACATACAGGGCAGAGCAGGCCCTAGAGCTGAGAGAGAGAGATGGACTCTTTCCATATGACAAGAAAGATGGCTATTGAGAACCCTTACCCAGCATTTCTCCTCCTCTTGAACATCCATTCATCAAACCTCCAAGACAAGTCTGATTGCTCCTGAGTGGCTTTCATCACCAAATCTGGACCAGTCACTCTCACTTGTAGATGGATGTCTTGAATTAGCCATGAGAATGGTACTGAAATAAATGAAATCCCAGAATGAAGGGCTGCTGGGTCAGCCAGTCACAAATATTCCGTACTGGAAGATCAACTGGTAGGAGGGAAAAGACTGAGTGGATAATGACGTGGTCTTTACAGAAAGAAAGGCAGGGCATAAAGAGAGAATCTGGACAAAGTCAGTCTCTGGGACTGACTGTATCTCAGGGTCCATGGAGAAAGAAGCACAAACACGTATGGTTGAAGGAAAGGTAGGGTTGCCTTTGATGCCAGTTAAGGACTTTGCTCTTTGTCTGGTGAGACGTGTGGGACAACTGACATTATTTTAAAATGGATTAAAAGCAGGAAAATAAATCTAGTTTCAGACTGTTAGGTGTCTTCATGGATGCAATGGAGAAAAGGATGATGAAGGAGGCTATTCCAAAAATCTGAGTGAAGGGCCATGGGAGATGGTATAAGCAAGGTAACTGGAAGGGAAGGTCACAGTGCAGCCAAATTGAGTTTGTGTCCAATTGAACTTGCAGACTAGGAGAGGGGAAGGAGTCAGTGAGAAGCAGAATAAGGCTAGTCACCAACAGTTACCTGTATGGACATATTTTTACTTAGGTTTTTGAAAAATATTTTATTGTGTTTAAAGTAAAAGCTTACATGGGATGTTGTTGTTGCTGTTAAGTGCCGTGGAGTCGGTTCCAACTCATAGTGGTGACCTTGCATGGGGTTTCCGAGGCTGTAAATCTTTATGGAAGCAGAAAGCCTCATCTTTCTCCCACGGAACAGCTGGTAGTTTCTACCTGCTGACCTTAAGGTTCGCAGCCTGATTCGCATTTGACAATGTTGTCAAGTGCCATTGAGTCAGTTCTGACTCAAAGTGACCCTGTGTAGGGTTTCTGAGAAGCAGCTGGTAGGTTTGAACCACTGACTTTTTTTTATGCAGTACAGTGCTTATCCTACAGTGCCACACCAGGAATCTATTGAACAATATCTATACAATTATTCAGTGACACTGATTACATTTTCCACAATGTGTCATATTTTCATCCACTGCAGTCTGGCTGTATCATCTCCAATACTCTAGTTTCCCTGGCCCCTTGCCTTCTCTTATTTTCTTTAGAGTGATTTTTGATCATTTGGTCTTTTATAATTATTTCTTTTTTAAAGAAACACATTATTTATGGATGGTATTCTTTATTTCATGATCCATCTACTATTTAGCTAATAGCTGACTTAAAGGCATAATTTTGGATAAACACTGGACCGCTAACTGCAAGGTGGTGGTTCAAACCCACCAGTCACTCCTATACAGCTGGAACAGACTCAACAACCCTTAACAACAACAAGTATTTCATTTTATGTATGTATCACGTTTTGTTTATTCTTTTAGCCACTGATGGGGACTTAGGTTGCTTACATATTTTTTTATAAATAAATGATGCTGCAAGAAGCATAGGTGTGTGTATCTTTACTTTGTTTCTGCAAAGAACTAGTATAATCTCTTATGAGTGTGTCAAACAAAGGAAGTTTCCACTGAAAGATGCACAGAGCATTGTTCCTAATGCTTTTGACTGGTTTAAGCTCTCTCTAGACCTAGACCTAGAATCATTGTCACTGAGCAAAGGTGGTATTAATACAACCAGCAGACAGAATACAATTTTTTTCATTTGAAGGACTTTCTGTATTCAGTATCTGTCTGCTATAAAGCTGATGCAAAGTCAAGGAATTGTTCCTCTCCCAATATTGGAAAGATATCAGTGATCTGAATCTGTGTCTTCAATGATAAGATTCAATTTTATACCTGACAAAAGGAGCTCAGAGGAGAGAGTTTAAGGAGCAGACAAAGATGACTGCCAAAATTTATCCCTAGCCAAAACTAGCAGCTAATCTTCAACTAATTTGAACACTATTGTGGTTAAGTGACACTGAATCAATCTTCAACTCATAGTGACCCATGTGACAGAGTAGAATTGTCCCACAGGATTGTAATATGTATAGAAACACATCACCAGGTCTTTTTCTCATGGAACAGCTGGGTGGATTTGAACTGCCAACCAAAAGGTTGCCAGCCAGGTACTTAACCATTACCCCACCAGAGCTCCATTGAACATTGGATCTCCAGTTGAAGCCCTCTATGGGCCTGAGGTCAAGATGGCCAGACTTCATCACTCACACTTCGGACATATTGTCAGGAGAGACCAGTCGCTGGAGAATGATATCATGTTTGGTAAGGTGGAGGGTCAGAGAAAAAGAGGAAGACCCCCCAATGAGATGGATTAGCCAAGTGGCAGCATTGATGGACTCAAGTGTGGCAACAGTAGTGAGGTTGGCCCAGGATTGGGCAGTGTTTCGTTCTGCTGTGCATAGGGTCACTATGAGTTGGTACCAACTCTATGGCACTAACAACAACAACAACAACAACAAATGGGCCTGAGGAGCCCACAGAAGGGGGTCTAGAAGAGACCACAAATTCCTTACTCTTGCAGGTAACTCAGGCCTCTGTTTTGGTGTTTCTGACAAGGCTTGAAACCATGACAGCTCCGTTGCTGAAATTTCTGTTGAACCAGGAGAAAACGTATGCATCTAGGCTAGGGAGGTGCTTTCATATGTCTCCAGGGGAGTATGGCTGGAAGGAGCTTAAGAGTGAAAATTTGCTGATGGATGGGGAGAAAGTCAGAAGACAGCATGGTGTGTGGTTAAGGGGCCAACTTGGGAAGAGAGGTGGAAATGCTGATTGTAAGGAAAAAGAAAGAGACAAGGAGAGAGTCTTGGCTTCAAGAGCAGGCAGGTTTATTGAGAGTAAACTTAGGAGGGGGTATTCTAAGTCATCAAAGGAGACCAAGAGCCCACCTGTTTTCTTACAGACTGGGGTATTTAAGGAGGTGTGGTCTAGGTACAGTCTGGTGAGTTTACAATGGGCGTGGGTATGGAGATTTTCCTGAAACTTGGAATTACTGAGAGGAGGGTCTCTAGATGTAATAAAGACTTAAGCTTTTGGAGAGTAAAGCTTAAGCAGGACTTTATTCAGTGCTAATAGGGCTGCTAACCTTAGGGTGAGCAGTTCGAAATGACCAGCTGTTCTGTGGGAGAAACATGAGGCTTTCTGCTCCCATAAAGATTCACAGCCTCGGAAACCCTGTACAGGGTGGCTATGAGTCAGAACTGATTCCACGGCACATAACAACAACAACAATTGGGGGTAGTTTGCCATTTTGTTTGATCAGGTGCAGAGTCCTTCACTGACATTAGCTTGCTCTGCACTGACCATGCCCAGAGATATGACCTGATAAAAGGGTGCCAGTCTTGTGGTAGGGGTGTGGGCACTGGGGGAGGGGCACAGATTGTTGTTGTGGCCCAGAGGGGCTGGAACAGAGACGAGGAAAGGAAAACATAAGCTGGGGAAATACTGCCTAGTGGATAAACCAGTTAGGAGACAGCGTTGTCCACTAAGGGATGACGTGAAAGCAGAGTCGTGTTTGAACTGAATGAAGATGAACTCTCAGTTCCAAAAAATCATCCCATATAGGGGAAAGGGAGTCCTGGTGTAGTGTTGTGGGTTAATGTGCTGGACTGCAAGGTTGGTTTGAACCGTGAGGTCAGTGGTTCAAGCTCACCAGCTGCTACTTGGCAACCCTGTACAGGGTTATTATGGGTTACAACTGACTTGACAGCACTCAACAACATAGGAGTAAGAGCATAGGTGTGAGACTAAGTGGCTTGAAAGGGCAGTTGCTCCCCAATCCCTAATCTGTGGTTTGCCAAACTCATTTCCATTGTAGGCAAGGGTGACACTAAACTCAAGGAAAGATAGGTGGAATGTGGATGAATATATAAAATTTACTTCCCATTACTTCCTTCAAGAATCCTACACACCTCATTCACTTTGGGCTACTCTTCTTGATCCCTAAAATATATGCCCATCTTAGGCTTTGACTGTTTTCGCTGCTTGGAGTCCCCTTCCAGTCTCTTTGCCTAAGAACATCCTTCAAGGTCTATCTCACGTGTCACCTCCAACATGGGAACTTTCTTGATCACCCCAGATTCATTTTTAATTTAATTTAATTCTAATTTATTTTTCTGATACTTCTGTCCTCTGCCTTGAATTAAATTCATCTGTGTGTTTGTTTTAACCTTCATTGTCTAGTTGTTCCTATTGTTAGCTGCAGTCAAGTTAATTCTGATTCATGGAGACTTCTTGTGTGCAGATTAAAGCTGCCCCATCAAGTATTCAAGGATGTAACCTTTCAGAAACAGATTGCCACTTCCCAGGTGCTTCTGGGTGAGTTCAAGCTGCTGACCGTTAAGTGCCATTGAGTCAATTCCTACCCATAGTGCCATTGAGTCAATTTCTACCCATAGAGCCCCTGTAGAGGGTTTCCAAGGAGCAGGTGATGAGCTTGAACCACCAACCTTGCAGTTCCAATGACTTTGCAGTCTGACGCATTAACCCCCAGCACCACACCAAGACTCCTTTCAGCTAGTAGTTGAGCACTTAACCATTTGTGCTACCGAGGGACTCCTCTGTTCTTTATTGAAGGTTATGAAGATATATAACAAGCTAACAGGAGTTATTAGTCAAAATAGCTACTGAACAGGCCATTATTTCACCATCTTTTTGGATAATTTACTTCTTAAAAGAAAGTTCTCAGAGTTGGCAATCATTTTTATCTGTAGCCTGGACAAGGTCTTTCCATACATTTCAAATTGTTCTTATAGTCCCAATCAGACAAGTATAACGCATGAGGCCTTGTCTATGTCATCTTGCTTATCAAATTACCTAACAATAAATCATTCTTGAATATTTATTGCAGGGTTATATGATTTCAAGAGACAAATGAATGATCCACTAACAGAAAAGGAGACATGGAGTAATGAAGCATTGTTTGCTCCTTGTTCATTCTAGAAACTCCAACAAAAGCCCACTTATGACAACATTTGTAAATTATATTTATTAATAAATTAAGTTCCATATTCAAGGAAAGGAGTCCTGGTTTCTTACTCCTTGTCTCTGCACATTTCATAATAAAACTTTACTTCGTCTTCTCAAGCAATCCTTTGAAATGGTCTGTTTGGTTCTTTTACTGCATCATTTCTTCCATTGGCATTAACCTTCAGATGCTCTAGAGAAAGTTTGAGTCTCACTGGACATTTATTTTGGTCTCTTCTTTCTTTTCTGCCTTTATAATGATCTTTTGTGTTCTTCCTATATGAATTTTTTAATGTAATCCCACAATTCCTCTGATCTTCAGTCACCCAAATTCAATGTATCAAATTTATTTGTGAAATGGTCTCCAAACATATTCCAGGTTATATTGAAGCTTTCATGAACTTGTTTTACTTTTCTTCAGCTTCAGCATGAGCTTGCAAAAGAGAAATTGGTGGTCTCTTTTACATTCAGCCTCTGGCCTTGTTCTAATTGTTAATATAGATCATCTCTAACATCCATTTCCATATTAGTCAATTTGATTTCTGTGTGCTGTTTTCGGTGAGGTCCACATATATAGTCAGAGATTATATTGTTGAAAGTTTGTATTTGCAATGAATAACTTTGTGTTGTTGTTAGGTACCATTGAGTTGGTTTAGACCCATAGTGACCCTATGCACAACAAAAAGAAACACTGACTCATCTTGCACCATCTTCACAATTGTAGCTACCCTTAAGCCCATTGCTGCTATCACTGTGCCAGTCAATCTCATTGGGAACTTCCTGTTTTTCACTGACCCTCCACTTTAACAAACATGATGGTCCATCCTGAAAACATGTATGAAATATGAGAGACAAAGTCTCACCATCCTGACTTCTAGGGGGCATTCTAGCTGTACTTCCAACACAGTTTTTTGCTTTTTTAAAAATGTTTTATTGTGACTTATGTGATAGTCTACATGGGAGAACATTAGTTCTACATTCATCCTATCATATATCATTCCAACACAGTTTTGTTTGCTCATCTGTCATTACTCTTCTCCAACACCATAACTCAAATTCACCAATTCTTCTACAGTCTTCTCAACTTATTGTCCAACTTTCAAATGCTCATGAGGCAAGCAATTTACACTTATAATGCAATCCCAATCCAGATTCCAGCGACATTCTTCAAAGAGATGGAAAAAACAATTA
>NW_006408628.1:6272081-6273416 GCF_000296735.1 Chrysochloris asiatica
ATCACATAATTCACAATAAAACATTTAAAAAACAATTCTCATGAGGCTATTGAAGATAAAATGGCTTGGGTACAGTTCATCTTAGTCTTAAACTGACAGCTTGAACACATTAAAGAGGTCTTGTGTACCAGATTGGCTTAATGAAATGCTATTTTGATTTCTTGACTGCTGCTTCAACAAATGATGATCATTGATCCAAGCAAAATTAATTTTTATAAAAAATTATTAAATGGCAAGTACTATTTTCTTCCCATTTTTAAGTTTAGTTTGTATATATATATAAAGAAGAACAACAACATATACATACAGCTATTCCTATACAGGGTGGCTATGGGTCGGAACCGACTCGATGGCACACAACAACAACAACAACAACATTGCTACTAAATTAGAGGAAAACATTTGTTACCAAATTGGGAGTGTTGAGGGGGCTTCTTCCTCATTCTTGGTATTGCTTTCCATGAAGGGCTCCATACAGTAAAATTCTTAGCCTCTCTTCGGCTCAGAGCTCATTTGAGAAAGGAGAGGAGGAGCTTCATGGGATGGGTGAATTTTGGGGAAAAAAAAATGTAGCCCAGTCCCTTCTTTGTCCTCTTTCTTTTGGCAGTGGCCCATGGGTAGCACATGCTGTTCCCTGACCTCCTTTCTCAGGGGCAACCAGCCACAGTCCAGCCTGGCCTATAATTGGTTGAGTAAATCTATAAAGCTCTGGGGTTCAGATTTGGCAGACTCACTTGTCCCCAAATTATACCATATTTACCAGGTTTAACAATAATTAAGATTCTCCATCTAATTTATTATTATTATTATTTTTCATTGTTTGAGACTTCTGGTTAGAAAAGGGGTAAGGGGTGTTATTTATTGTGTGTCCTCAACCTCTAACATTGTCCTTCGTAAATGCTTCATCAGGTACCACAGTAACTGACTCCAGTATGGGGGCAGCGTGCACGTGCAGCATGACTCCCTTGAGTCATCAAAGTACGTTTCTTGCTTCATGAGTTTATTCATTTTTCTCTTTTAAAGAAGGCAACACCGCTGTACACCTCCTGCTTACCATCATGAAAAATTGATGGGAAAGAAAAAGCAAAGTGAAGTGAGGTGCAGATTCTAGAAACAGGTCCATATTTACTTTTGTCCCCAAATCCATGACAAGCCAGATAGGAATATTGAATTCTGGGGAGTGGGAATGGAAAGGCAAACATCCAGAGATGGTTGTTGTTGTTGTCAGGTGCCATCGAGTCGGAACTGACTCATAGCGACCCCATGCACAGCAGAACGAAACAATGTCCGATCCTGGGCCAACCTCACTACCGCTGCCACACTTGAGTCCATCAA
>NW_006408628.1:6276291-6305845 GCF_000296735.1 Chrysochloris asiatica
GTGGCATAGCCCTCAGAATCACAGCAACTCAAACCACCATAGCACGACAGACAGACATGAGATGGTACGCACACTAAATCCTAAAGGCAGTCTTTCTGATTTTCTGAAGGATCTGCTACTTATGGGCAAGTAAGATGGGGTCATGTGGATCGAATCTTAAAGAGGGTGGGGAAGGCTAAACATTTCAATTTTTTGATATTTTTTTCTAGATCCTTGGTAAAGAACACAATTATCATATTTTTTAAGGAGCTCTGGTAGCATAGTGGTTATGAGTTGGGCTGTTAACCTCAAGGTCAGCAATTCAAAATTACCAGCTGTGCCACAGGAGAAAGATGAGGCTATCTGCTCCAATAAAAATTTACAACCTTGGAAACCCTATATAGGGTTGCTGTGAATTGGAACTGAGTCCACAGCACATAACCAACACCAACATCATCCTATTTTACAGATGAGGTGTCAAGAGGGAAACAAGTGACCATAGATTGCCCTGTGAGTGGGCAGATATATCGGGACTTGAACCTGCTACAGCCTGGCTCCAAAGTCTCTGATGGGTAAGGGCAAAAGGAAGAAATTAAAGGTCAGGGAGAATATACAGAAAAAAGAATGAGACATGTTATTGGGACTCAGGAGTGGGAAAAGAGTCACCATGGAAGGATTGAACTTCCCAGGACCTGAGGATGGATAAGTATGACCTCTGGCTATCCTCATCTCTTTGAGCTCCTTTTGTTGTTAGTTGTCACTGAGTCAGCCCTGAATTTGGATAATATGTATCATAGAACTGAACATCGTCTGGTCCTGTGCTGTGTTTACCATCTATCACTGGCATGTTTGAGTCTATTACTGGGGCTTCTTTTGTTGATGTTGTTAAGTGCTGTTGAGTTGGCTCCCACCCACAGCGACCTTTTATTGGGTTTCCAAGGAGTGGCTGGTGAGCTTGAATCACCGACCTTGTGGTTCAAACCGGCTTTATAGTCCAGTTGCACATTAACCTATAGTGTCATACCAAGACACCTTTAGGAGCTGAAAATACACTTCTCATTGGCAAGTCAAGAGAGTGTTCCCAGGCAGGTATTCATGCCACGTCATGGGTGCTCCAGGAGCAAAATTTTGGGATGGTCACCATACTGGTTTTGTTTTTCTTTTTCAAGAGTCGGTTTCTGACTCTGGGGTATTTGATTTCCTTCCTCATTTCCCTCTATTCTGAATTGAAAGCCTGTGTGCCCCTCCTTAGAAGAGACTGTGGGTAGGGGTGAAGGCTTCGTGTGCATGCTTACTTGTGTCTTGTGTGATGTTGAAGTCAACAATGAGAAGGAGGGGTAGGCTTGGTGAGGGAGGTAATTCTGGGCAGTCTGGTGTAGGATTTGAAAGGAGAAGGGTCTATTGTATATTTGCACTGACTCTATGAGGAGAGGTGGGGGCTGGCAAGTGAAGACTGGCTTGGCAAAGACATAAGACGTCTCAGGGGAAGGTTTGGCTGAGACAGTGGAAGAATGCTTGTTGGGAACTGACTTGCCTGAAATCATAACCTTCCCTGCTGTCTCCACACCACATTCAGGGTAGAGTCCTGTGTCTTTGTGAGTGATCTCTCTCCATTCTGGTCAGGGAGGAAGACTGGGGATTGGGAATCAAGGACAACCGTGAGCTCATGAAAAGGGCATGGGACTCAGAAGAATTTGGGATTAAGTTATTCTAGGGATCCTTTTATTGGTTCATTGTTTCTTTAAGGCAAACATAAACACACAATAGACAGCTAGTTAGAAAAATCTTGCCTTCGCCTCAGTTTTCCAACTCTGCAATGATGATTGTAACCCACCACACAAAGCTACAACACCTTGGAGAAAACCAAGAACTCTGCTTACCCCATCTGAAACCCAGAATGGATGTAGGCTAGGCAGTTTAACAGGTGTTGAAGAGAAATAGCCATAATGATTGTGATTGGATTTATTGATCCTGTTTCTCTGTAAAATCTTAACATTTTGTTTATTATGGATTTTTGTATTAATTTTGATTTAAAAAATATCACATTAAAATATTTATCTTGATTGTTAAGGTATTTGGCACCCATTTAAATTTTGTGCCCAAGACATCTCACTTTCTTCATGCTAGTCCCAGTGTCGTTGATCTTGTCTCATACATTCTCTGTACTTCATGTTTCTCACCTGTTAAACAACAATAATAGCAGTATGTACCACATAGGCTCGTAGTGAGAATGAAATGTGTTAATATATATACTTTATTTTCAGCGGCTCCTAGTAGCTAGTAAGCATTCCATAAATGTTAATCAGTAATCAGTTGCTGTAGCGTTGATTCCAACTCATGACAAAACACATGTGTGTGTCAAAGTAGAAATCTGTTCCACAGAGTTTTCACTGCATGGTTGTTTGGAAGCAGATCACTAGAATGTTCTTCTGAAGCACTTCTAGCTAGACTTGAACTACCAATCTTTTGGTTAGCAACTGAGTGCATTCATATTTGTACCACCCAGAGCCTCAATAATAATGTAATTTCTTGCCACTTCCAGATGAGTCGTTCCCCATGAATTGAGGCAGAGGGGATGGGCTGTGCTGGGGGTACAGACTGGTTAGGTCAGAGAGCCCAGAATTCTTGACGCCAGGATTCTTGAGCCAGAATTCTAGACAGAGGTGGATAGGGTCGGGGGAGCAGCTCTATAGAGCCTCAGGATGAAGCACGCAGGAGGGAGGCAACCTTGCCAAGTCCTTGTAAAAAAATTGCTTGTGGTGTGACTCTGGAGACGCCACGCGTTGCCCCAACAGCTTTTCCTTTTTGAGTTTATTTAACATTTCAAACAAAAATAAAATAAATAACTTCAGTGTTTATGGAAACCTAAGACAGAAATGAAGACGACTCAGGAGAAAGCTAATTGGAAGCAGGCCATTAGGAGGTTTGGAGGATGCCCCTTTCCTTGGAGTTAGCAGTTTTGTGCTTCAATTTGTCAGTCCTTCCGACTGTACCCATGCATTACTCTCTCCCTGTCTCTCAGCTGAAACACATGCCACTGACACACACATTGTCATGTCTACAGATGTTTGAGTGCAGTGTGAGTGCTGCACACCTCACACACACACATTTCTGCCCCAATGAGAGGCATCTGTCTCTTTGTGGAAATACTTCTATCACTTTCTCTTTTATCTTCTAGTGTACCTTTTAAAAAACAAAACAACAACAACAAAAAAAAAACAAAGGCTCTCATTAACTAACTCATTCTGGCCACATTATTTTAAACCCTTCCAGTCCAGTGAAGTTTTTACTGTGTTCTTCAGTCTTGAAAGACCAAAACCAGAGTTGTGTTTACGTGGAAAAGCCATTCCTGAGCTGAAGTTGTCAGGAGGCGGACAGTGGAAAGAGGGAGCAGACCCTATAAATGGAGACTTTTGCAGAATTCTTTGCCTAGGATGGGTTAATGCGCTGGACTGCAGGGTCGGTTTGAACAGCAAGGTCAGCAGTTCAAGTTCACCAGCCGCTCTTTTGAAACCCTACACAGGGTAGCTATGGGTCAGAACCGACTCGATGGCACTTAACACAACAAAGCTTAAATATATGCAGACCATTTTGCTTCCTTTACCCCTTTAATTTTCGTAATCCTTTTCTTCACACTCCCAAATCTCAGTTTGCTGGACTCCATTGTGAAAGAGAGGTTTTGCCACCAAGAAAGGAGGACAATTCCATCAGTATCTGACTCATGGGGACCCCAATGTATGCCACTGTGGAACTCGGCTTCATGAGGTTTGTAATGACTCAGTGTTTTGGAAATAGACCACCAGGTGCCTTTCAGGTGTCTCTGGGTGGGCTTGAAACTTCAGTCCTTTGGTTAACAGCTTAGTTAGCCATCCAGAGACTCCACAAGGAAGGTTACTGGGCAGGAAGCTGAAGAAAAGTGATACAATGTGGGTATTTCCCAGAATCCCTTGCAAAACTTCCAGATCTTTCTTAGAGAGCATAACCCCCAAAGTTCCAGCTTTTTCACTCTCCTAAAGCAGGTTGGGAGTTCTGGTGTGGCACTGTGGGTTAATGCACTGAACTTCAGGGTCAGGGGTTCAAGCTCACCAGCCACTCTTCGGAAACCCTATACAGAGTCACTGTGAGTTGAAATTGACTTGATGCCACTTGCCAACAACAACAAAAGATTTATTTCTGGGGGTTCACATGTTCAGAGGCTCGGACATGTCATTGGTGAAGGGACCCTGAAGCAGGTGACAGCCTGGAAAACCTAGCTTGCCTCTCTGTATTCCTCCTGGCTCCAGATTGGCATCACACCTCAGCTGACTCTCCAACAATAGTGATTTTATTCCTATGTGTAATGTTTCCATCTGTGAGAAAGAGAGTAGGAGTAACTCATGTCCCTCTGAAGCCCGGGGCACTAAAGTTCCACACTCCAGCTTCAGAGAACAGAAGGCCTGTCCTTTGGAGAAGTCTAGACCAATCCCTGAAGTATGACCTGGACCTGCCAGTATCAAACTCCTCATCAATGTTGGCTTAATGTCTCAAAAGCTCAAAAGCTGGGTGACCTGGTGATCTTAGGAAAGTACTGGACTTTTCTTGAGTCTCAATTTCTCTAGCTTACCTCACAGGATTGCGGGAATGAAATTTCAGCAAATTATTTTGAGTAGAACTGTGCCAGGGATTTTAATCTACATCCCGCCACTCCCCCATTACTCTGTCCTCCTTTGAATAACAATTGCAATGACTGTATGCAGAAGGATGAGCTAGAACAAGACCTTTAGTTAATGCTGTTAATCAGTGCTCTTTGAGGAATACTTTGGTAGTAATTTATCTTCAAAAGAGGTTAAGTATATCAATTTTACAAAATACAAAAAGGGTTTAAGTGTATCCATTTTAATCATTTACTCTGAAATATTAAATGCACTTTGCATTTAAGACTCTGCTGTTCAATGTACAAAGTTAATCTTTCCAGATGCCTAGGGAATTATATCAATGTCTCTATCCCTCCTGGTGTAGCGCTAGGATAAGCACTGGACTGTTGACCACAAGGTCGGTGGTTCAAACATGCCAGCTGCTCCTCAGAAACCCTACATAGAGTCTTTATGAGTCAGAACCAACTCAATGGCACTTAACAACAACAATGTCATTTCATTATCCCTCAAAACACCATGGAGAGGATAGAAGAAAAGCTACTCCCTCTCTAATTTTAATTAACTTCAATGTCATAAATTTGTTTGAAGGTATAGTATATTCTTTTTGTCTGGTTTGAGTTGTGTATTTACCAATCATTAACTACACAGATAGACAGTCTTAGGGCCTAGCGAGCAGGAGATGACTTCTACTTTTCCATTAGTCCACCTCCTTACCTACCCTATCTCTGCACATGGGAGAAGATTTTTTCTGTGCAAAGACAAGAAGTTAAAGATCTTTTTTTTTTCTTCAGTTAGTGTACAGAGATAATTAGTGGTCTTCGGGAACTGTAAAACAGGTTCCACGATCATGGCAGACTTGGAGACTGGGCTGCCTAGAGAATATTTCTTGAAGGATGGACTTGGCATTTGTTTAAAATTTTGAAAAATGTCTGATGAAGCACCAGAGAAAACAGCTGGTTGTAGGAATGGTGCCTCATGTTTGCCTGAATCTTCAAGTTCTTATAGCAAGCTTTAGGAGATAAAGTTGGAGAGTGGTTTTGCTAGATAATCTCCTTTGATTTCGTCAGACCAGCTCTCCTTCTATGCCCTGCTCTATGGATGGACTCAAACATACCAATGGTTAACAGACGACTCAAGACACGGTAAAAAAATTGTTCTGTTATACATAAGGTCACCATGAAATGGAGAAAACTTGATGACAACGAACAGTATTAGCAGCAACAATTCCTCAGAGGTTGCCTATGAGATACTTCAATGGGCTTCCTGGCCATTGGCTCCTGTTTGAAGAAGCACCAGCAAAAGATGGGGCCAAGGGAGGAGAATGATTCAGAATATTCTTCCCTAGGCTCCGCTGTCACCAGGAAGTAGGGACAATGGAAGTAGCTCCAGCAACCTTCTTTTCTCATGGTGCTCAGAGCTGCTCCTTCAGTTTTTTTCCTTTGGGTCCAGGGTCGGTGATGTTGCCTTAGTTGGATGTTGTTAGTGCAACCATCTTTGATTGGTTTCCCTTAATTTTATCTGCTCTTGCTTTAAGCCCTCTGCCATACCTGGCTTAGAATACCACTGGTCCCATTGGGATTGTGGTAGATACACATGCTTGAGGGCCACTAAATGGCAAGGTAAAAATGTTTCAGCCAGCAAAAGAGAAGTCATTTAGTACAGCGCCTGCTTAGATTCTTCTTCCTATTAAGGTTGTGGTTGATACAGGTGCATTAAACAACAAGGTAGTAAGACTTGAGGCAGCGAAAGGAAGGTCATTTTTTATAGTCCCTATCCAGATTCTAGGCATGGGAATGAACATTCAGCAAATATCTTCTGATTTCACTTATGGAGAGCTCATAATTCCTAGAGCTGGCTCTTAAAAATAGGCTTTGGAGCCATCATAATAGGGAAAATAATTTAGCTCCAGAAGTGGTGTGCAGAGTGTGCACGCCAGCAAGTGTAAGCACCGACCAAGCAGATAATGCCAGCAGGCCTGCCTGATGGTGGTGGGGTGGATGAACGTACTCCAAGCCCTTGTGTAACTCTGCTCTCTAAAGTGGCTGCTTTGACTCAGCACGGCTGGGGAGCCACAGAGCATTCATCATTAGCATTTATGAGCTCATTATTATAAGCTTCTGAGAAAAACACCAACAAAGTCCCTCCAGAGCTGTCTTTTAAAAAGCTAAATCATGCTTCAAATGAAACCCTAACTTATACAATTTGGCTATAGCCTACAAACTTCCATTTGACTATTTTACCCCCTTCAAGATTATAGATGAACTAAGCACAAAGTCACAGAGGAGAGAAGTCTGGATCCCATCCACACCTCTCCTCACATGTTCCCAGTGTGGACTTGTTTGACTAGGCTCACCATATGCACTCTGGGCTTGGCTGGAGAGCCTGAGATGGCAGTGATTAACGGAAAGAGCCAAAAAACATGGCATCTGAGAGGATGGGTTCAGATCCCAGCTCGTCAACTCATGGTGATCCCATGCACAAAGGAACAAAATAATACCCAGCCCTGAGCCATCATGTGATTGGTTGGAGATTGCACCATTTCTTTAATGGGGTTTCATTGGCTGATTTTCACAAACAAATCACCAGGCTTTTCTTTCCAGTCTACCTTAGTCTGAAAGCTCCTCTGAAGTCTGTTCAGCATCATAGCAACAAGGAAGACTCCACCAACAGTTGGGAGGTAGCTGCATTTGAGGTACAATGGCTGGAAGTCAAGCCCATGCATCATCTCCTCATGGAAAGCAAGCACTCTACCACTGACCACCAATGCCTCTCATGTTTATTAACTGTGGGGTACTGTGCTAAGGAGGTATTGTGTTAGTTTCCTAATATCTCTGAGTTTTGGTCTCACTGTGGCATTGTTGGATCACAAGGTTAGTTTGAATTGCAAGGTCAGCAGTTCAAAATCACCAGTCACTCCTTGGAAACCCTAAACAGGGTTGCTATAAGTTGAAAGAAGCTCAATGGTACTTAACACCAACAACATCTATAAAATGGTAATGAGGAACACATCTAGACCATTGTTTTCTTGTGATGGGCACATGGATGGTGGGTGAACCAGAACAGAAAGGAGAAGAAATACAGGTTAGAGAAACCAAGATGTTCTTGTTGAATCAAACCTGCCTTCACCCCACTACCCTGCAGAAGATATGCCAAGAGTGTTGTGTGTATTTTAAATAAAAAAACAGCAAGCACTATATTGAGCATTTAAGAGTGCAGTGGATACATACGATAAGCACAGGACTTCAAAGCACAGGTCAGAAGTTCAAGCCCACCAGCTGTCCGCTGGAGAAAGATGAGACTTTCTGTCCCTACAAAGATTTACAGTCTCAGAAACTCTATGTAAGGTCACTATGAGTTGGCACTGACTTGATGGCATTTAGCAATGACAATATTTAGTATTAACTATGGGACAATTGCACCAGAAAATCCTGGTTATTTTATGCAATTTCACCAAAGAGTACAGAAATATGTCAGACCCCCTCCAGAGCAGAGAGTAAAGAGAAATGGTAGGCTGTTTTTTTCACTCGTGTGGCATTTAATCCTGACCATTTCCTCCCTAGAATTCCACTCTTCCGCAGTTGTCTACGTTTTCCCAACAAATTGAATTAAGCAAATATATGTGTGCCAGCAATGTGCCAAAGCCTTTGGATGTTTCTCTTGTTCTCCAATAGCGCTTCATGGTGGATGATATTATCCACGTTTCTACAGGTGGGGATACTTAATCTCAGATCAAGTAACTAGTTCACAGGATCAGGTGACCTGACCTCAAATCCATAATATGACCAACATCAGACTGTCTCACTGTATCACCAGTATTTCCCAAGCAGCTCATAAGACTTGTTCAGTTTATCCTACCTAATCCATTAAAATTGTAACTCCTATCCCAAAACAAATGAGACGGTACTGACCTTACATTAAAAACTGTTTCTTAGTCAAATCTGATGAAAATTGAATCAGATAATAAAAGATAATTCATCTTTATTCAGTGCTTACTATACAGCAGAATTGTTCTAAGCACATTTTTCATATATTATGCCATTTAGTCCTCACATTAACTCTATGAAGTAAGCACTATTATTACCCCCATTTTAAAGGTGACTAAACTAAGGCACAGAAAGGCTACAGAATTTACCCAACTCCAAGTGGAGTGGTCTCTAATGCTCTTAACTGCTCCACTTAGCCACTCCACTATTTGTTATATGTTGTTGTTGTTATGTGCTGTGTGTTGGTTCTGACTCATAGCGACCCTGTACAGGGTTTCCAAAGCTGTAAATCTTTACGGGAGCAGAAAGCCTCATCTTTCTCCCATGGAACAGCTGGTAGTTTCGAACTGCTGACTGTGAGATTAGCAGCCCGATTCGTAACCACTACGCTACCAGAGCTCCTTTATTTGTTATATCATGGTGTTAATTTCATGGGGCTCTTTCAACCATTAGAATGTGTTCATGATATCAGCTCTGTTTTGGACCCCATGCTCTTTAGCTCATGAAATAATCTTTATCAGCTCATCACAGACATAGCAATAATATAGCTCCCACTCACTACTGCTTACTATTTGATGCCATGCACCTTGACTAGAATGCTTTTAACTTCCTGAAAGTCTGGTAAGAGAAATCTTATTAGTACCATTTTTTCAGATGAGGAATTTGATTCTTTTCTCTAAGTGATATGTTGAGTAAGTGATGAAAGGAGGCTAACCCATTTGTCATTTCTGAACATCCACAGACTGGAGGTGATTGTCAAGGAATGTGATCTTAACTTGTGTGTATTTCTTTTCAAGGTGATTGCTGATTTAAATATATATATATATCAACAACAACTAAGAACATGCTTGAGTGTAAAACAAGTACAGTTCAACTTCCTGATTAGTGATGGGCACTGGCTTTTTCATACATTTATATTATGAAACATGCTAATATTAATTCAATTGTAGTTTTCTTTCTATGATCTGTAAATTCCATAAATTCTTTGGTATCGCACAGCTGCCTTAGAAACCTAAGGACCTGGCCCTATCTTTGTATGTGTCTCTGGACAGTGGCTCTGTGGTCCAGATGCCACAAGGCCCTTGGTAATTACCTTTGATAAGTGCTGATTGTGAGCACATGATCACAGAAGAAAGCCCTTAGAGTCCCCTAGTAAGGCCCCCAGGCCAGAGCCCTTTGCAGAAGTAGATCATCTTTTCCTAAAGTTATATATTTTTCCCCTAAATAAAAATAACTCCAGGCACAGTTTTCAAATCATCTGTTATAGCAGAGTGATTTGCAGACAATATTTTTCTTTATATTTATCAAACACATTTTCCAACTTTGAAGTAGACTTTTCTATAGAGTTCAGGATACCTAGTCTCTGTTTCAGGCTTCTGGGCTTTAATGCTCTTTTCTTTAATGTTAACACTCCAAGACTCCCCCGCTGGCCCCAAACTGGGCTGCAATGGGCACATATTTCAGGTGGCCAAATCCATTTTCTTTTCAATCCTTCTTGTTTTTCTTTATGCTTAAGTATTCCACAATAATCAGATTGTTGTTGTTGTTAAGTGCCGTCAAGTCATTTCTGACTCACAGTGCCCCTGTATAGGGTTTCCAGGGAACAACTGGTGGTTTGAAATGCCGACCTGTGGGTTGAAGTCCAGTGTAATCCTACCACACCATACCAGGAGTCCAGTAATCAGATTCCACTTCCATAAACCTGCAGGACAAACCCCGCTGATGTTTGGTGTCTAGTGACCGGTCCAGCAGGATCATCACAAGCTTTCAGCCTTTAGGATCTCAAGTTCTTAGAGCATGAAGGTTCAAGAAGGATCTGAGCTCTTCAGAAGCCTGGCTCAGTATGGATGTCTGAACCCCTCCTAGACTTCAGGTAGAACTGGAAAGAAATGAGTGATCAGTGCTGGATGTGAAGATTGTGGTTAGGAAGCCAGACATTTTACCACTACCTGCTTATTTGACAATTGGAAGCCACTTTATGTATTCACTTAGGAATTTTATGAAATTTGAATTCAGTTTAGATTTCTAAGCTCACATTCTTTGTACAGCACCAGGCAGTGTCTTTAAACTTCTCTACCCTTTTTTATTTCCTTTTTCTGCTCCTTCCTCCGTCTCCTCTTCTTTGTTTTTCTTGTTTGCCTTCCCATCCCTTTCTCTTCAATAAGAAAACCCTCAAATGCTCACACCTACTAAAGAAATTGCTCAATGGGGCAAAGATGGTGGGAAAATTATGTAGGAAAGATCTAATTAGAATTCATTTCCTTTGAAATGACATATTCATGGAAGGCACACTATGGTCACACTGCCTGTTTGGTACAACCAACCTCAAATGCAACTTTAGATAACATGGTTGTATGTCCACTGCCATCATTTTCTCTTCTTTTTCCTCTTCCAATTGAGAGAGATGAGCGATTGATCCAAGTTGGATTAAAGTTTGAGCTTTGGAACACAAGTATCTTTTTCCACATGGTCAATGGAAAGAGGATTAGTTACTTGGGAATTGAAATTTAATCTGAAAGCATGCAGATAGGCAGTCTGTATATGACCCAATGCCCCAAGCACAGTAACGGCCTGAACTGTAGGTCATGGCCTTAAAGACTGGAGTCCTGTTGATTCTTCCCATAATTTCTGTTTGGTTTGTTTTAATATCAGCACTTAGAAGGATTCAATTGCAGAGATCTTTTCATTTCTTTCAGCTCTCAAATTCTGTGATTCTAAAGCAATGAAGACAAACGAACACACTGATCTCTGTGAATATTTACCTTGAGAATATGATTTGTAGTCTCTGAAAGTCTTGTTAGCCTCAGCACTGTACTGAGTTTCCCTTGAAGCCATGTTGTTCTCAGGACTTTAATAAGTCTGAGAAATGCCCCTTTACCCTGCAGTATGTGCTGGTTCTGACCAGATTGCTGGCAGGGTCAGTTACTCTTTTCTAAGCAACTTGGATTCACAGCATAATGAATTTCTCTTCAATGCCAATCTAAACAAATGCCATCAACTTTTATCCCAGGGAGTATTAAAAACAGAAGAGCCCTTTTGTGACTGTGATTGGTTTTGTGACTTCCTTGGAGCAAGTCTCAGGCTTGTGCCTCCTAGTCATCCAAAATGTGGGTGGGCTACATCCCACCACAAGAGTGATTGTTAGCTCTGAGGATTCACTCAGCTTTCATCATCAAACAATAATCAAATGCAGTTTTATGGTTCACAAAGGGCCTCACAGTCATTATTTCATCTGATCCTCAGAACAACCCTGTGAGCTCAGAGACACTAAGGAACTTGTCTGATGTCACATAACCAGGAATTGACTACCTCATGTCTGATGCCATCGTTAGTGTCCCTGACACATACTCTTGTTGATCCTGGAGTAAATAAAGCATAATGATACGAACAGATCTTTAGCACAAAAAGTCATATGTCAAAAATATGCACAGATCTTTTGGATTATCTGTTGGTTTAGGTTATCTTGTGTTGTACCACTTGGATTTTGTAGATAGCTGAAAGCTGAGAGTATGGTATATCTTTATAAGCAGAATGTGTGAAGAAGGCTCAGGAAGAAGAAAGGTTCAAACACCTTTGACTGCGTTTTTAAGTGCAGTTGAACCAGCTCCAACTCACAGTGATTCTGTGCAGGGTTTTTGAGGTTGGAAGTCTTTGTGGGAGCAGAAAACCGTGACTTTCTTCCACGGCGTGACTTATGGGCTCCAAGTGCTGACCTAGTGGTTGTCAGTCCAGTGCTTATTCTGCAGAGCCACTGTGTCCTTTAACAAAAATAGCTACCATTTATTAAGTGTTCATTGGGTGCCAGGACCACCAGACAGTTTTCAGTTTGTTGTATTGTGGTACCTTTTGTGTTGCCGTGATGTTGAAAGCTACTAGCAGAGTCACTCAAGGCAGATAGATTTCAGTGGAGCTGCCAGGCTAAACTCTTCGACAAGTTAGGGAAATAAAAAAGGCTTTGATCTACTTCCAAAAATTTCATTTCCAATGAAAATCTATAGATCACAACAGAACATTGTACAACTTGCTTACTTTGGACACACATTAGGATAAATCAATTGCTGGAGGAGGACATCATGTTGGGTGAAGAAAGGTGAAGTGAATAGAAACAAGATGAGCAAGACATCATGTGCACTGGATTGACACAATAGGCACCGCCATGAACTGCAACTGATGGGTAATTCGAGGGAAGTGCAAGCTGGGCTATATTTTGTCCTCTTGTGCATAAGGTCGCCTTGAATCAAAGCCAAGTTAATGGAAGCTCTCTGTCTATCTTTGAAGTGTACAAGAGCAAAGATAACAGTTTTAGGACTAAGGTGCTCCTGACCCAAGCTATGATATTTTCAATTGCCTTATATTCATGAGAAAGTTGGGTAATGAATAGGGAAGACTGTGGAAGAATCAATACATCTGTATTATGGTGTTGGTAAAGAATAATGAAAGTATCATGGGCTGCCAGAAAAACAAACAAATCTGTCTTGGATTTTGTACAACAAGAATACTCTTCAGAAGCAAGGACGGCGAGACTTCAGCTCTCATTCTTTGGACATGTTATCAGGAGGGACCAGGATATCATGCTTGATAAAATGGAGGGCTGATGAAAAAGAGGAAGACCCCCCAACAAGATGGATTGGCACAGTGACAGCACCAATGGGCTTAGGTATAAAACCAACAGTGAGGATGGCACAGGACAATGCAGTGTTTCATTTGCTGTTCATAGGGTTGCTTCGAATCTCAATGGACTCCAGGGCCCTTAACAACATCGATCTATCTAACTGTGTACCAGGAGTTGTGTTAATTCTTTATATTATTACCATATAACAAGCCTCTAAAGCCACAGAGTGTTTTCACTTGCTGTTCCCTCTGCCTGAAACACTATTCAAACCTCTGTCACTCTTCTTCACGTCTTTTTCATCTGTTCAAATTTCTTGTGAGTTCTTTCCAGGCTACTCTGCATGAAACAGCCCATACCACTGTGCTATCACACTCTTCTCTTTTATCAGGCTGGATGAGCTCTCGTAGCCTAGTGATCACAGGTGGGCTGATAATCATACAATCAGCAGTTCAAAACTCACAGCCATTCCACAGGAGAAAGAAGAGGCTTTCTGCTCCCATAAAGATTTATAGCCTTAGAAACTCTCTACAGGATTGCTATGAGTCGGAACCGGCTCCACAGCACACCAACGCCACCATTTTTCTTTATAGCCTTTCTCCTTTTCCACTATATCATACAGTGATTCATTAATCTGTGCATTATCTTTCCCCCTGTCTGCACCAGATTAAGAACTCTTTGAAGCCAGCATGCCCTTTTTATCTCCCCTGTATTCTCAGAACCTAAACCAGTACCTGACACGTAGTAAATATTCAATAAATGTTCACTGAGTGAATTATATCATTACACCAATGAGGAGTTGGAAGTTCCATAGGATTAAATAATTTGCCTCAGGTGACAAAACAAGTAAGTAGTGGAACAGGGCCATAAACCAAGACAGTGTGACTCAGAAGCACCAGCTCCAATCCTGCTCAACTGTTCTCTCAGCCTCATTAGCAGAATCATAAAATCCTGGATCCTTATCCATCCTTTGCCCCATTAGGGCTTCCCAGGCCAAGGTGAAAGGATCTAGCTTTCCTTCTTACCCTTCTAATGGTGCTCTTACTCCACCCCTTCCCCCTCCACTCAGCCTAGCTTTCCCCTTCTATGTCAAGCTCATCTAAATCCTCTCCTTTCTACTGTATTGTTTACACCCAAGGATCTGCACTGATGCATGTCATAGTCTCCTTAGTCATTGTTTAGCCATTATACTTTGCAGTGGTGATTTTCCATTCTGCTGTTTATAATGCTTGTTAACTTCACCCCCACCCCCTATTTTTAGGGGCAAAGAAAGACATGCTCGATAATACAAGCAATAATAGTTATAATTAAGACAGAAACATTTTGCCAAAAGGAGAATTTAGTTGTGTTTTGTTCAATTCCATCTTGAGTGGCGTACTTCAGAGGAGCTGAATAGAACCGTGCATGGGAACTCTTATGTTTACAGGCTCTGCGCCAATCTTGTGGTATGAGGAGACCTGGGACACATGTTCATCAATGTCTAACTGCTGGAAAACTTGAAAGAAGCCTTTGGTGGGTATCTAGGAAGATCCTCCACTATTTCTCCTCTGACCCTATATGTTCCTACATGGCTAGACATTGCTACTATGGGATGTTGTTGTTGTTAAGTAATGGATAATTGGTTCTGACTCATAGCAACCCTGTACAATGTTTCTAAGGAGTGGTTGACCTTGTGGTTCAAACTGACTTTGCAGTTCAGTACTTACCCTACAGTGCCACACCAGGACTCTTGCTATGGAATGGTGCCCAGCATGTGGGACTTAGTGTCCTGTACCTCCATGTGGGAACAGACTTCTAGGCCATATGGGCAGGAACTCTTCTGTTTGGATACTCTCTGATATGAGTTTGGAGGAATTCCCCATATACTTCCTGGAACTCATTACATTTCCCATGTCCTTGGACATAATCCTGGGTAGTTTCTATGATTAACATGGTTAACTGTTAACCAAAAAGATTTCAGGTCCAAGTCCATCAAGAGGCACCTTGAAAGAAAGGTCTGGCCATGTACTTCCAAAAACCGGTCATTGAAAACCCTATAGAGCACATAGGGTCTCAATGAATCAGAATCAACTTGACAATAACTAGTAAACTGGTGAAAAGATTGGACACACAACCTGGGCAGAGTGGCAGCCCTAATACTCGAAATCCTTGGGGTCCTGGATCAGAGTTTGATAGAGTTGCATTTGGCTGTGAACTTGAGCTTTACTCCCATGGAACATTTCCTTGCAATCCTAATTGCCAACTTTGCTAGAATTTACAGCCTACATAGTCTATAGTTGGGTGGTGATGTTGGAGTTGGGCACATGGCAGATGGAGAAGAGAGGAGTGTGTTTGGGTCCTCATCCTGTTTGTCCTCAGATCTACTCCTTCCCCTTCCTTGGATTTGATATGTGCCCTGGGGTATGGAGGGGGCAGAGGGAGGGAATAGTTTTAAGTTATATTTCTCAAACTCTGATTCAGCTTGCTTCCAGCTCAGTTCAGTCAGTGAGAGGCACTTAAAAGATGTGGAAGGGAAGGCAGGAGAGAGAAGCCATGCTACTTCTCCTTTATCTTCTCTGTTTGAGATGGAATCTCAACTAGCTGCTGCTTTACCTATTGGACACCAATTTCGATTAGACAGGTCTGCTGTGGTTCCAGCTTCTGTCTGGTGACTCAAGTCCCTGGGTGCTAATAACTCCATTTCCTCACCGTCCCTCTCGTCTAGTCTACGAGTGATAGCCACTTTGTGCAATGTGACTCTCTGATTTGCCTCATTGTCTCCTGTCTGACTTCTCGATTACTTGTACTGAAACCCCTCTATTTTAGATACTCAAGGATGTTTTTCAAAAAACAACAAAAAAAAATTGTTGACATTATGTAATACATAGAGATTTACCTTTAGAAATAATGCTGGGTGAGTATTCTCTCTGGATAAGTTTTTAAAATATTATTTTTATTTAATCATTAGGGTACGTGCATAAAAACATGAGTTCATAAGCATACGTCTACGTATGACTTTCTACATGATTATACAAATGTGCATGCTTTTTGTTTGTTTGTTTTGCCACACCAGAGTTTGGTGAAACAAAATATTAAAAGGCCTTTTAATAGTGAAGGCTTTTAAAAGTAAAGAAATAAAAGGAAAACCAAATAAAGATAGGTCTATATTTTTTTTCCTCCCCATTATTTTGAAATAAGAAAATAAGTGTCTCTCTCTGATTTGAATATAATTCAAATTTTCTCTTCTAACTCAGGCCCTTGACTCCTTAGGGGATGAATAGACAGAGAGGGGGGGGGTCAGGAGGGAGGGAAAGAGAGAGAGGAAGAATAGGAGGAAGGGCTGGGGAATGAAATGAAGAGGGAGAGACAAAAAGGGAGAGGAGAGGAGAGACCAAATCTGATGTACAAATATTATGTGTGAACATTGTGTGTTTGGGTGAGCTGGGATTATTCAGTTGAGAAGACAAGACACCTCTTTCCCTTATTTGGTCTTGGGATCACTGGAAGCTGAAATTCAAGGGAGAGAAATGAGAAAAGGAGAAGGAGACAGACAAAGGAGAGGAGAACTGGAGACCAAGCTCTTTCTCCTTTGGTGTCAAGAAGTTGTCATTTTGTATGGAATGTGCATTGATTGTACTCAGGTGTGGGTTTAGGCAGTGAGTTTAGCTTGCCTATGTGCTTTTACAAATATGTTCACTGCTCAGCAAATTCGGTATGGAAACATTTTAGGTAAGCAGAAGAGAAAATGATATTTTAAAAAGTTGATTTAGCAGAAGGTTGTAATAGGGTATGGAATCAAGAATAAAATGGAGATACAATGTTTAGGGCTTCAAAAACTGTGTGTGTGTGTGTGTGTGTGTGTGTGTGTGTGATACTAATTTAGCCCAGCTGGGATGATCTCACAAAGACCCCATGGCTAGAGCTGCCATTCCTCTGTGGAGAGCACATTTCCCCTGGAAATGTGTACTCAGGTGGAACTGAAGGGCCTGAGGTCATGACTGAGTCCCTGGCCAAGATCCTCCTAGCCTTCAGCCTCTGCTTTCCCTAGAGTCTGTTGGTCCAGAGCCTTCTTTCAGAGGCCAGAGCTGGACCATGAGGCAGTCAAATGTGCATGAGAACAGCATGCGTTATCCTTGGGGGCCATTGGACTATGATAATTCTGGCATTGTCTTTCTTTTTTCTTCCCTCTGCTTTCTTCCATTGTGTCCAAGAGCTGAGATAGTAAATTTTCCTGTGATGAGAAGCATGGAACCTCTTCAGAGAAGCAGAGATGAGACAAACATCCTCAAGCTACCCCTCCATCTCTTTCTGCTCTTCCACAGTTCTGGTGGGCATTGGATTTATCTAGAATGCAGCGTGACATCCTTCCTAAAATGGTCAGGAAAATGCACTCATCTTGAGCCACACAATAAAGATCAAGGACAGAAAGGGAGGAAAATGAAAAGAGAGGGAAAATGTTACAGGAGGGGCACATTATAGACTCCTGTACCTAGAAAGGAGTCTTGGTGTAGTACTGTAGGATAAGCACTGGACTACTAACCACAAAGTCAAGTCCACCAGTCACTCCTTGGAAACCCTACACTGGGTCATTATGAGTCAGAACTTACTGGACGTCACTTAACAACAACAACATGTCTGGAAAGGACTCGAAAGGTCATCTCAGCCTTTGTGCTACATTTGCTGAAACACTGCACATCTTTTGGAGTCTATCAGGGGGCTGCTGGCTATGAAGGAGTTGACTTGGTTTCTTTTGTCTACTATTGTATTCTTAGCTAAGCCCAGTGCAGGACATAATGGATGTATAATAAACATTTGTTAATTGAATTGTCCTGAATGTACTCAGCAAGGAGCATTGATGACTATTCTCAGAGATGTTACAGTTTCATTAAGAAATAAGATTTATACAACAATAAATCTTTATTATCAATTTTTATAGACATTTAAAATGAGCATCATAAACCACGACCTCATAATATTTCAGAGAAAAATCACTATAAATTGGGGAGGCCAATGAAGGGTTTATGTGTGAATGAGATTTGATCTGAGCACAGGAAAGAGAGGATTTAAACTCAGAAAGAGAATATTAATTTTGAGACTTTAAAATATTAAAATTTATATTGTAGAATAGTAATCTGTTAATCTAGTGTGGTATTTAGCTTGGAGAGTGAGCCAGATGAAAATTAATGAGAGCCTGAATTTATAGTTCTGGGGATAAAAAATAAGGGGTCACATTTGGACATTTGAAAGACATTCAGAACATAGAGCTGAAAAGGCTAGGAACTTTTATGGAGGACATGAGGGAAAAGGAAACTCAGATGATTCTCTGGTTTCTGACTTGAAAGACTACGTGGATGCTGCTATTGTTCTCCAATTATGAGACTGAAAGAAGAGTTATGGGTTTGGAGGAAGATAAAGATAATGAGTTGAGTGTTGAGCAAGCTGAGTTGATATGACTCAGACCACATGGTGAAAATTACCAGATGACTTGGAGTTTAAGAGAGATTTCTGGTCTGGAGAAAGATTTGGGACCATAAGCCTGTAAATGATGGTGGAAACTATTGAGATTGGGATGATCATTTGGGGCATGTCTAGAGCAGAGGGCTGGCACTAAAAGTGGTCTTGTGAAAAAGACTGGAAGAAAGTGGGAGAGGTAAAGAGACAGACAAGACCAGCATATATCAAAATTGTGCTGGAAAATGGAATAAATGCAAAGGGTAAATTGGAGAAGAGCTGACCTAGAGAAACTTGGGTAAATATGAGTGATGTCAGTGGGTGAGTTGGGCAGATGGAAGAATTTTCGTTTTCTTTACATTGAGGTGCGATCTCTAATGAAAATTGTGGTCTTGGATCATCAGTAAGTGCTTCAAGTCCTCTTCACTTTTAGCAAGCACATGTCAGATTGTTAAGGAGCCTTCCTCCAATCCTGATGCTCTTTTTCTTATGGTCCAACTTCCTGGATTATTTGCTCAACATACAGATTGAATAAATATGATGAAGGGATACAACTCTAATGCACACCTTTCCTGATTTTAAACTATTCAGTATCCCCTTGTTCTGTTGTAACAACTGCCACTTGGCCTATGTACAGGTTCTGCATGAGCACAACTATGTGTTCTGGAAGTCCCATTCTTTGCCTCATTATCCATAGTTTGTTATGATCCATACAGTTGAATGTTTCTGCATAATCAATAAAAGATGGGTAAATATATTTGTGGTATTCTCTGCTTTTAGCCTAGATCCATCTGATATCAGCAAAGAGATCTCTTGTTCCATGTACTCTTACAAATGCTGCTTGAATTTCTTTCAGTTCCCTGTTGATGTACTGTTGCAAGAATTTTAAAATTATCTTCAACAAAATTTTACTTACTCATGGTATTAATGATATAATTTGATATTTTTCACATTCTTATGAAAGTCTTATGAAAAGCATAGACTATAGTAGGGAATACAATATATTTTTTCGCTCATCACTAATAATCAGTGTCGGGGACCTGCCTCGACAGGGACGTTTGGTTCACGAAGTAGGGAGATCTGGCGGTGAAAGAGATAGAGAAAGAATATACACAAAGACGCAACAAGAGAAACAAAGAGACACTCTGAAGCCAGAGTGGATGCAAAACCGGAAGACAGACCCTGCATGGCAAGCAGCAATGCATGCAGGATTCAATCTGCATTCATCTTTTATTTCAGGGAGGGATTTTACACAAAGGAAGAAGGTGATTATTAAGACAGGGTACAAAAATGAAACGTGATTAATCGTTCAAAACAGGACACAATGATTTACAGGAACAAATTCTAAAATATACGTTGCAATTTGTCTTAATAATCTAACATTCTTAATTTTCCAAAAATTCAAGCAAACTCTTATAAATTACTTTTTAGGCTTAAATCCTAAGGCAGCGATGGGAGGTTTCTCAAGGCTAATTAACATACTTATAGCACTTAATCTTTAATGGGAAAAGGTGAAAAGGATTTAAAAGGTCTGAAGGGAGTCACGCTGTTTCAGCTATCTGGCTTAAGCTTTCAGGAGGAAGGAAGACATCCAAGTTAATGGGTTACACCTGGGGACATTTTGAAGGGGCTACCACTATTATTCCTTGAACAATACTCCTGGAATTTACCAATCTACTTTGAGTGAATACCCTGGGTGAATTCTCTCCAGAGCCCCCTTGCATAATCCCAGCAAACCTGCCTTTGGAACTTTTACGGCCTTGGCTTTAGAAAGGGTTTTGGTTTTAATATGATACATGGATATCAAGAGCTCATGTATTAAGTTAATATCAAACATAACTGAATAATTTGATAAAGAACACTTTGGACATGATTGCCAGGTGGCCAGAGCTTGTTCCTCAGAGAGATTTGTTCCCAAGACCCTATGCACTGCCAACACAGTGGAGACATTAAGAGAGGCACATAAGAAACCATTTCTACAATTACTGGAGTTAGAAGCATAGAATGAATAATAAGACCAAACAAAATTATACAGAGGTAGCCTACCAGTGAGTTCGCAAAAACCAATGAACCCGGGACGTCAGGAGGTCACTTCCTTTGGCCCTCAGGGTCCCTGGCTAGCAATCCTGAGTGGGGCCTTCATGTTGGATTTTCGTCCATGACACAGGGCCTCAGCATCTCAGTGCTTGTGGTACCCAACAAATCAGACATCTCTAAAATGTTGATTGTCTAATCAACATACAGCACAAGGACTTCATAGTGCAAGAGCTCTCTTTGCTTTACAAACTATATCATTCAAAGCCTGCCATGATGAAAGTTTTATTTATATGCATTCGTTCACATTTCCTCAAAAAAAGAATTTCCTCTGACCACGCTGGAGATTTCAGGGACTAGACAGGAAAGAAGAGATATTTACTAAATGAAGTCCCAGTTGACTAACAATTCCTTTAGCCTGATATTCTAAATGAGTTCTTTTCATCTCACCATTCTCACTTTGAAGGAACAGTCTAGTTGTACTTCTTCTATGACTGATTTGTTCATTCTTTTGGCAATCCCCGGCACATTGAATATTCTTTGCCAACACCACAATTCAAACACATTAATTCTTGCTCTGTCTTCCTTTTTCATTGTCCAACTTTGGCATGCATATGAAGAAATTGAAAAGACCATGGCTTGGGCCAAAAGGGACCTTGAGTCACCACAAATGAACTGATAAACAATATCTTGATAAATGGAGGAGTAATTGAAATTGTCAATGATTCCATTCTACTTGGATTAATGATCAGCATCAAGAAATTAAATTGTATTGTGCAAATCTATGGCAAAAAACCTCTATAAAGTTTTAAAAAGCAAAGATGTTCCTTTTGGTTATTATTAACTAAATGAAATACTTGGGAACAAGCAGGGTTTCCACAGAAGTCTTCTAACAGGTTTTAGCTTGTTTGGAAACACTGGAAAGGTGGGTGGAGGGGTGAACTCTGTTAATCTGTTAGAAAGCAATCGACTTTTTTCTGCCTAGGCACAAAAAAGATTTATTTTGCAAATTTAGTAGTCCCCTCCTAGGATAGAGGAAAGCATTGTGGTCAAAGAAGCTGTACCAGGCTTCAGGCTGTGTTGTCCTGACCTGTTCCACCCCAAAAAAACACTCCAGGCAGGGTAGAATGGTCAGGGAGAGTTGTAGTCACCGCAGAATTTCAACAATATAACAAGAAAATGTTGATATATCTTTATTACTTGTCAGAGGTGCACGACGTTTGAAAAAATTGTGGTGTCTCTATACAGAGAATGATAGAAAAGTAAGGGGACATTTACTGAACACCCATTATGGACCAAATATTGAGCTTTTACCCAGATAGAATTCTTAGAAGCAGAGAATCAAGGTCATCTTTCTCTTTGGGGCCATGGTGACCACTGAAGACATAAAGAACTTTGAAGCTAAAAAAAAAAAAAAATGATGAGTATAAAGCCCATGTTCTCCCAGGTAAAGTATCACTCAGTTTACAATAAAAACTTAAAAAAAAAAAAAAAAAAAAGGAAGAAAAAGGCCTTAGGGCATCATTTGCAAGCTGAAATTGAATTCATTTCTCACAAATTAATGATGTGGGCTATATTGAGACTGTGGAAAAAGGAAAAGTACAACTTCAAAGCTAGCAAAGTGATCATGAGCTACTTGCTGCTAGATGCTGATGCCTGTGTAGAAATGTGGACCCATGATGGCCAGACCTTCTGAAATTTCAAGACAAGTCAGTACATTGATATTTACAAAGAGTATCCTGATGTTTCGAAGTCCTGGTGTGGCGCTGTGGGTTAATGAGCTGAACTGCAAAGTTGGTTTGAATTGCAAGGCTCAGGTTCAAGCTCACCAGCCGCTCCTCAGAAACCTTATACAGGATCGCTATGGATTGGAACCATCTCTACGGCACTTAACAACAGCATCCTGATATTTATTTGCTGGTGACGAATTAAAAATTAATACAGAAGACAAAACAAAACATATTTTCAAATGAGACCATCCTAATTTTTGGTCTCTGTCCAAATGAAAGCCAGGCTGCCTCAAAACAATTGGCCCTAAGTAGAATACCTTTCCTGGAATTTTTTTCATATCATGGTGGTGATGGGTCATGGAGTCTGTCCAACTCATAGCGACCCTGCGCGGGGTTTCCGAGGCTGCAAATCTTTATCGGAGCATAAAGCGTCATCTTTCTTCCCTGGAACAGCTGGTAGTTTTGAACTGCTGACCTTAAGGTTTGCAGCCAGATTCGTAACCACTATGCTACCAGAGATAGAGATGATCTTTAGGAGGGTTCTTGTGTGTGTGTATGGTGATATTGAGATTCATTTGTATTTCTGTGTCTCATGGTGTTTCCCTAACACCATTGCATCTCCCATATAATTTATCACAGTTCTGGGCACAGATAGGGCACACTTTAAATATATAAATAGGCTTTCCTGTTAGTCTAGCTAAATAAGGAAATGGAGGATTTAGGATGTGTGGATATTGTCTAAATTGTTTTTAGTTTAATTCTTCTGTCTCAGTTCTCTGTGTTGGTTTGTATTTGTTATCTATTGCTGCATAACAAATCACCCACAATTAACTGCTTAAAACAATAAACCTTTAGTATATCATATTTTATGTGGGGCAGGAATACAGGTGCCTGTTAGCTGGGTGCCTCTGCCTAAGGTCATCTGACTATAATCAAGGTATTATCAGGAAGCTTCAGTCTTATCTGAAGGACTGATTCCAAACTTGCTCTTATGGTTATTGGCAGGATTCAGTTACTCTCAGGTTGTTGGTCCGAGGGCCTCAGTTCCTTTCTGGCTGTGGGTCAGAGGTCTTCTTCTGTTAGTTAGTTTGTTTGTTTTTTGACACTTGGGACTTTCAATAGGGCAGCTCATAATGTGGCAGCTGGCTTCCACCAGAGAAAGCAAGCAACAGTGCCAGATAGAATACGTGGTCTTTCTGTAATTTAATTTTAGAATTGACACATCATCCATGATCCATAGTCTGTTCATTTCAGGAGAGTCAATAGATTTATCCCTCAGGAAACTGCAGAAGTTGTAAGACTCTCATGGCAACAGAACCATGGCAGGTGATGCCTTGAGCTTTCTTCCTGAACATTTTTCAACTTTCCTTTCTGATCTAGAAAACCAATTATGTCCTGGGAGTTTCATGATTATCCCTCGCTCTAAAATTCCAGGAATTACAGACAACATTTTATTTTATTTGGGTTGCTTTTCATTCAACTAATTGCAATCATAAAAAAGATGAGAGAGATAAATGAATTCTATAACTAAAATCCTTCTTTGTTTTTGGGGAAGCACGAGAAAGATGATGTTGATGAGTATGAACAGTAGGTTCTGAATCAAGGGGACCTGATCTTTTTTTTTTTTTTTGAAAGGAGTCTAGATCAGATGACATCAACACTGAGAATCTGAGCATACACTGAGAATCTGAAAACAGAAAGACATACTGTATAGTGGCTTCTATGTTAGACCTCAGGCATGGGTCAGTTAAATGGGCAAAACTAAGCAAAGCTGAGGTTAGCAATCTGATTGTTGCTGTTATTAAGTGCTGTACAGTTGATTCTGACCCATAGTGACCCTGTATAGGGTTTCTGAGGAGCAGTGGGTGAGCTTGAACCCTCAGCATTGCAGTTCAAAGAGACTTTGCAGTCCAGATCATTAACCCACAGCACCATACCAGGACTCCAAAAATCTGGTGATCTGCTATATAAACCTTCCCTCAATTCACAATAAAATATTTTAAAAGAAAAAAAATCAGTCAAATCCTTAGTTAAATAAATTCAATAGGTCTGAATAAGAAATGTGGATCTATGAATCTGAGATCATTCGAAGGACTAAGAAGGAGGAACACCATTGGCTGATGTGGGTACCCAAACCAAAACACAGAAAGTGTCTTCAGGAGGAATGACACCTTGTTTAATGGAGGTCTGAGGGGAAGGTACCCAGTAAGTCCAAGCAGACTGAGAACTGGTTTCAGAGAAGACTTATCAGGGACAGAATTAAGAGGTGAGGGGCAGGGCATCCAGCAGATGATGAGACTGGGCTCCAAAGAAGACTCCCTGGAGAGACTGGGAAAGAAGCCTAGATCTCAGTTAGTGGGACTCAGTTATAAGACAGAGAAGCAACTTAGGAGAAAACTGATGTGTAGGGCAGAGACTTGGCCAAGAACTAGACAAGAACCTGACTCTTGGGGAGTCAAGAGATCCACTGTGGAACTGGACTAGTAGCAAGACAGCAAGGGTAGACAAAAAAAATTACCACTGCCAGAAACCATGGTTGGTCTCAGAGTTTGGCATGGGGTTGAGACTACTGGTTGAGATCAGGCAGTGTCACTTGCCAATGTTAGAGTAATGCCTGAACCCCAAGCCAAGATGGACTTTAAACACTTGTGGCCCTGTGACCAATTACAGTCACTATCCTCTGATACTTCATGAGAAAATCAAGCTAGGGCTGTTTTAAGAGGCAATTATGTTTCATGACTTCCTCCCCCTGCTGGACATCAGCATGAAGTTGGAGGCTTAGCTTTCAAGCTTTCACCTCTGTTGTCTTTCCCTCCAGTGAGGGGCAGGGTGAGGGTGAGAGATAGGACACAAGGGAACAGACCAACTCTCAACTCCCAAACAAGCTTAGAGAAGAGGATTGAGAAAGGGTGGGAATGTGTATGTGACACAAAGGATACTCTACCTCTTCCCAAGTGACTCCCACTGCCTGGGAGGATTCTTTCCCTATTTCTGCCAAGCCACAATCTCCACAGGACTCAAACATTTAGCTCTACTTTCGACTTTTCCAGGAATCTTCCCAAATCTCTTTCCCTCGGCCCCCTTTACATCTCCCAAACCACCCACAGACCACCATGACCACCACCATCTTAGTTTTATTCACACTGTTTCTAATTATTTTCTCTACACCCCCCCCCCCACACACACACACACCACACCCATTGGATGGAAACTCCCCTTGGACAGGATCATGGTAAACCCCAGTGCCTAAAGCACTGGCTGGGCTCAGCCCACAGCGATTTCTCTAATAACACTGTTTAATGGACTCTTTGGTTGATGGGGAAAATATCAAAGTGGCTTTCTGGGTTTCTTCCATCTCCCTGATTTGCATTAAGTTTCTGAGCACAGGAGTTTTTGCAGACTTCTTCTTTCCTTATATTTGTGCTCTATCATCACAAGTAAATTAGTTGCTGTTTGAGAATAAGGGTCAGAACACAAACATTTTTTGTGTGTGTTTCTCATAGAAATTAATCTAGTATGGGACATCCCCTAAATTCTAGATGAGCCTTTGCTGAACCAAATGGAATTTTCCTGCAGTGAATGTCTTGTGTTTGGACTTTCATGATAAAACAATCAGGAGATCTGCCGAATTTTCCACTGTTTAGCTGGCTATGTTGGGGTCATGTCGAGCAACCTCTAAGAATATAATGACCTTAAAAGAATCCATCTTTGAAGTCAAGCTTGGTCACTAGTTTGTTAATGACGACTTATGTTACGCACTTGTTTCTGTCCTTCCCAGGGAAGCTTTTGGAGTCAATCAGACTCTCAATATCTATAAAGTTGAACTGTGAATCCAGCTTTGCTGAACTTTAACTCTTACAAATTGAATGATTTTTTTTTTTCCTTTCTTTTCTTTCTATAATGAAGTGAACTGATTAAAGAATGTCAACCAGGAAAATATTACCAAGCAGGTTCAGGGATTCTCAAAGAACATCATTACACAGCTCTCAAAATTATTTTCTGAATATCAACTACTGGCTGTTACAGATCAGTCTGACAGTGGGAAGTGAGGACAGAGGGAGAATCTTGCCATCTCTGAATTCACATGACTCTAGCTTGGAGCTCCTGAACCAGCTTTGTTTGTTTATTGAGCAGATGAATTGTGTTGGGGAAGTGCAGGCTCAGCAATAAAGCTGAGGGTCACCAGAAACGCCATGTCTGGGTTCTATCCCACCTAAGTGCCTTATTCTTTCATCGGAGTGAGGCAAAAGATCCTACTGTTTGAATTGGCTTTGCCCTTACTCCATGATTTATTTCAGTTCCTTGTCTCCACTCTCCAATATGTGGGCTCATTTCTGTCCTCTGAGTACTATTGTTTTTCTGACTTCAAGAGTCATCTAGAAAATGTTGGTAATTGGGACTTTGTATCATTATTTACTTTTATAATTACATATGTCTTTCCCCTCCCCAATGCTTGAAGACATCAAATTGTAGTTGAAGTAACTGCGTGGGGAAAAGCAAGAGTAACAACAACAAACCACTTCTCTCCTCTGGGTGGAAACCTGCAATTGTACCAAGAGGGATAAGGAAAAAACTGCTCATATTTGGAGAAAGAAGTTGGAATAAGGGAGTGAGAACAGACGGACTTCTTAGCATCTGACGCAAGGGATATGAGAGAGTAGCTGAGTGCATTAATTGGAAACGTAAGGCTGGGAGGTCTGGATCAGGGTAGTCCTTTAGTATGATGTTCTGAAGACTTGGGATGATTGGGGCTTTCGTTTTGGATTCTGGGTTCTTGAAATGGTGGTGGTAGCACCTGAAACTTTCCCTGCCTTGCCATTATGAATGCATGCCAGAATTTAGGAAATTGGCTTATTGATGAATTTGGCTTCTAGCACTTCTTAGTGTGAACTCCAAATCAAGGAGCTCTGGTGGTTATAAGGCGGGCTGCTAACGTGAATGTCAGCAGTTCGAAACTACCAGCAGTTTCATGAGACAAAGATGAGACTTTCTGCTCCTGTAAAGATTTATAGCCCCAGAAACCCTACACAGGGTTACTATGAGTTGGAGATTGAAAGAGAGACCAAGTGGGTGGTATACTGGAGATTTGATCCATAGCAATGATGGCAAAGCTCTAAGTACAGCTGGGGAAGAGGCCCTGTGCAGAACGCCAGGACTGCCCATGTCTATAATGCCTGTTACATCCCACAGTGGACAGCTACTATTCTTGAGTCCCAGCAAAGCATCTCTTTACTTTTACTGGAACAGCACCCTTATTTCCTGTGAGAAACGATCCTTTTCCCACTCTCATGGTATGTGAGGGCCAGGTGAGGTCACAGGAACCAAATCTGGCCTATTGTACATACCAAGCTTCTGGATTTAAAATGCTCCGCAACAAGTAAAATCCCCAAATTTGTTCATTTAAAATTTATCCTATTTGTACCTGTTCCATGGGGAAGAAACAAATAAAAGATCCCTTGATACCGTTTAAGGACTTGTTAATGCTTGAACTTTTCAATTGCATGTCTCAAGGCATTTTTATTATTTATTTAGCCCAGTTTGAGTTAAAGTTCTATCCTTGTCATGGAAAGAGTGAAAAGTGTCTACAATATAATTTCCTCCTCCAGACTGATTTTTCTCCTTTCACATTGCACCTATATTACATGGTTGTGGAAAATGTATACAGTGCTCTGTGCTTAGAGGATGCTCCATACTTTGAGGTTCAGTGAAAAAGCAGGAACTAGAAACTAGAAAGTAAAGGTTAGACTATAATTCAGTTCCAGTTACCTTCCTCTAGCTATGGAATAGGATGTGGAATCCAACTCCTTTTAAACTCAACTTTTATTGTAGCTCCTGATGGAGCATTCCAGATTAAACCCAATCTCCAGTGGGTTTAAATGGAAGTGGGTGGTCTCTGTCAGCTCTCTGTGGGAATCCCCTTTTAGTATTCGTTTCAGAATGTACAGCCAAACAGGCGAGTGTATTAAGAAGGACCAGAGATTTTTTTCTGAATGCTACTGGATGGAGCAATTCATGTCAAAACATTTTCTACTCTTTTCTTTCAGAAGCTAAATTGATACCACAACTGGTAATCCTTGTGTTGGGAGGAATATGAGGCCTTGGCTGTGATTTTTGGATATACTGTACATCTCAAGATTGTTGTTTTAAATTGACCTATTGGAATGTGGCTGCCCCAAAAACATTATATTGAACTCTGAGTAAGAATAGTGTAGGAGGTCTCTTACTTAAAGAACTGGTGATGATGTTTCCAGTGTCATTTCTAAGTCTTAGTGTTTCCATAAGATGATGAATTCCAAGATTTTCTAAGGTCCAGTATTGTAAATGGTGATTGGCTTTCTAAGATAGTGCATAGGAATCACACTGGCTCTGTAGGATAAGCACTGGACTGAAAAACCAGGGCTGCAATTCGGACCCACCAGTCACTCCCCAGGAGAAAGATAAGGCTTTCTGTTCTCACAAAGATTTATAGCCTGGAAAACCCTATACAGGGTTTCTATTAGTCTGAACCAAATTGACTGCCATTAACAACAACAAGATAATGCATTGCCTTCTTTGAGTATTATTATTATTATTTTTCAATCTTCTTCTAGTTGAGTTCTGATTATCGAGCCATCGAGGCTAGGTCAAAAGGGTACTGTATGCAAGTTTAGGTGTTCTTGTGCATCTCCCCTCACTTCATATCAGCCGGATAATTCACTCTCAGCTCTTTGGACCAATCAGTCCTTCCTCTTCTCTCATCTCCGGGTCAACAGGATTCAATGGACTGGAGTTGAACTCAACCCCTTTCTACATTGATGCCTTTCCGCCTCTTCCACTCACCAGTAGACCAATGTGGTTGCCAGCAAGCTTACATGCTTGTTTGTGTATTCCCTTTGAGTTTTAGTCTTAGAGGGGCATTTGTCCTGAAGGCACTTGATTGCTAGCCTTGATGTCTTCCTGGTGTATAGCTTGCTTATTCTTGTAGTAGCCAGTCATGCTGACAGTTTTGTTTTGGGTTTTCCTGATGATCTTTCTTTGAAGATTATCTTCTGTTACTGTAGCTGTTCCAGTCTGCTTGTCCTTTCTAGTGGGAATGTCCCACCTCATAAGGTTCTGGATGGGACTCAGGATTCCACCTAAGGTCCTATACTCTGTAAAGGCTTTGCATGAAGCCTA
>NW_006408628.1:6307915-6312432 GCF_000296735.1 Chrysochloris asiatica
AAAAAAAAAGAATGTCCATACCTTTATCTCCACAGTTCTGTCAGGCATCTGTGGCTGCTCTGATCCTTCTCACACTTGGTCTCACCCAAGATGTCAGCTCCTGGAGTAGCTGAGCATCTTGAATTAGAAAGCAATGGGTTTCTTACTTCTGTTACAAATTCCTCTAGCTGTAAGCCTTCCAAACTTCTAAATATTCCTTTATATGTGGTTCAGAGTTCTGGGACCATCCCCTGAGCCTGCTTGGTCCTGTATTCTGTGTTGTTGCTGACGAAGTTCCTTACTGCACTTCCACCTGATCCACCATCTTGTTTGCTCTTCTTCTTTGATTATTTTAATCAAGAGTAATTTCTTTTCTCTGATATGTCACACAAATTCTCTAGGGGTTTTGTTGATTTTTCTGTTGTTGTTTTATCTTATACTTAAGTAAATGCACTATCAGGGGACATTTGGCATTTTGCCTCATTGAATGTTAACAAATTGAAGCAGAGGCCACAGTTGCACATTGTGCTATCCCTCAACACTATTTACTGTGTGTCTCACAAAGTAGTTGGTTAATAATAAAACCTGCTAAATGAATGTCCAATATTCCACCATTTATATAATTTTCCCCCTGTGGAAAACATGGCTCTTGTGTTTCAGTTTGTGGTTAGAAAAATGTATAGTTCCTCTTTAGTCTAATCTTTCTCCCAATCCATTTACTGACTAATTATTATATGTTTTCCTAAGTATAATTTATCAGTCTAGGACTTAAGGGATATCATGTATTGTGCCCGCCCCCCAACTCACCACAAAATATGTCAACTTGGCTGGACCATGATTCTTGGTTGTTTGGCAGTTAAATAATGATGTGATTTGACAGTTATGCATTGATGTGATTTGACAGTTCTGCAATGATGTAATCATCCCTCATGACATGAAAAACTGATAAATTATAAAGGGATTAAGGTGGGATACAAGATGCTTACTCAGGTCACAACCCTGCTCTAATGTAAGGGGAGTTTCCCTGGGGTGTGGCCTGTGTCACCTTTATCTTAGAAGAAATAAAAGGAGATTGAAGTGAGCAGAGACACCTCACTGTTACCAAGACAAAAGAACTAGTGTCAGAGTACATCTTCTCAACCATGAGTTCCTACATTGAGAATCTCATAGATCCAGGATAAGATTGATGCGCAGAGACATGGAGATCCCTAAGGAATGCCTGGGACACAGATGTTTAAATGAGAGAAGGACCTTCTTTCAGAACCACCACAGAGGGAAACCCTTCCCCTAGAGCCAACATTCTGGATTTGGACATAAGCACTGGACCACAAGGTTCATTTGAACCACAAGGTTGGTGATTCAAATCCTCCAGTATCTCCTTGGAAACCCAAAACCAGAATTGCTCTTGATGTCCATAATTCCACCAATAGACTCCTCAGTGAAATTTAGGCATTCATTCTTTACCCAATTCCAAAACTGCTTCTATATTTTATGTATCTGTTAGAGTAGCATCTCAATCTAGATACCAAATTCTGTCTTGGTGCAAATAGTAGAAATACCACAAGTGAATGGCTATGAATTGGAACCTACTCAAGGGCACTTAACAACAACAACAACAATGTAGCTTTAAGTGCCAGGCATAGTGTCTCCAAGGTGCAGCTGGTGTATACGAAACTGTAGTTTGAAGTCTAGTGAGAGAATAAACTCCTGCTTGCTTAAAGCCATCCACTTGTGGTATTTCTGTTGTAACAGCACTGGATAACTAAGACAGGGTTCTAGAAGCAAAGAAGAGAGATGTGGTCCTTGCCTTTAAAGACATTATAGTTTTGAATCACCAGAAAGTGGACAACAATCCACGGGATGGCTTAATTTTTTTCAGGTCTGATTTAACTACATTCCAAAGTATAAAGTGAATTGCCCAAGGCCTTGCAGTGAAATAAGAGGTACGTTTTTTTCCCCATAATGTTATTTTGGACCTCAGTCAAGCTTCTACTTCCCCTGAAAAGTTCTCCAGCATTTTTCAGAGGCTCCATTAGGCCTTAGTCAAGCCTAACACTCAAGAGCTATTTGTTTTACTATTTCCTCATTTATTTGGAAATATTTACCCCTCATCTTTCTAAACAAGAAGTCATTATTAACCTTGTCCACTTGGTTCTCTCTGGAGGGAAAATTAGAACACATATTAGTCAGGATCTCAGACCTTCTACATTCTCTCTCTGTGCTTTGGCTGAACGTGGAGAAGCTGTTCAGACCTCCTCATCTCATTCGTGCATGAAACTGGCCTGCAGACAACCTCAAAACTCTTGACCTAAAATTATGATTGCTAACACTGCCAAATAGGCCCTGGCACAATTTACATTTTCTGAACCTCTGTTCTCCTGTTACCACAAAAAGGGGTTCTTACTCACCTGCCACTAAATCAGCCCATACTCAGAGACAAAATTCAGAGTGAAGAACAAAGTGTATTGATACATATAAGGACATTGGAGCAGGAATCTCCCTGATCTGCCTCCCAGACTAGAGAGCAGCCTGGGAAAGAAAATAAAGATCATGGAACTGTGGTTAGGCATTGTTGTATATATTTTTTAAACTTTTGCTTGAAAGTTTATTTGAAGTGAGTGGAGGCTTAAAGAGCAGACATAAGTTTGATATTCAAGAAATCATATACTTTGCTTCATTACAATGATTGCAAACTCCTGCACGTATCATCAGCTAAAAGTATTTATCTCTAGTCACTTTAATTCTTGCATCCCTCCCTTGTTTCATGCTACCTTCATCTTACATGCAAACCTCCCTCTTGTTCATTGCCTACCCCATCACCCAAGTTCATGTGTATCTACCCTACGGTCCATAAATAACACCCCCACTCCGGTTACCAGAGTCCTGGTGTGGTGCTGTCGGTTAATGTGCCAGACTGCAAAGCTGTTTGAACTGCAAGGGCGGTGGTTCAAGTTCACCAGCTGCTCCTCGGAAACCCTATATAAGGTCACTATGGGTCGGAATCGACTCGACGGCACTTGACAACCCCGGTAACCATCATAGTGGTTTTTTGTTTTTTGTATTTTTAACAAGAATACCTTTCCTTAATGTTTCACAACTGTGGTCTCATACAACATTTCTCCCTTTTTGATTGTCTAATTTCATTCGTCATACCTTGTTCTTCAATGTGGCATAGTATTCCATTGTGTGTATTTATCAAAGTATGTTTACCAGTCTCCTGTTGATGGGCATTTAGGTTGTCTCCATCATTTTCCTAGTGTGAATAGTGCTTCAGTGAACATGGATGTTCATCTATCTATTCACTTCACCTCTTATTTCTTCAGGATATATACCAAGTAGAGGTATGTCTTTTCTCAATTATATGAGAAAACACATCACTATTTTTCATAGTGGTTGCACCATTTTAGAGCCCCACCAGCAGTGTAAGAAGGTCCCAGTCTCTCCACATCCTCACCAGCATTTGTTGTTTTTTGATTTTTTAAACTTTACTATTAATGCAGGAGTAAGAAATTTGGAAGACAACTACCTGGTCAACTGATTGGAAGAGATTCATATGTGTGCCCATTCCAAACAGAAGTGACTCAACAGAATGCAGAAATCATTGGACAATATCATTAATATGGCATGCAAATAAAATTCTGCTAAAGATAATTTAAAAAATGACTGCAACAGTACATTGACAGAGAACTGTCAGAAGTTCAAGCTGGATTCAATGGCACCTAACAAGAAGAAGATGAAATCTCATTGTTGTTTTGATTTGCATTTCTCTAATGGGTTGTTTTGATTTGCATTTCTCTAATGGCTAATGATCATGAGCATTTTTTCTTATGTTTGTTGGTCACCTAATTTGTCTTCTTTGGTGATGTGTCTGTTCATGTTCTTTGACCATTTTTAATGGGATAATTTGTCTTCTTGTTGAAGTGTTGAAGTGTTCTATAAATTTTAAAGAGTAGTCCTTTGTCTGATATGCCATTGGCAAACATATTTTCCTAGTCCATGGGTTCTCTTTTTACTCTTTTGGTGAAGTCTTTTGAGGCGCTTAAGTGTCTAATTTCTAGGAGGTGTCAGTCATCTATTTTTGTCTTGTTTCCTTTGTGTGTTTTCAGTTATGCTTGGCAGTGTATTTATGCCATGTATCAGAACCCCTAATTTTTCACTGATGATCTTTATAGTCCTAGGTTTGACATTTAGATCTTTAATCCACATTGAGTCCATTTTTGTTTTTGGTATGAGATACAGGTCTTGTTTCATTCTTCTGGAAATGGGTTTCCAGTTTTACCAGCACCATTTGTTGAAGAGATTATTTCTTCCCCATTTAATGCATTGCGTCTCTTAATTGAAGTTCAACTGACCATAGGTGGATGGATTTACTTCTGGATTCTCAATTCTGTTTCATTGATCTATATGTGTTTGTTGTGCTACTGTTTTGACTACTGTGACTGTGTATTAAGTTTTGAGATGGGAAAGTTATAAGCTTCCTAGCTTTTTATTTTTAAATAGTGATTTGCTTATCTATTTGCTTATCTTAATTATTTCCA
>NW_006408628.1:6316403-6337869 GCF_000296735.1 Chrysochloris asiatica
GTTATGTTTGCTTAATAAAATGCATTCAGAAGTTTTCTATCCATTCCTATACTCTGAAATAGTTTGAGTAGAACTGGTCTTAACTCTTCTCTTAATGTTTGATAGAATCACCAATTAAGCCATCTGGCCTGGACTTTTGTTAGCTGGGCGTTTTAAAATGAGTTGATCAATGTCTTTTCTCATTATAGGCCTATTCATGTTTTCTACTTTAGTCTGTGTTAGTTTAGGTAGGTCGTATAGTTCTAGAAATTTTCATATGTCTTCTGGATTTTCAAATTTGAGGGAATACAAATTATAATGGTATTCTGTTATTATTGTTTTTATTTTGATTTCCCTTGGTTCTGTTGAAGCATCATCCATGTAATTTTTTATGTGTAATTTGTATCTTTTCCTTTTTTTCTTTTTAATATTTGCCAACAGTTTGTCAATTTTATTAATCCTTGCAAAGAACCAGCTTCTTATCTTGTTGATTCTTTCTATTGTTTTTCTATTTTCTGTTTCATGTATTTCTGCTCTAAACCTTTATTAATTCTTTTCCTCTGGTGGCATTCAGCTTTCTTTGCTTCTCTGATGCAACAATTGCATCAGAATTTAGATGGTGTTCCTAAAAGGAAAATGTTGAATTCTTAACCCCTGGTACTTGTGAATGTGATCTTATTTGGAAAGCGGATGTGGTATTACTTGATATGACCTTTCTGTCCATAGTCTTCATAACTGCCACTAAATGACTGGATGTTGTTGTTGTTCAGTGGTGTCGAGTCAGTTCTGACCCATAGCAACTCCATACAGGAGTAGCTGGTAAGCTTGACCCATTGACTTTGTGGTTAATTTTAAATGACATATATATCAGAACCCCTAGGTCCTGCTTTATTCACTTAACAGGTCCCACTGGAGTAAAGGCTGATACCACACAGGAGAAGGCTAGGGTACCACTAGCTTGGATGGTAAGGGACACCTCAGCTTGCAGGACAAGGGGAGGTAGTCTCCTAGGTGGGTTTTCTTAAAGAAAAAAGCTTGAAAACAGATAAAAAGTTAATAAACAATTATATCTCCTAGTAAATTTATACTTAAGCCTAGTTATGGGAGTGCAGGTGAAGGAGTCAGCTTCATGTCCTTCTTGCGAGTCTTGGTATGTAAGTAGTACCACAAACCTAAAACAATAGAAATAAGTTCTTTCACAGTTCTGGAGTCTACAGTCTGAAATAAAGATGTCAGCAGCATCATGGCCCCTCTGAATGCTAGAGGGAAGGATATTTTCCTTGACTCCTCCTAGTTTCTGGTACTTGGTGGCAATGCTTGGCATTTGAACCCTTTGACAATTTCAAATTCTTTCCTTGACTCCTCCTAGTTTCTGGTTGTTGTTGTTGTTGTGAAGTGCTGTCGAGTCCATTCCAACCCATAGGGACCCTGGATAGGGTTTCCAAGGAGCAGCTGGTGAGCTTGAACCACTGACATTGCAGTTCAAATAACTTTGCAGTCTGACTCATTAGCCCACAGTGCCACTCCAGGTACTTGGTGGCAATTCTGGGCATTTCCTGACTTGCAACTGAATTACTCCAATCTCTGCCTCCATCTTTACATGACATTCTTTCTGTGTATCTGTATCTCTTGTAAGAATACCAATGATTTTACATTGTAGCCAAACACTGAGACAGTCATAGGGCTTAGAGTTGCTTTTGACCAGAGGAGTAGGAATTCAGTATAACCTCATGCTAACTTAATTGCATCTCTAAAATCCTTCTGTAAAAGTGGTATGGGGATGGCTTCAGACATTCTATAAATTCATAAGGGGGGAGGGGAAGGAGAACCAAAATCAACCCAAGGTTGATTCCTATGAGGCAGAGGTCAGACATTCTCCCCACCCACCAACCTTTTTACCAATTCTGATACCAACCATCCCTCCCACAGCAGTCTACTTCTTGACTCTTCAGCTGTATTTGATAATTCATTGCAATGGTCACACAGAACTCATAGACCATATCCACAGTAATGGGATTTATCATTGAAGTAACAGGTTACAGTTCAAGAAAAGAAATGTTCATGATAGTTATTTGATCAGGATAGCCTCTTCTCGGCCGTACCCCAGGGATGCCACTCTTCATATCTTGACCCCCTGACCTGGCCTCCACCTTGCTCAAGTGTTACAAAGTTCTTAAGTTCTACTGATTATATGCCTAGAGACACCACACTCTGTCAGCAAGCCTCCTGCCCTAAGGCACTCAGTTTCTCATCTGTGGGTCCATTGTCCATGACACTATCTCCTGCTAGTCTTCTGGTTCTGCTGCCTTTGCTGTTGCCACTGGTCCTCACTGTTTCTTGTTATCTCTATTGTCAGAGCTCTCTGTCTGACAGTCTTCTAGATCCAGGAAGTTCAGTGAAGGGATCTCAGGTTCATTGTCCACTCCTGGATCATCTTTCTTAATAGCAGTAAGATCCCTATTCCTTACGTCTATTGTTGTCTTTGATAAGTGCCATCGAGTTGTCTCCACCTCATAGCAACCCAGCATAGGGTTTTTAAGAGCAGCTGGTGGGTTGGACTGACAACCCTGAAGTTAGCATTCTAGGGCTTATCTTATAGCACCACACCAGGATTCCTCCTTTTGCCTCTAGAATGGCTCATTTTAAGCCTAATGGGATGATAAGCTAACCAATGCCTTCATCAGAGTTCTATATACTTTATTTGCATGGTCTCAATCCCACAAAGTTGCCAAGTACATTAATTACATTATTAGTAAGTGATCCAATCCCCTGGCTGGACACACATTTGTATAGCTCTGGTGTGGCACTGTGGATTAATGTGCTCAGCCCTTGAACCTGAGAAACATCCTGATAAATGAAGAAAAGATTTAAAATGTCAAGTACTTGTGGACTAATGAGAAGAGTACTAGGGCTATACCACCCAACCCAATAATAACAATTGTTTCATTTTATTTCTAGAATTGTTCCCTGTAGATGCTGGGACTTATTACTGTATCATATATATAAAAAGAAGAAGAAAATCAATATAAAGACATCCCTTGGGGAACGAGAATTCAAATTTTTATTGGAGTGCAAAAGTCATCACATGTTCCAGATAGATAGGATTAATCCTCTAATGGACTTGTTATTCTGTCCCAAGCCATAGCAAAAGGAGGGAAGTTGGGAGATTTGGGGGGGGGGGTGTCACCAACTTCCCTGGTCAAAAGCAACTCTAAGTCCTATAACTACCCCAGTGTTTGACTACAAAGTACACTGCATTTTCTTATCTTCCCAATCCATTCCACTCCTCACTGGCCAAAAAAACAAAAACAAAAAACAAACAGGACAAAAGAGATACTAGTGACATCCCATTAAGTTAGGTAAGAGAAGGATATAACCTCATTTAGGAAAAAAAAAAAAAAAGGACTGGAGTTTCTTTTGATAGGACCCCGGTCCCTACTATTTCATTTCTATCAAATGAAAGTGGCCAAATATAATTTGTTTGACACTATTCACGTCCTGGATTTGGGTATAAAAAAAGCTTTGAGGGCTCAACAAACCTACTTGAATTTATTAGTCAAAGTACTTTGAGATATTCACATCGCTTTGGGCTTTCTGCTTACTAAGTTTGGAGGGGTTTTCACTATTATGAAATAGACTTGCCATGCTTGGATCAATAACAAAGGGGAAGATGAACTCTCAGTCTGTGCCATCTGCAAGGCAGTGGAGTAGTCCAACTCTAAGCCCCAGGAGACAGGAACATAACCTTGTTTACCAGTCTCTTCCTCATTTTAAAATCTTGGCTATATTGTTGTTTTTAGGTGCCTTCAAGTTTTTTCTGACTCAGAATGACCATGTGCAGAAAGAACAAAACACTGCCTGGTCCAAACTGTTGTTACAGCTGAGACCATCGCTACTGCCAATGTGTAAATCCATCTCCTTGAGGGTCTTCTTCCTTTTTACTGACCCTTCACTTACCAAGCATGATGTCCTTCCTGGTCGCTCCTGATAGCATGTCTGAAATATGAAAGACAAAGTCTTGCAATGCTGGTTTTTAAGAAGCGTTTTGGTTGCTTCTTCCAACGCAGATTTGTTTGTTCTCCTGGCAGTCCATGGTACTTTCAATATTCTTCTTCAACACCACAATTCAAATGCATTGATTCTTCTGTGGTCTACTTGATTTATTGTCTAACTCTTACATGCACATGAGGCAACTCAAAATACCATGACTTTGGTCAGGCATACCTTAATCCTTAATCTGACATTTTTGCTCTTGAGCATTTCAAAGAGGTCTTCTGCAACAGATTTACCTAACGCAGTATGTCTTTTGATTTCTTGACTGCTGCTTCTATGACGGTTGTAGATCCAAGTAAAATCTTTGACAACTTCAATCTTTTTTCCATTTATCATGGTGTTATTTATTGGTCCAGTTGTTAGAATTTTTGCTTTCTTTACATTGAAGTAAGTGCAATCCATACTGAAGTCTGTGGTCTTTAATCTTCATCAGTAAGTATTTTAGTTCTTCTTCACTTTCAGTAACCAAGTTTGTATCATCTGCATATCACAGGTTGTTAATGAGTCTTCCTCTAATCCTGATGCCAAATTCTTCATATAATCCACCTTCTTGGACTTTTTGCTTAGCATACAAATTGAGTAACTACAGTAAAAGGAGGCAGTACTGGCACACACCTTTCCTGATTTTAAACCCTTCAGTGTCCCCTAGTCCTAGTCAAATGACTACCTCTTGATCTATGTGCAGGTTCCTCATAAGCACAATTAAGTGCTCTGGAATACCCATTCTTCACAATGTTATCCATAGTTTGCCAGGATTTGCACAGTCGAAAGCCTTTGCGTAGCCAATCAAGCACAGGTTAACATTTTTCTAGTATATTCTGCTTTCAGCCAAGCTCTATCTGATGTCAGCAATGATATCCCTCATTCCTTGTCCTCTTCTCAATCTGGCTTGAACATCTGGCAGTTCCCTGTTGATGTACTGTTGCAGCCATTTTTCAATCATCTTTAGCAATATTTTATTTGCATGTGAAATTAATAATATTGTCTAATGATTTCAGCATTCCCCATTTGGTCATTTCTCTTTGGAATAGGCACAGATGTGAATCCCTTTCAATCAGTTGGCCAGGTAACCATCTTCCAGATTTCTTGGCACAGATGAGTGAGTGCCTTTAGGGCTGTATCAGTTTGTTGAAAGATTTTAATATATATCCCATCATTTCCTGGAAGCTTCTTTGCTAATGCTTTCAATGTATTTTGTACTTTTTCCTTCAGTATCATTGGTCCTTAATCTCATGCTACCTCTTGAAATGGTTGAATATCAGCCATTTATTTTTAGTACAATTACTCTGTGTATTTAATCCATATTCTTTTGATGCTTTCTACATCATTCAGTATTTTGCCCATGCTAATCATGTTAACTGCAAAGTCGTTTGAACTGCAAGATCAGTGGTTCAAGCTCACCAGCTGCTCCTTGGAAACCCTATACAGGGTCGCTATGGGTCAGAATCAACTCAATGGCACTTAACAACAACAACAATGATGTTAAATGCTGTCGTTTCTGAGGAACAGCTGGTAAATTTGAACTGCTGATCATGTGGTTCAAACCAATGTTGCTGTCCTGTATTTATCCTACAGCCCCACACCAGGACTCCATTTTGTCCATTGTTGTTGTTAAGTGCCATAACATCAGTTATGACTCATAGCAACTTTGTATAGTGTTTCTAATTATAAAAATGATGAAAAATACAAAGCATGATGTCTTGTATAAATATCTGGACATTCAATGTTGCAGGTAAATATATTAAGATTAACGAAGAGTTAAATGGTAATTTTTGTACTTAATCACTTAATCACTACCACCACCAATCTCTTGACTACCACTTAACTCTTGTGATTTTAGTGATTGTGCCTAATCATTTGAGGCAGGAGCCCTGGTGGTGCAGTGGTTTAATACTCAGATGTTAATTGAAAAGCCAGTGATAAGAACCCCCCAGCCACTCCATGGGAATAACATGTGACATTCTGCTTCCGCCAAACTTACAGCCTTGACACACCATGGGCTAATTCTAGTTTATCTTCTATGGTCACTATATTTATCATAGGATTGCTGTGAGTTGGAATAGACTCAATGGCACCAGATTTTGTTTTAAATCATTTGAGAACTGGCACAAAGAAAAGTGAGGTTGCAGGGGTCTTAAGGAGACTGATTGATTCATGGAGAGAGTGAACTTTTGTTTAGGTCATTAAGAAAAGTCGACCATGGAGAACAGTAGCCATAGAGGGCAAGAAGCATGAGCTACAGAAGAGAGTTATTGTTCTGTTATGCAAAATGGGCAGGACGAGCCTTTTTGAACAGGTTGAAAATGCCATCTTCCAACCATGTAGTTTCTTGTAGATATCTAAAGAGTTGTGAGTGAACCCCAGTAACCTGCATGCTTGATCACCATTAACTATCAGGTAAAAAAGAACTCTTCCCCAGGTAAACTGACACTATGATATAAACAGCCATCATTCTGTCTCTTTCACTTTCCAATGTCTTCTTCTGTGTCCCATATCTCTCAAAACCTCATTAGAGTCTGGTCCAGCAAGCTGGCCTCACATGGATTAATTGAGGAAGGTTCCTATCTGATACGAGAGGGTAGGATGATTGGACATGAGGGCATCTGAGCTCTCACAGACCTCTCACAAAACTGTAAATTAAAACAACTCCAAAATCCCTGTGGAGATGGACTGAGAAGGAAGGGGCTTGGGCAGCAAGAGTTGCCAGTAATCCTTCACTTTTTCCTCTAAGGCCAGAGTCAACAGCCCAAATAAACATGGTGCCCCACTGAGATTGTTCCGCAGCCATATGGCTGTCAGTGACTTGACTCAATGTCGCCTGGACAGGACAGACGGAATCACAGGACCAGCAAAGCCTTTCCCTTAATAGGTTTTCCAGAGTTGATCCATCATTCTGCCCAGAGAAAGGAATAGTAAAACTGGATTAGGCACCACCTGACTTTGACCTGTGCATCCCTGGAGATGGGAGTAGGTGAAGGAGAGAGGGATAGAGAAGAGGGTGTTGGTGGGTTCTAGCAGGCAGCAAGTTTCCGGGTAAATAAGGGAAGAGTGATAAGCTGGCATGGGGAAAAGCTGGCACTGCCTATCTCCAGGAAGGGCTTTTTCTGGGCACTGGGCAAGGTCTGTGACTTTGGGAGCTTCCCCAAGCTGGTCATGATGCCAGTGCTCCATTCACCCTGTGAAATGTATTAATTAGTGAGTGGTTTTGGCGCAGAGAAAGTTACCGTGGCTTCAGATGAACATAGCATAAAAGAAGCAAGTTCACCAATAGATGCCTCTGAGAAATCTCAGCCTCACTGAGGTTGTGGTGAGCCAAAGAAGAGCTTCCACTGGAGAAAGGGTGAGACCCCTCGAAGAGGGGATGGAGGAAATTCAGATGACTATACATATTAGTACAAATCTGCTTCCATGGTAGAAAAAGAAATAAACAAACAAGCTCAACAACATCTATACTAAGGATAAGTATTATTGGAAGTGAAATAAACAAGCAAAACCCTGCAGATATCTGCTAACCCAGAGGTTGACATTTGAAGCCACAGATATGTCTTAGAAGAAAACCCTGGAGATCCCCTTCTTAAAATCAGTTGCTGAAAACCCCAGGAAGTACAGGTCTACTCTAAAACAGATGGATAACGATGATGTGGAGGGTGGCGTCACCTTAGGAAAGGTGTCTCAGTTATTAGGGAGGTCCTCATCTGATGTGAGACAAGAATCACCAGTTATTGACCATGTGATGTTGCAGGTGAAGAACGTTCTCAGGAATGGACTGTCCTGTTCATTCTGACCCTGTTGCTGGCTGATGAATTGGATGGTGAGCAGTAGCACACCAAGATGGTGGGGGTGGGGATTGAAACTGGTTCAACCTAGGTATGGATGGTAGAGGTCAATAGATAAATAGAAAGCAACTGAACTAAATTTAGTCTCTTTGAATTTTATTATTATCAGAATGCTCCAGTAATTCTAATCATGTCAATGAATTGGGTCCAACCTAAGCAGAACTTGGGTGGCACAAGTAGCTAACTTTAAGCTGCTACCTGGAAATTTGGAGGTTCAAATCCACCCACAGGCATTATGGAAGAATGACCTGGTTATCTACTTCTGAAAAAAAATCTGCTATTGAAAATCCTGTGGAGCACCAATCTACTCTGACATGTATGGGGTTTCCATGAGTTGAAATTGACTCAACAGAGACTGGTGGGGTCTACTCCCAACCCACCCTTCGGCCCACCCCTTTCTCCTTCGAAGACTGGAGAAAAACCCAGGGAGCAAATTATTTAAGTGTCTCTTGTCTCTGTACCCCTACATATTCTAGAAGTGAAGATTAATTTAAGGCCATTGAGCCTTAAGGGCCCTCTGGAATTGCCCTCAAACTCTGACCAGTGCCTGAAAAAAGATGCTCCATAGAACTGCTCTGATCCTTTCAGCCAGTGGCCACAGCCCACCTGATTGCTATTCCTTCCTAGGGTAATTGCTGTGAGAAGACTTTACCAGTGGTGAAAGGAAGTCTGTATTTTCCTCTTCAGATGTCAGTGTAACTAGTGCATGTTAAAGGTCAGTTACATCAGTTCTCTTAAATGGCAATTAAGCTATTGTCTGAACAAACCAGACGCATGTGGAGCGCAGGCTCCTCTCAAACCTTGGGTCCTGGGAGAAACTGGTAAAGAAGAGCAAGGAGGGGGGCACGAGGGAAGGGACGTGGTTTCGGGGAACTGAGCAGAACAGCTTGAACTGTAAAAGCAGATGCGTCAGCAGACGAAGGGGGTCATTTCACTAAAGCCTCAGTGAGGTAGGAAAAATACCAGGCATTGCCCATTGCCTACAGTTAGACTCTCCTCCCTCCATTGCCTTTTCCTTCTCTCCCACTCATTCTTGCTTTCCCCTAATCCTCCACTCCCTTATTGTTGTTGAGTGCCATCGAGTCAGTTCAGACCCATAGTGACCCTGTACAGGGTTTCCGAGGCTGTAGATCTTTACAGGAGCAGAAAACCTCATCTTTCTCCCGTGGAGTGGCTGGTAGTTCCGAACTGCTGACCTTGCAGTTCGCAGCCCAATTCGTAACCACTACGCTACCAGAGCTCCTTAGCTTCCTCTTTCTCATTGTCTTGCTCTCTCCCATTCTCTTCTCTCCCTCAGTGTCTTCCTCTTTCTTAGTCCATTTCCCCTCATTAGTTCTCTCTTCTTCTCTTTATCTCACTTCCTTCTCTCTCTACCTCATTCTCTCTACCACATTTTCTCTCACACTTTTTTCCCCTCACATTCATTTTTTACGGCACTGCCTTGGGAGTATGACAATTTACGGTGGCATTTCTGCTCTATGACTTTCTTAACTCTTGGTCATGGACAAGCTCCCTGAGATTTGATTTTCCTCATCTAGAAATAAAGAAAATAATATCTAACTCAAATAGTAATTGGGAGAAATCAGGCAGATATCATTTATAAAATGAGAAACACATAAATGATACTTGATTGATGATATCTTACTTTTCTAATGAGGTCCAAGGAAGTCTTACCACAGTGATTGGCACCCAATATACAGTCAATGCAGCTTCACAAAATTCTCATAACAGACAGAGGTAGTAGCATTGTCTCCATTTTATGGATAGGAAATTTGAAACATGAAGAAGTCAAGCAACTTGGTATCCAGAGTTAGCTAACCTGCAAAGGTTAAGGGCACAGTCTACACAGCAATTATAAAGATTTTCAACCAACTACAAAGGATACAGGAAGCATCAAAAGAAGATGGAAAGAATATATAGAACAAAAAATAATCAACATTCAACCATTTCAAGAGTTAGTATCTGATCAAGAACTGTATGCTGAGCAAATAATATGAGAAGCTGGGTTCTGTGTAGAAAAACGTGGCATCAGGATTGGAGGAAGACTCATTAACAACCTGCGATATGCAGATGATACAACCTTGCTTGCTGAAAGTGAAGAGGACTTAAAACATTTACTGATGAAGATCAAAGAACACAGCCTTAGATATGGATTACATCTCAATGTCAAGAAAACAAAAATCCTCACCACTGGACCAATAAACAACATTCTTATCAATGGAGAAAAGATTGAAGTTGTCAAGGATTTCATTCTTCTTGGATCAACTATCAACATTCATGGAAACAGCAGTCAAGAGATCAGACAACGCATTGCATTAGGAAAATCTGCTGCACAGGAACTTTTTAAAGTGTTGAAGAGCAAAGAGGTCACCTTGAGGACTAAGGTGTGCCTGATTCAAGCCATGGTATTTTCAATAACCTCATGTGGATGCTAAAGCTGGACAGTGAATAAGGAAGACCGTAGAAAAATTGATGCCTTTGAATTGTGGTGTTGGAGGAGAATACTAAAAGTGCCATGGACTGCCAAAAGATCCAATAGATCTGTTTTGGAAGAAGTGCAGCCAGAGTGCTCCTTGGAGGCCAAGATGGCTAAACTTCCTCTCTCATACTTTGGACATATTGTCAGAAGGGAACAGTCACTGGAGAAGGATATCATGCTTGGTAAGATGGAGGGTCAGAGAAAAGGAGGAAGACCCCCAACGAGATGGATTGGCCAGGTGGCATCATTGATGGCATCAAGTGTGGCGGCGGTAGTGAGGTTGGCCCAGGATCAGACATTGTTTTGTTCTGCTGTGCATGGGGTCGCTATGAGTCAGTTCCGACTCGATGGCACCTGACGACAACAACAACAACAAGAAGAATCAGTGGTGTCATGAATTGAATTGTGTCCCCTTGGGCCATGGTTCTCAGTGATTTGACTCATGATGTCATAAGCCAAAAAGATGAATTCTATTATGACCCTGATCTGATGTAAAGAAGATTGCCAGAGTTGTGGCATGCAATACCTTTTAGCTTACAAGAGGCAAAAGGAGAGAGAAGTAAGCAAATAAGGGGGCTTTCTACCACTAACAAAGAAGAGTCAAGAGTGGAGTATGTCCTTTTGACATTGAGTTTCTGCACCTAGTTCCAGGGAAAGATTAATGTCATGACACAGGAAGATACCCAAGGGATGCTGGACCTAAAGATGCTGAAAGGATACAAGGACCTTTCACCAAAGCCAGATCTCTGAGTTTAGACTTCTAGAGTCACAAACTGTAATAGAATAATTTCTGGTTTCTAAAACCATCCACTTGGCTTATTTATTTCTGTTATAGCAGCACTAGATAACTAAGATAAATAGTATTGAAGAAAGATGTCCAAGCTGCACTGAAGGCATTGGTGAAAATCAAGCCTCCAGAAATGCATGAAGTATGATTTGAGCTATTTCAACAAACTGATGAAATGATATAAGCACTCACTCTTCTCTGCCATGAAATTTTGAAGAGAGCTACCTGGCTAGCCTACTGAAAATGATCCAATTATATTTGTACCCATTCCAAAGAAAAGGGATCCAACAGAATGGAGAAATTACTGAACAGTATCATCAATAGCACACAAAAGTAAATGTTTGCTGAAGTTAATTAAAAATTGGTTGCAGCAGTAGAGAAAAAATGGCCAGAAATTCAAGCTGAATTCAGAAGATGTGCGATGAAGGATGCCATTGCTGATGTTTAATGCATCTTGACTGAAAACAGAGAATATATTAAAATTTTTTATTGACTGTGTTTTATTGAGTATGAAAATGCATTTGATTGTGTGGATCATGACAAATTCTGGGTAACATTTCAAAGAATAGGAATTACATAACATTAATTGCACTCATGTGGAATCTGCACATAGACTAAGAGGCAGTCATTAGAACGGAACAGGGATACTGTGTAGTTCAAAATCAGGAAAGGTGTGTGTCAGACTTGTATCCTTTTATCATACATATTCAATCTGTATATTCAGCAAGTAATCAAAGCAATGGGTCTATTTGAAGAAGAACATAGAGCGCAACATCAGAAGAAAGACTTATTAACAAACTGTGAAAATGAAGAAGACGTAAAGCACTTACTGATGAAGATTCAAGAATACAGCTTTTAGTATAGATTAAATGTCAGTGTCAAGAAAAAAAAAAAAATCCTCACAACTGGACCAATGAGCAACATCATGATAAATAAGAAAACATTGACGTTGTTAAGGATTTCATTTTACTTGGAGCCATAGTCAGTGCCTATCAAAGCAACAGTCAATAAATCAAAACACAAATTTCATTGGGCAAATCTGCTGCAAAATACCTCTTTAAAATATTTAAAAGAAAAGATGTCACTTTGAGGACCAATGTGTACCTGATCCACACTGTGGTATTTTCAGTTGCCTTAGAAAGTTGGATTCTAAGGAAGACTAAAGAAGAACTGACGCCTTTGAATTATGGTGCTAGTAAAGAATATTGACTATACTATGAACCTCCTGGTGTGATGCTGTAGGATAAGCATTGAATTGCTAGCTGCAAGGTCCATGGTTCAAACCCACCAGCCATTCCTCGGAAATCCTATACAGGGTCGCTATGAGTTGGAACTGATTCAAAAGCACTTAACAACAACAAATGAACTTCCATAAAAATGAAGAAATCTGTCTGTGAGGAAATATCCCCAGAATACTCCTTAGATTTGAGGGTGGTAAGACTTCCTCTCACATACATGTTATCAGAAGAGACCAGTCCCTGGTGAAGGACATCATTCTTGGTAAAGTAGAAGGTCAGTGAAAAAATGGGAAGACCCTCAAAGAGATGGATTGGCTCAGTGACTATAACACGTGACCCAAAGATAGCCACACGTGTGAAGATGACAGGGGACTGGACAGTGTTTTGTTTTGTCATACACAGAGTCACTATGAGTTGGAGCTGACTTGATGGCAGCTGAAAACAACAACAACACAAAGTTAAAGGGAACCGTCGGAAAGACGACTCTCATTTTTGACACCAACTTTGGGGAGTTCCCAAAACCACTCTCAGCTTCAGTAATTCTGCAGAAATTCTCCCAGAACAAACTGAAAGCTATTATACTCATAAATGCAGTTTGTTACTGAGAAAGGATACAAATTAAAACTCAGCCAAAGAGACACAGAGGGAAGCCTCTGGAGGGTTCCAAAGCTCAAGCTTTTGTGGTCCTGTCTTGTGGAGTCACATTGCACTACCCTCCCAATGTCAATGTGTGACAAGATGCTTGCATATTGCCAAGCTGGGAAGCCTATTTGGAACTTCAGTGTCAAGAGATGTTATTGGGACTTCATTATATAATCCTCATTGATTGCTAAATTTCTTACATGGTCTATCTCAGTATCCAGGTCAACTGATATCATAATACTCAAAGTTTCCACCCTAAAGCGCATGGTTAGTTTTTCTGGCTTTGTCAATTCCTATGGATTGGGCAGCACTTCATTCTGTTGTGTATAGGGTCACTATGAGTCGGTACCAATTCTGTGGCACTTAAAAACAACAACAATCCTAAAACTTTTAGATGTGGCCAGTCTCACCTTAGAATCACACACACACAGTCTTCACCCTAAACAGACACATCTATCAAGTGTGACACAGATTGCTTCCCATTAGTGAGGGCAGTCTAGACCTCTCTTTGGCTAAGGTCACATTCTTATTATACACGTGGACTAGTATTTACTAAAGTCTGTGTTTTAAAAGACATAAATTCCACTTACAGTATCATGGACTAAGGTGAATAGTTTTGATTTCTACTTATTCTGTCTTTCAAATTCCACACAGGATTTACACAGTTGCAGCAACAATGGGCTCAAAAACAATGACAATTGTTGGGATGGTGAGGGCTGGGTAGTGTTTCTTTCTGGTGTGCATACGTTTTGACTCCAAATTATGATAATCTAAAATCATATTCTTCCAATTATTGTGTAATCCTTGAAGAAGTGGAAACTCAGACTTTCTGACTGAGTATATGTAAACTCAGGAACTACAAGACTTCCCATCCACTCTTCCCATCCAGGCTACACTTGGAAGAATCATCCAACTCCTTTCATCTTTCTTAAAGACTGTCATTGAACATTCCTTTTGGACTGCTAACTCAAGGCCAGAAGTTCAAAGCCACCAGCTGCATTGTGGGAGAGAAATGAGGCTGTCTGCTCTCACAGAGATTTACAGTCTCAGAAACCCTCTGCAGAGTCACCATGATTCAGAATCAATTCGATGACAGTAAGTTTGGTTTCGTGGGTTTAGTGGATTTTCATTACTGCTTCTGTTCTTTTGCTTCTGGCAGCTCAGTGCTCAGGACCACGATGCTTATCCTTTTCTGGATGAGGTCTTCTCCAGCAAGCACCATGTGTTTCAAATGCAGAGGACAAACAGAGATACCAATTGGTATTCTATTGTTTGATTTTCTTATCTTGATGAAAATTTCCAGTTTTGATATTATTGCATAACAAATGGAAGCATTAGTCACAATTTATGTACTTGGTTTCACGTAACTGAATGCTGTGTTGATTATAACTGCCACATATACTTCTCCCAGAAATTGAAGCACACCATTTGAGGCAAAACACACATTTCCCACTCTATTTATTTCTTTTGTAGCCCAAACCACAATTCGTAACTGAGTGTTTGTTTTTTTTTTGTGTGTGTGTTTTATTTTATGTCTATCTTTGTTACCAGGCTCTAAGATCTCTGAGGACAAGGGTGACATCTATTTAGTTAACCCAAATTTAGTTTTGTCTTGCTGTTGTTAGCTTCTGATGAGTCATCTTCAAGTCATGGCCCCTCTGACGCATGATGACCCTCTTCACAATGTTGAAAACTGTTGCTAGGCCCTGTATCATTCCCATGATAGGTCCCATGACTGTTAAGAGTTTCCACTGACTGATTTTCAGAAGTAGATCACCAGACTTTCTTCCTAATCTAGTTTCTTAATCTAGAAACTGCTAGAATCTTTTCAGCAACATAGCAACACAGAAAACACCACTGACATATGTATAGTAGCTGTATATAAGGTGGATTGACCAGGAATTGAACTTGAGTGCCCACAGGGAACACAACTTCTACGCATGAACCACCAACAGCCTACAGTACTTTATATGAATAATGTCAACTCTACCTGTCTGTTAGAATTATCAAGGGTGTTAACAATTTACTGATGCTTGCCCAAACAGTCTGAGTCGATTGGCCTGGAGTAGCACCTCTGCATCTGTGATTCTGAAAGTTCTGGTAGTGATTCTAATGTGTTGTTCAGGTGGAGAGTCACGGGTCATAGTTCCAAAGACTTCTTGTTCTATAAATTTTGTCTACCTGCCTCCTCTCACTGGCACCAGTTTCAATTACTGCAATTTTGGCTGAGCCCAGCTCCTCACGCGCCTGCGTTTGCCTGTCACTTTCCTTGGACCCACCCTAACACATTCCTTCTTTGCTTTAAACTACTGTTTATGGCTTGTTACCTCCAGGATACAGCTCCTGATGAAAACTGCCAGACTCTATGCCTCCTGTGTAAGTCATAATCCAGCCCTCCGCCTTAAAATGTTTTATACTATTTCTACAGCATGTGCTTCTGTTGGCCGTTTCGTAAGTGTGATTGATCTTGACTGTAAGCTCTTTGAACTTTGCAGTAGCCCAAATACTAAGGTGGTAGGAACTGTCTCCATTCCCGCAATTTGAGTTTTTTGGCCTTGAAAGTGGAGCAAGAGGGGATTCTGGTCAAACATGAATGTGAAACCTAAACAGAGGGGAGGACACTAAAGTAGATAGAGTATTTGGATTTTTGGCATATATCAGACAACCAGAGCAACTGAAAATGTTGAGTGTGGAAAAGAAAAGGGTCTTCACTGCCCTTTCTTGCCTTTGAATATTTGAAGAATCACCCTATGGTTAATCTTTTCAGGAGTCGACAGAATGTGTGCTGTTTATCTAATAACTATTAGTTCTTGACACTTCGCTAAGAACTGTTGTATGTACACACATAATTGTTTAACCTAAATACAAGACCTTTCATTGGGATTTACCCTAAATAGAAATCACATGTTAGAGCATCAGCGGGGGGTCAAGATGTAGAGTAATTTCCTAGAGTTCTCATTTGGATTTAAGGATTACCCTACCACCAGGAAATGGTTGATGTTCAACTCTTTCAAGAGGTAGCATATGATCAAAAATCAATGATACTAAAGGAAGCAGTCCAAGGTGCATTGAAGGAATTGGCAAAGAACACCAAGAATTGATGGAATGAAAATTGAAATCTTTCAAGAAAGTAAGGCGGCACAGGAGGCACTCACTCATCTCTGCCAAGAAATTTGGAAGACAACTATCTGGCTGACTGATTGAAAAAGATCCATATTTGTGCCATTCCAAATAGAGAGAGATGACCCAACAAAATGTGGAAATCATCGTACAATCTCTTTGATATCCCATACGAGTAAAGTTTTACTAAAGGTAATACAGAAACAGCTGCAAGCATACATTGACAGAGAACTTCCAGAGGTTCAAGGCAGATTCAAAAGAGGCTGTGGAATGAGGGTTATCATTGCTGATACTGGATGGATCTTGGCTGAAAGCAGAGAATATCAGAAAGATGTTTACCTGTGCTTTATTGACTATGCAAAGGCGTTTGATTGTGTGGGTCATGACAAGCTATGGACAACATTGAGAAGTATGAGTATTCCTGAACACGTAATTGTGCTCATGAAGAATCTGTACCTGGACCAAGAGGCAGTTGTTCGAACAGAACACAGAACACTGAATGTTTTAAAATTAGGAAAGGTGTGCAACAGGGTTCTTTTCTTTCACCATACTTATTCAACCTGTATGCTGAGCAAATCATCTGAGAAGCTGGTTTATATGAAGAAAAACATGGCATCAGGATTGGAGGAAGATTCATTAACAACCTGCAATATGCAGATGATGCAACCCTGCTTACTAAAAATGAAAAACATTTAAAATATTTACTGATGAATATCATAGAGCACAGCCTTCGATATGGATTACAACTAAATGTAAAGAAAACAAAAGTCCTTACGACTGGACCAGTAAATAAGATTCTTATCAACGGAGAAAAGATTGAAGTTGTCAAGGACTTCATTTATTAGATCAACTATCGCGTAGTGGTTACGAATCGGGCTGCGAACCTTAAGGTCAGCAGTTCGAAACTACCAGCCACTCCGCGGGAGAAAGATGAGGCTTTCTACTCCCGTAAAGATTTACACCCTTGGAAACCCTGTACAGGGTCGCTATGGGTCGGAACCGACTCGATGGCACTTCACAACAACAACAACATCAACAGTCATGGAAGCAGCAGTCAAGAAACCAAACGACATATTGCATTAGGTAAATCTGCTGCACAAGACCTTTTTAAAGTGTTGAAGAGCAAAGATGTCAGTTTGAAGACTAAGGTGTTCCTGACCCAAGCCATGGTATTTTCAATAACCTCATATGCATATGAAACCTGGACAGTGAATAAGGAGGACTGTAGAATAATTGATGCTTTTGAGTTATGATGTTGGAAGAGAATATTAAAAGTACCATGTTCTGCCAAAAGATCTGTGTTAGAAGAAGTGCAGCCAGAGTGCTCCTTGGAGGCCAGGATGACCAAACTTCATCTCTCATACTTGGGACATATTGTCCAGAGGGACCAGTCGTTGGAGAAGGATATCATGTTTGGTAAGTTGGAAGGTCAGAGAAAAAGAGGAAGACCCCCCAGAGAGATGGAGTGTCAAAGTGGCAGCATCAATGAGCTCAAGCATGGCAATAATAGTGAGGTTGGCCCAGGATTGGGCAGTGTTTCCTTCTGCTGTGCATAAGGTTGCAATTAGTTGGTACTGACTCAATGGCACCTAACAACAGCAACAACTACCTCCATGACCAAGAATGCTGGCCAATGTCAACTTTCCTACCAAACTTCCAAATTGGTTCCCTATTTGATCATTTTTTCCCTCCCTGGACTCTTGGATTTTGTGTTGTTGTTTTGTGTCTTCCAAATAAACTACATTTATTTATTAACTAGATGTACATTCCCCATGAAATAATGCATGTGAAACCATTCATACAAAAGAATAGCGCTTCCTCTAATTGAATTCTGGGTTGTCAACCAGATTTACTTAGAAGGCAATCACTCACACAGTATTAAGTGTGTGTGTTTAGAATATGAACCTTATTATAAAACATGATCAGCTAATTCAATTCCTTGGCTTCATAGACATTGTTGGAAAAGTTGAAGTCTAAATAATGTTAAATACACAGATGTCAAGAACCTCCATCAGATCTTTGCACATTTGTTTGTAATATTTGGCTTTATCTTCTTGAGCTGATCTTTGAAAATTTCTGTTCATCTCTTGTAGCTCCTCATTTTTTCCATTTGCTTTAGCCTCTCTACGCTGGAGAGCAAATTTCAGTGTCTCTCTGACATCCATTTTGACCTTTTCCTTTTTTCTTGTCCTCTCAATGACTTTTTGTTGTCTTCATGTATGATGTTCTTGATGTCTTCCCACAACTCTTCTAATCTTTGGTCTTTAGTGTTTAATGTATCAAATCTGTTTTTCGGATGATCTCTAAATTCAGGTGGGATATATTCAAGGTCATATTTTGGCTCTCTTGGACTTGTTTTCATTTTCTTCAGCTTCAGTTTGAATTTGCATATGAGTAATTGATGGTCTGTTCCACAATCTGCTCCTGGTCTTGTTTTCACTGATGATATGGAGCTTTACCATCTTCTCTTTCCGCAGATGTAGTCAGTTTGATTTTTATGTATTCCATCTGGTGAGGTCCATGTGTATAGTAGTCTGTTATGCTGTCTAAAGAAGGTATTTGAAATGAACAAATCATTGGTTTCGCAGAATTCTAGCATGCATTCTCCAACATCATTTCTATCACCAAGACCATATTTTCCAACCATTGATTCTTCCTCTTTGCTCCCAACCTTTGCATTCCAATCACCCATAATGATTACTACATCTTGATTTCATGTTTGATCAATTTCAGATTGAAGAAGTTGCTAGAATTCTTCTATTTCATCCTCACTGTCTGTAGTGGTTGATGCGTAAGTTTGAATAATAGTGGTATTAACTGGGCTTCCCTGTAGGTGCATGGATATTTTCCTATCAAAAACTGCACATGACTGATCTTTTGACTATGAATGCAACACCATTCCTCTTCAATTTGCCATCCCTGGCATAGTAAACCATGTCATTGTCAGACTCAAAATGGCCAAAACCTGTCCATTTCAGCTCACTAATGGCTAAGATATCGATGCTTATGCGTTCCATTTCATTTTTGACGACTTCCAATTTTCCTAGTTTCATACTTCATACAATCCACGTTCTGATTTTCAGTGGATGTTTACAGCTGTTTCTCTTCATTTTGAGTTGTGCCCCATCAGCAAATGAAGGTCCCATGGGGTCTTCTCCCACAGGCTTTACTCCATTCGTGTTATCACGGTCAACTCTACTTTGAGGAGGCAGCTCTTCCCTAGTCACATTTTGAGTGCCTTCCAACCTGAGGGACTCATTTTCTGCCACTATATCTGACAATGTTTCTCTGCTATTCATAAGGTTTTCAGTGACTAGATATTTGGAAGTAGTTCATAACTCTTTCTTCCTAGTCTGTCTTTGTCTGGAAGCTCATCTGAAACCTGTCCACCATGGGTGACCCTGCTGCTATTTAAAATACTGGTGGCATAGCTTTCAGAATCACAGCAACTTACAAGTTACCATAGTGCGACAAACTGACAGACGAGTGGTGGCTATTTTGTTTTAAGTGGAAACTGTCACTTGAAATTTTGAGATTTATGCATGTGCTTACTAGAACCCTCCAGGGGAGGGGGTGTGTGTCCATTCACTCAGGCATCCCCTCTAGTCACCAGAATGGAGGTGACTAGACTGGAAAAGGTAGAGCCCTCTCAAATGACAAAGAAGAAGCAGCAGGTGCCCCTGCTCTGTCCAGACTGCCTGGGCTGCAGTTTCTTTCCTCCTGCCCAGAGTCACTGTAATTTGTTCCTCAGTTTTGGCAACTTACCTCTTCCTGCTTCTTTCCCCTCAGATTTTCCTTCTCTGCCAGAACATTCCCTTTTATTGTTTGTTTGTTTTTTCTCCCTGGATCTCAAATCCTCACTTAATCTCCCTCTCCATTACCCAGCAGTATCTTCCTCCCCTAAAAGACCCTGGAGAATGTTTGCTGGGTTAAGAAAATCAAAAGACCAAGGGGTTCAAATGGGCCATTTCTATATCCTGCAGAACCTGTAGACTCATTACTCATTAATTCATTTAAAGACACTGGGGAAGAATTGAATACCAGGAACTATGCTGAATAGGGACACAAAAGTGTGGAGCACACTGTCAGCGAAAGGGTGGAAAACTGGCTGCATTTAGCCCATGGACCTCTGTGGAGATATTTTAACTCAAATTCTGCATCTGTTCTGAAGATCTAGTGCTAGGTCCCCACTTTCCCATGCACACTTCTGAGTGCAACCCCCCTTTAGATGGAGCATGGACTCTAATTTGGCACAGGTTCCACCTTCCCTGGCCAGCTTCACTGCTGTTTGTGACTGACTTGCCTGACCCTAAGACAATCTGAGTTGTTCAGGCCTGCTAGATGATGGTGATGTGTTCATTCACTCTGAATGAAAAAGTGATGGAATGTCATGAGAATTAAACACAGATCAAAGGCCACCAAGAGTGTTGGTGCAAGAGGAACTAAAACTTGCTATTAGGAAACCATTTCCAGTAGCTAGGAAAGCCTATGACTGAGTACTAAAGGAAAATTACTGAGGATCCTTCCTTAAAGAATCTTAAGGAAGGGGAGGCCAGCTATCTGGCATGATATCAGTGAAGTCTTTCCCTGCGACTAGAATAATTTATCCCATTACCTTGGAGCCACTGGATTCTTGTTCAATGGAAAATGTAAATGCACTCAGATTAAACTCTGGGATGCTTATTTGAATTGATTCCTTAAAAAAGCATATGGTTAAGTCAGCTTACTCCCTTGCCTGCCAAGAGGCAATGGTTTTCCAATGGTAGAAACTGTCTCTTCCATACAGGAGACATGGGTTTTATTCCCAACCAGTGAATCTTAGGTGGAGCTATTACCTACCTGTCTGTAGGTGGAGAATTGAGATTGGCTATGATGCTGAACAGGTTTCAGCAGAGATTGCAGACTCTTATAGACTAAGAAGAAATGCATGGCAATCTACTTCTGAAAATCAGCCCATGAAGACCCTATAGATTTCAATAGTCTGATCCCACAGTTCATGGGATTTCAGAGAGCTGAAAGTCAAATTGACAGCAGTTAACCACCACCATAACAAGCAACCTCTGCCTCCCAACACATTCTTCCCTTCAACTAAGAAAACAACTTGAAGGATTTGTTTCCCTATAAAATATAGGCTTTGGGGGAGAACAAACAAGATGGCGGATCGGGTGGACGTATAGCAGAGAGCTCCGCCAACAACAACACAGAATAGCTGACCAAGCAGGCTCAGGGGATTGTCCCAGAACTCTGAACCACATATAAAGGAATACTTAGAAGGTTGGAAGGCTCACAGCTGGGGGAATTTGTGGCAGAAGCAAGAAATCTATTGCTTTCT
>NW_006408628.1:6340934-6352278 GCF_000296735.1 Chrysochloris asiatica
GATGATGTGCTCTGTAAACTTTCACTCAATCCACAATAAAAACCTTAAATTAAAAAAAAAATATATATATATAGGCTTTGTTGTATGTCATGAGGAAAGAGCGGGAAGTCGGGGCAGGAATGATGACCGTGACTAAAGTGTTCTCATAGGCAGATCCTGAGAAGCAAGAGAAGCAGGCATCTTTGTAGAGACCTCTCTTTCTTAGACAAAGCAGGTTCTGTTTCAATGCCAGTGGACTCTTGCTTTCATTGAATTAAAAAAAAATAGACTTTAATTAATCTAGGAGAGCAATATGGGCCAGTCTGGCTGCCAAGTCATGCAAGACAGAGCTATATATAATATGTGTTAAAAGTATGTGAAAGCTGGAAGCATCTTGGTACAAGTGGACTGCTAGGGAGACAAGATGAGGCAATGAGAGGTATGAAAATGTTTGAGGATCCCTCCACAACAGAGACATGAAAATACCCCCAAAACTGTTGCTGTCAAGCTGATTCTGCCTTGACCATTTGCACCACCCAGGGTTCCCACAATTGAGTTGATCTTCATAACTGTTGGGGTAAATCAACCTGTATCTGGACAACTTCCCGAAACATGGATGGGGTGGAGGCCTAATGCTATTGCAGTGCCTTCAATGTTTTCAGAAGGAGACTAGGGTTTGAAAAAACAAAAGTAAAAAGAGGAAAGTTGGAAGAAAGAAAAAGAGAAAGAGGAAGAAAAAAATAAACAAAGAAAGCAGATAAAGAGGTCAGTATGTGCTGATGAAAACAGAGCCTCACACTGAGGCAGTACTGAGATTGAGTGGATCTGTCCTGGGTCAACTGCTTCCATGCACCCATTTCACTGAGAAGAATATAATTAACTCTAGTAGCTGTACTCAGAGGCTTTGTCCTACACATGTTGTTCTTGTGATTTTTTTATTCTTCTTAGTTAGAAAAATGCCCTCAGAGATATGTGGATAAAACAACCAGCAAGGTAAGAACTTGCCAAGGGCACCTGCAAAGCTGAGCTATTAAACACACATAGGTAAACCCTGACTGTACTTAGAGAGAAGTTATCTAAATTTCAACATATGCTATGTACTTGTCAGTGGTTTTGGCTTTTCTAGGTAATAACTGAGCTGAATACTTCAGCTCATTCACCTGAGGCTCATTCTTCCTGGACTGGTGGGGAGAAGGGACCAGGCTTCACTAGTAAGGGGGTCACCTTAGCATGGCAACCTCGAGGGACTCAAGTTGTGTTTCTTTTAAGTGTTCTTTGAGTGTTGGGCACAGAACCAATATCAGGACTGGAGGGTGGGTGGAATAAGTTTCCCAGTGAAATTCTTGTAGGACAGATCTTTACTCTTGAAGAATGAGCTGGTGTATTGTCATGACAGAAAAAATCCTCAGCACAAATATCCTGGCCTTTTTCTCAACCATGCAGTTTTCAGGGGTTTTGGTTTTTTAAAATTTCTTCATAATAAGCCCCTCTGACAGTCCTGTGTCTTCTGAGAAAATATATCCAGATTATCCCTTTGTTGTTGTTTGGTGCCATTGAGTCGGTACTGACTCATAGCAACCCTATACACAACAGAAGGAAACACTGCCTGATCCTGGGCCAACCTCACATTTGTTGCCACGCTTGAGCCCATTGATGCTGCCATATTGCCAATCCATTTCATTGGGGGTCTTCCTCTTTTTCTCTGACCCTCCACTTTATCAAACAGGATATTCTTCTCCAGCGACTGGTCCCTCCTGACAATATGCCCGAAATATGAGAGATGAAGTTTAGTCATCCTGTCCTCCAAGGAGCACTCTGGCTGCACTTCTTCCAAAATGGATCTATTGGTTCTTTTGGTAGCCCATGGCACTTTCAATATTCTCCTCCAACACCATAACTCAAAAGCATCAATTATTCTATGGTCTTCCTTATTCATTGTCCAGCTTTCACATGCAGTTGAGGTTATTGAAAATACCATAGCTTGGGTCAGGCACACCCTACTCTTCAAGCTGACATCTTTGCTCTTCAACACTTTAAAAAGGTTTTGTGCAGCAGATTTGCCTAATGCAATATGTCGTTTGATTTCTTAACTGCTGCTTGCATGAGTGTTAGTAGTTGATACAAGAAGAATGAAGTCCTTGACAACTTCAATCTTTTCTCCATTGATAAGAATGTTGTTAATTGGTCCAGTGGTGAGGAATTTTGTTTTCTTTACATTCAGATGTAATCTATACTGAAGGCTGTGCTCTTTGATCTTCATCAGTAAATATTTATCCCTTTGGAGTCCCATAAAGTAGTCACCATAACCTTCTAAGTTGACCTCTCTGCTTTGAATTGGTCTTTGAGATCTTCCAGATCTTCTTTAAGATGTTTAATCTATCTAAAAACTGTTGTTTTATGTAGAGCAAGGTTCACATACATGTATTACAAAACTTCAATTATTTGGGAAAACATCCAGTTGAGTTTTGTTAAAAATGTGATATTAGCCCTCGTCTCAAAATCATTTTCCCCCATGGGAAAAAAAGTAACCTTTTTTTTTTTTTAAGTCACCCCAACAAAACTAAAACAAGTGTATTACTGAGAGAGCTTGCCTACAGCCATCCACTGATTGCAGAGACATATTTAAACATGTTTTGTTTGAAATAATCCCCAGTATATATGAGTTGAAACCCTAGTAGCAATGCTTTTTGGCTTGTCCTCACATAAAGGGGTTAGAATGGATGATTGCTAAGCAATCTTGATCGCTGAGAGTGAAGAGGACTTGAAACATTTACTTATGAAGATTAAAGAGCACAGCCTTCGATATGGATTACATCTCAATGTCAAGAAAACAAAAATCCTCACCACTGGACCAATAAACAACATTCTTATCAATGGAGAAAAGATTGAAGTTGTCAAGGACTTCATTCTTCTTGGATCAACTATCAACACTCGCGGAAGTAGCAGTCAAGAGATCAGACGACGTATTGCACTGGGAAAATCTGCTGCACAGGAACTTTTTAAAGTATTGAAGAGCAGAGATGTCAGCTTGAGGACTAGGGTGCGCCTAACACAGGCCATTGTGTTTTCAATAGCCTCATATGGATGCAAAAGCTGGACAGTGAATAAGGAGGATCGTAGAAGAATTGATGCCTTTGAGTTGTGGTGTTGGAGGAGAATACTGAAAGTGCCATGGACTGCCAAAAGAACCAATAAATCTGTTTTGGAAGAAGTGCAGCCAGAGTGCTCCTTGGAGGCCAGGATGGCTAAACTTCATCTCTCCTACTTTGGACATATTGTCCGGAGGAAACAATCGCTGGAGAAGGATGTCATGCTGGGTAGGGTGGAGGGTCAGAGAAAAAGAAGAAGACCCCCAACGAGATGGATCAGCCAGGTGGCATCATTGATGGACTCAGGTGTGGCAGCGGTAGTGAGGTTGGCCCAGGATTGAACATTGTTTCGTTCTGCTGTGCATGGGGTCGCTATGAGTCGGTTCTGACTCGATGGCACCTGACAACAACAACAAGCAATCTTTGGTCCACAGAATTTTATAATTCTGTGTTCAATGTCCTCTGTCTTCTTTGAAAAGTTCTACAAAAATTATTTTCATTATTATTTCTTTGTTCATATTATAATGTTGTTGTTGTTGTTAAGTGCCATCGAGTCGGGTCCGACCCATATTATAATAGCTTTTTAAAAAATTGAGTGATAGTTATCATGGGAGAACATCAGTTGTATACTCATCGTATCATATTTCATTTCATTGCAATGATTACAATCCCCTCCATGCATCATCATTCAATAGTGTTTGCTTCTATTTCCTCTGTTTTATTTTAATGTCCACCAAATCACTCAGGAATATACAATCATTCAAACAACCACCAAAAGGCACACTCTGCAAGTCTGCCCCTGGCTGCCAGCACACAGCCCCTCTCCCTCCATCTGAGTCTAGAGTCCTCAGTAGCTCCATCTCTCCACGTCATCATCTCTGCCTCCATCTGGTTTGCTGCTTCTCTGGATAGGGTCTTATACTCTGCTACCGCTCTTCTCCCTTGATGATCCCAGGGTCCTCCATTCCTGAACTGTAAGATCAACCACTCTCTGATTTTTGCTGCAAAACTTCTACCTTTACAGTTGTGACAATTGCAATTAGTCATGATAACAACTACTTATTATTGAATCATAAGAATCTTATCCCCATCTCCTTTCACCAGACCCATCTAGACAGGATGAAAACCACTCAATGGGGAGTCTACCTTCCCCTGCACACTCTGAATCTAAACTCTCTCTTGAAAGCTTATAAGTCTGTCACTTCATGCCTTTATAACTATTCCCACCCCCAATTTTAGGTAGCAGTGTCTAACTTGCCTATCCATATCAACTTTGTGCACAGAGGGGATGGGAATGATCCTTGTTGTGAAGATTCCTTCCCTCTTGGTTGGTATTTTAAGCTATTGCATTCATAAATATAGGTCAAGTTCATCAAATTGTAGAGATTTACACTTGTTTTCTTTGTCAAAACATTTTTTTTTTTTAATCTTCCTTTAGTCAATTTCTGAACATCCAGCTATTGATGCTATGTCAAATAGGTGCTATCTGCAAGGTCTGGCATTCTTGCACATCTCCCCTCACTTCATATCAGCTAGATGCTTCTTTCTTAGCTCAAGCCCTCTGTGGCTATGTCCTTGTCCATGGGCTCAGGATTCCCTGGATTTCACCATACACCAGGTCGACAGGAGTCTATGTAATGAAGCACCTCTTCATTGCTGCTTTCCCCCCACTTCCTCTCACCAGTAGACCAACATGGTTGCCAGCAAGCTTACATGCCTGCTCGTGTATTCCCTTTGAGTTTCAGTCTTGAGAGGGGGTTTCTCCTGAAGGGACTTGATTGCTTACCTTGATGGCTCCCCAGTGAACAACTTGCTTGTTCTTGTGGTAGCTAATCAGACTGTCATTTTTGTTTTTTCCTGCTGGCCTTTCTTTCAAGAAGTATCTTCTGTTTCTCTAGCTGCTTCAGGCTGGTCTGCTTGTCTTTTCAAGTGGGAATTTACCACCAGAATGTTGTCAAATGCAGTGTTGGAAGATGAGCCCCTCAGGTTGGAAGGCACTCAAAAGATGACGGGGGAAGAGCTGACTCTTCAAAGTAAAGTTGACCTTGATGATATGAATGAAGGAAAGCTTTGGGGACCTTCATTTGCTGATGGGGCACAACTCAAAATGAGGAGAAACATCTGTAAACATCTATTAATAGTCAGGATGTGGCATGTACAATGCATGAATCTAGAAAATTGGGAGTTGTCAAAAATGAAAGGGAACACATAAACATCGATATCCTAGGCATTAGTGAACTGAAATGGACCGGTATTGATCATTTTAAATCTGACAATCACATGGTTTACCATGTTGGGAATTATAAATTGAGGAGGAATGAAGTCACATTCATCATTAAAAAGAATATTTCAATATCTATCATGAAGTACAACACTGTCTGTGATAGGATAATATACATATGCCTACAAGGAAGATCAGTTAATAACATTGTTTTCCAAATTTACGTTATCAACTTCTAAAATCAGTGATGATGAAATTGAAGAAGTCTAACAACTTTTTCAGTCTGAAAGATCAAAGGTAATCAAGATGGATTGATAATTACTGGTGATTAGAATGCTAAGGTTGGAAAAAAAGGGGAAGGATCCATCATTGGCAAATATGGCTTTGGTGATAAAAATGATGCTGGATATCACATTATAGAATGTTGCAATATCAATTACTTCTTCATTGCAAATACTTTGTTTAAACAGCACAAAAGATGACTATACACATGGACTTCACCAGAGGGAATACACAAAAATCAAATTGACTCCATCTGTGGAAAGAGATGGTGGAAAAGCTTCATGTCATCAGCCAAATCAAGGCCAGGGAAGACTGTGGTACAGACCATAGATTGCTCATGTGCAAGTTCAGGCTGAAGCTGAAGAAAATTAAAATAAGTCCATGAGAGACAAGATATGACCTCCAACATAATCCATCTGAATTTAGAGATCATCTCAAGAACAGATTTGATGAACTAGATACAAATGACCAAAGACCAGAAGAGTTGTGAAATGGCATTAAGATAATCATACAGGAAGAAAGCAAATGGTCATTAAGAAGACAAGAAAGAAGATAAAGACCAAAATGGATGTTAGAGGCGGTAAAAGAGCTGAATAGAAAATTTCAAAGAGCAGCTCCTGAAGACAAAATCAACTATTATAATGAAATGTGCAAATATCTGGAGTTAGAACACCAAAAGGGAAGAAAACACTAGCTATTTCTCAAACTGAGGGAACGGAAGTAAAAAGTCAAGCCTTGACTTCCAATAGTGAATGCTTCTATGGAATCCTGGAGTGGTATTGCAAGATAATGTGCTGAACTGCAGGTCAGTTTGAACTGTACGATTGGTGGGTCAAACTCAATAACTGCTCCTAGGAAACCCTATACAGGTACACTATGAATCAGACCCTATGTCACTTAGCAGCAATAACAACTCGGGCAAAATATTGAATGATGCAGAAAACATCAAAAGAAGATGGAAGACACAGAGTCATCATACCAAAAATAAATGTTTTATGTGCAACCATTTCAAGAGGTAGCATGTGATCAAGAGCCGATGATACTGAAGGAAGAAATCCCAGGTGCACTGAAGTTACTGGAAAATAACAAGTCTCCTGGAATTGATGGAATACAAATCAAAGTCTATCAACAAATTGGTGCATCACTGGAGACACTCACTCATCTATGCCAAGAAGTTTGGAAGACAGCTACCTGGACAATTGATAGGAAGAGATCCATATTTGTGCCCATTCCAAAGAGAGGTGAATCAAAAGAATGCAGAAATCATTTGATAATATCATTAAATATTACATGGAACTAAAAATTTGCTAGTGAAAATTAAACAACGGCTACAACAGTACATTGGCAGATAAATACCAGAGGTTCAAGCTAGATTCAAATGAGGACGTGGAATGAGGGATATCATTTCTGATGTTAGATGTATCTTGGCTGAAAGCAGAGAAAACCAGAAAAAGTTTACCTATGTTTTATTGACTATGCAAAGGCTTTCAATTGTGTGGGTCATTACAAGCTATGGACAACGTTGTGGAGAATGAATATTCTAGAACAGTTCATTGTACTCGTGAGGAACCTGTGCATAGACCAAGAGGCTGTCATTCAAACAGAACAAGGGAACACCGAATGGTTTCAAATTAGGAAGGCATATGTCACAGTTGATTTCTTTCACCATACTTATTCAATCTATATGCTGAGCAAATAATCTGAGAAGTGGGATTGTATAAAGAAAAATGTGGCATCAGGATTAGATGAAGACGCATTAACAACCTGCAGTATACAGATGATTTTAACCTTGCTGAAAGGGAAGAGAACTAAAAATACTGATTGAAATCAAAGACCATAGCTTTTGGTATGGGGTGCACCTCAATGTGAAGAAAACAAAACTTCTCACCACTGGACCAATAAATAACAGCCATATAAATGGAGGAAAGATTGAAGTTGTCACTTTCCTCAGTCAACCAACAACACTCTTGGAAGCAGCAGTCAAGAAGTCAAACATTATTGCATTAGGTAAGTCTGCTTCACAAGTCCTCTTTAAAGTGTCCAGAAGCAAAGATGTCACTTTGTGGACTAAGGTTTGCCTTATCCAAGCTATATGTTTTCACTAACCTCATATGCATGTGAAAGTTGGGCAATGAATAAAGAAGACTATAGAAAAGTTGATGCATTTGAGTTATGGTGTTGGAGGAGAATATTAAAAGTACCATGGACTGATAAAAGAACAAACAAATCTGTGTTGGAAGAAGTACAGCCAGATGCTCCTTAGAAACCAGGATGGACAGACTTCATCTCTTATATTTTGGAGGGACCAGTCCCTGGAAAAGGACATCAGGCCAAAGTGGAGGGTCAGCAAAAAAAGAGGAAGACCCCTCAACAGAATGGATTGGCACATTGGCAGTGGCAATGGGATCAAATGTACCAGCGATTGTGAGGTTGGTGCAGGACCAGGCAGTATTTATTCTGTTGTGCATAGGGTCGCTATCAGTCGGTACCAACTCGATGGCATCTAACAACAACAACCAGGTCCGAAGAGGGAGAAAATGACTTGACCTGAACACTTGGCCCTGGTGGCAGAGTTGTATGAACTTTAGTTCTCCTGATTTATTTCTGATCTCAAGAGTTATGCTACTTACCCAGAATTCCAACAACAGTACCTGGAATGCAAACAAGTTCTGTTCCAAAATCTTTGTTTAAGTTGAATTTGCACATAAGTTGGAACAGTAAGACAGCCAAGGTTTGTATGTAACATCAGTTATTCAAATGTATATAGTGTGTAGTGTACTTTTATACATATGGTGGTGGTGGCTGTGGTGGTGGTGTGTTGTGAATCAGTTCTGACTCACAGTGACCCTGTATATGGTTTCCGAAGCTGTGAATCTTTATGGGAGCAGAAAGCCTCATCTTTCTCCCACAGAATGGCTAATAGTTTTAACTGCTGACTTTGAGGTTAGCAGCCTGACTCATAACCACTATGCTACCAGAGCTCCTTTTTCTGTATATAAAACACAGTAAAGACACTCCATATACACTAAAACATCTTCCATGTTGTGTAATATAATAAAATAATAATAATAATAATAATAATAATGGTTTAATGCACATTACAAAACAGTGTCCATTTCATTATAAACCTTTGTATGTACCATACATTTGTAATATAATAGACTTCACAGGGGTTGGTTCATAACTACAGGTTGTACATAAGTCAGAAGTTCAGAACCAGGGACTGCCTGTAATCCAAATAATCTTTCTAAGCTTATCTTTTCTTCTTCTAGCACTGACATACTGCCAATAGAAGGGCTTTCCCAGTGTTTCTGCAACACACCCCAACACTCTTGTCCCTTTCCTGCTTTTCTCACATTTAGGGAACACACTCATGCCTACCTGCGGACACCTCTCAGGCCTCTCCAACACACCAAACCAAACCAAGCCAGTTGCCTTTGAGCCATTTCTAGCTCACGATGATCCCTTGTATTGCATAGTACTGTGCCCTAGAGTTTTCCAGCACATCCATACCCATTGCTCTCAAGACGATTGTTGCTTATAGTAACCCTACAGGGCAGAGTGGAGTCCTGGTGTGACACTGTGGCTTATTGCACTGGACTGCAAAGTCATTTGAACCCCAAGGTCTGAAGTTCAAGCTCACTAGTCAATCCTCAGAAACCCTATACAGTGTTGCTATGAGTTGAAACTGACTTGATGGCACTTAACAATAACAACAGGACAGAGTAGAGCTACCCCATAGGGTCCCAAAGTTGTAACATTTATAGGAGCAGACTGTCACATCTTTCACCCATGGAGTAGCTGCTGGATTCAAACTGACAACCTTGTAGTTCACAGCCAAGCACTTAACCACTGTGCCACCAGACCTCCCTCTCCAACACACAGGCCCTCTAAACTCCTTCCTTATATTCTGTTCTTCTTAGTTAGAAATGATCACCCATGGCCTCACAGTGTGGGTAAGGAAGTTTGAAATGGTAAATGACACCTAGTCCTTGCTTTCAAGGACTTTGTTGGAGATAGTTTCATTCAGGCCTTGATACATATTGACCTTCACCCATTCCTGTTGGCAGGCTTCCTTCCTTGACTATGAAGGGTTCACTTATCTGCCCTAACTCTTCCCTTTTTCCACAGGAATTAGGTGGTAGTGGAGCTCATGCTCTTACCTTTTTGCTCACACTCAGTGCCCCAGAGCTCATTGCCTAGGGTGTGCTCAGACCAAGGGACCACAGTCTTCAAAATGTACCCCACAAACTGCAACTTGTTTTCTCCTGAGAATCCAGTCAGACTGCCTGCCTATACAATATTACAGTGGCAACTCAATTCCAGTTTAGAACAAATGAGGGACCTCTGTGATTCTAAGACAGTAGAGTTCTTATAAATCCTTGAAGAGAAATGATTTAAAATGGCTGGATTTACAACAGTTTCCCCAACACACAACTCTGTGTTGACTTTTCTTGAGGGAGTAAATAGTTTTCTGTTCCAACTGGTGTCCATGGGTAGATCTTAAAGTGTTATAAGGGGGATTTTCCAATAAGTTCCTTCGTATCCTGTGCTACTTCTTTCCCTCTTCTAGTCCTCTCCTCATGGCTTGTGAGAATCGTTGATGGGGGAAAATAACTGAAAAATAAATCCAGTTCCTGCTCTCTCAAGAACTGAAGATCCTTCCCCTGTCAGGATAGGTATGTGCAGTATGCAACACTTAGTCAGCTGAGGACCTCTGGCAATGAAAAGTGACTTCTTCCAAAAAAAGACTTGACCATATTGGTTTATAAAATATACTCTGTTATGAATTAGTTGGAAAATCCAAGGGATATTATTGCCTACCAGAGAAGCCCATTTCTATTCTCCTTTTTTTTTCATCAGCCCTCATTCCCCAGGAGGGAGTGTCACCAGAGAGAAGAGGAGAAGATGAGACAGACATGTTTATTGACAGGTTGAGAAATTGGTAGGAAAGCATATAATGATCAATGTGTTTAAATCATTCAGCAATTACCTTCTGAGTGTCACGTATCAGTTACCTAATACTGCCTAACAAGTCACCTCAAAACATCTACTGTACTGATCATGATTCTCTGGGTAAGTATTTGAGTTGAACTCAGAGGAATGCATAATTTCTGCTCCATGTAGTGCCCCTAGTACAGCCCATTTGGGGTTAAAGAACAGCCCATCTGGGGCTAGATCCTTGGTGCTGCTATTGGCTGGGACACATCTCAGTTCTCCATGTGGTCTTTTAATCCTAGCCTGCTTCACCTAGTGACTGAGTTTAGGGGGAAAAAACCCTAAATGCCAAAGTGCTTGTCATGGGGTGAGTTCAACCATGTTCTATAGATTCCCATTGACCTGGATATGAAAAAGAGAAGAGGAAGGGCTTGTTGGTCCAAAGTGTGTTGAGACCTGCGGACACCTGAGTCCATGGACAAGGACATAGCCACAGAGGGTTAGAACTAAGAGTGAAGCATTCAGCTGATATGAAGTGAGAGGAGATGTACATGAACATCCAAATTTGCAGATAGTATCCATTTGACCTAGCTTCAATGGCTTGATAATCAGAATTCAATTTGTTGTTGTGTTGTTGTCAGGTGTCATCTAGTCGGAACCGACTCATAGTGACCCCATGCACAGCAGAACGAAACAATGTCCGATCCTGGGCCAACCTCACTACCACAGCCACACTTGAGTCCATCAATGATGCCACCTGGCTGATCCATCTCGTTGGCGGTCTTCCTCTTTTTCTCTGACCCTCCACCCTACCCAGCATGACATCCTTCTCCAA
>NW_006408628.1:6355446-6380279 GCF_000296735.1 Chrysochloris asiatica
ATTTCTGGATTCTTCTGCAAATTCCCCAGCTATAAACCCTCCGAACCTCCAAACATACCTTTATATGTGTTACAGAGTTCCAACACCAACTCATGAGTCCTCTTGACCCGGTATTCCGTGTTGTTGTTGACCGAGCTCCTCACTACACATCTACCCGATCCGCCATCTTCAAGGGAGGCCTGGGAGCCAGTATAATTGTTGCCACTGGTTAGGGCATTGAGACACCTTTCAACTAGAGGAAGATAAAAAAGAAAACAATTTTTGATAAAGGAAACACAGGTAAATTGCTACAATTTGAAGAACTTGACCTATAATCATGGATGTAGTAGCTCAAAATACCAACAGAAAGGGAAGGAGCCTTCATATCAAGTATCAATGGTATCCCCTCTGTACACAGGATAGATAGAGACGGGGAACGTAAACATTGGCTGCCTAAAATGTGGGGACAATAAAAGCATGGAGTGACTGGCTTACAAGTTTTCAAGAAGGAGTTTAGTTTAAGAGTGTGTGAAGGAAGATAGAGTCCCCAATGAATAGTTTTCAGCTTGTCTAGATGGGTCTGGTGAAAAGAGATGAGGATAAGATTCTTATGATTCAATAATGAGTAACTTTTATCATGACTAATTGCGATTGTCATAATTGTAAAGGTAGAAGTTTTGTAACAAAAATTGGGGAATAATTAATCTTATAGTCTAGAAACAGGGGACCCTAGGGCCATCTAGGGAGAAGAGCACAAGTGGAATGTGGGGCAAGAGAAGCAGTGACACCAAAGGTGAAGGTATAAGTGGGGACATGGAGAGAGGGAGCAGCTGAAGACTCTAGATTCATGGAAAGAGAGGAATTGAAAGCTGGTGTCCAGCAGGCTGGCTTTCAGAATGCCCCCTTTGGTGGTGTAAATTATTATATATGCCAGAGAGTTAAAAAAAAAAAAAAAAAAGAGCTAAAATGAATAGAGAGAAATACTGTTAACTGATGGTATGTGGAGGGGATTATAATCATTGTAATGAAATCAAGTATATGATTTGTTGAATGTAAAACTGATGATCTGCCCTGTAAACTTTCACTCAATTCACAATAAAAACTTAAAAAAAAAAAAAAAATTGCTTCTCATGACTCTACTTGATATGTTCTGATGTCTCTTGGCTAAAGCAAGGTCATGGCCAAGCTTAGAGTCAATATGAAAGGGACTGCACAGAGATGTGAATACCAGAAGGCATGATTCATGGAGAACCATAACCCAATTTCAGATACACAGACGACTGACATACAATTCCTTCAACCAGAGTCTGTAAGGTGAGCTATGTAGATGATGTACCTTCCATCACAGCTGGCAAAACTCACTAAATCTCAGCTCATCTCATCATCCACCAATACTTTACTTTGACTTACTTTAGTTTTTATATGCTCAAAAGCAAGTCTTTTCTAACATACTTTTTGTTTTTTTCTTTCTTTTTAATGACCATTTGCTTTCTTCATGTATAATATTCTTAATGTCATCCCACAACTCCTCTGATCTTTAGTCTTTGATGTCTAATTCATCAAATCTGTTCTTAAAATGGTCTCTAAATTCAGGTGACATGTATGAAAAATTGTACTTGGTTATAGTGGACTTGTTTTAATTTTCTTCAACTTCAGCCTGAACTTGCATATGAGCAGGTTGATATTCTGTTTCACAGTTTGCTTCTGGCTTTGTTTAGGATGATGATAATGAGATTTTCCATCATTTCCTCCCATACTTGTAGTCCAGTGCTTATCCTACAGCACCACACCAGGATTCTGGTAGTCTTTGTAGACTTGTAGGTGTTTGGATATTATTCTATTGCAAACAGCATTGTACTTCAAGAAAGATTTTCAGATGCCCTTTTTGACAATAAGCACAACAGTATTTCTCTTCAATTAGTTGTTCTATCAATGTAAATTATATTATTGTCTGATTCAAGATGGTCAGTAGCAATTCATAAATCTTAGGTCACTAATGCCTAGGATCAAGGGCTTCTGGTGTGGCACCATAGGATAAGCACTGGACTGTGAAACACAAGGTTGGCAGTTTATACCCACTAGCTGCTCCTTGAACACCCTGTACAGGGTCACTATGAGTCAACTTGATGATACTTAATAACAACAATGCCTAAGATCAGAGTCCTGGTGTAGTGCTATATATTTAGCACTGGACTGCTAACTGAATGGTTGATGGCTCAAACCTACCAGCCACTTCTCAGAAACCTGCTATGAGTTGGAACCAACTCAACAGCATTTAACAACAAGAACATATTTATGCTTTCCATTTCATCTTTTGACTTCTAATTTTCCTAGATTCATACTTCGTACATTTAATGTTCTTATAATTAATGGATACTTCCAACTCTTTCTTCTCATTTTGAGTTGTGTTCCATTAGCAAATAAAGGTCCTGAAACCTTGGCTCTATCCAGGTCTTTAAGGTCAGCTCTACTTTGAGGAAGCAATTCTTCCTCAGTCATATATTGAATGCTTTCCAACCCAAAGTGTTCATCTTCTAGCACTACATAAGATAATGTTCTGATGCTATTTATAAGATTTTCAATGGCTAATCTCTCAGAAATTGCCTGCCTCTCCTTCTTCCTAGTCTGTTTTAATCTCTCAGCTCTACTGAAACCTGTCCACCATGGGTGCCCGGCTGGTATTTCAAATACTGATGGCATGGTTTCTAGAAGCACAGGAAAACACAAGCCACCACAGTAGGACAAACTGGCAATTTAGGATGGATTTAATAAAAACTCTTATTCTCAAGGAGTCCTGGTGTGGTGATGTGGGTTAATGCACCAGATTGCAAAGCCATTTGAACTACAAGGTCAGTGATGCAAGCTCCCTAGCTGCTCCTTGGAAACATTATACAGGGTTGTTATAGGTTGGAATCAACTCGATGTCACTTAACAACAACAACTTCCCAAAATAAAATCACGTCTCTCTATTTTATTGATATCTTTGGTCTTTCTAAGGAGCCCTGGTGGTGTAATGAGTGAAGCTTTGGGCTTCCAATCAAATAGTTGGTGGTTCAAACCCACCAGTTGCTTAGTGGGAGAAAGATGAGGCTATCTGATCTTATAAATAGTCACAGTCTTGGAAGCCCTAAGGAGCTCTACTCTATCCTATAGGGTCTTCATGAGTCAGAATCAAATCATTGGCAGTGGGTTTGGTTTTTTGACTTTGTTTTTTTTTAAAGGTCTTTCCAGAAGTTGGGGATATGGCTGAGCAATATGGACACCTGCATGGATCCTGACTTCAAGGTATAAAGGTCTCGGGGAAATAATATTGAAGCCCTCTTATCAAATCAAGTTGGTAATTAACCTTGGTTTGGTGTATAGCCAAATGTCTCAGTCTTTGGATCATACTGTCAGTTTTCCCAAGACATGCACTTGCTAACTTTGGGCTAATTACTTACCTTCTCTAAGCTATAGTTTCTTCTGATGTAAAATTATAACAATGCTCTATCAATTATTTGATCAAGACTCTGAAAGATCGAATGCTAATGCATGCCAAATGCTTATTGCTATGCCTAGCATCCAATAAAGGCACATGAGAGTTATTATTTTTATTAGCATGAAGATATATATATTCACCTCATATTTCCACCACTCCCCTTTATACTGTAAAATCCATAAATAGGCATATCCCTAATCAGTAATCCCTCAGTATATAAAAGTAGAAAAAAGGAAAGACGAAAATAAGAAAGGGGAAAGAAAGAATAGTAGAAAGACAAATCATGGGAAAGAAGACAAAAAGGAGACAAACCAGGAGAAAGAATGGGGATAGCAAGAGAGATGGAGACAAAAAGAGACAGCAAGACTGAGTGCACACATACTTTATGAGCAGAGATTATTTTCCGAGAAGGAGTCACATCTCTGGGGTTACTCAAAGCTCACTTGGCTCCTGGCAAAACTAAAGTATTTGCCAGTGGGAGAGGCCGAGGGGTGTGTGTCAGAAAGCAAATGGATTTTGCCACCCAAGGTGTCTGTACCAACTTGGACAGAATTACATGGAAAAAAGAAAAGAGAGTGGGGGCAGGGGAAGGGAAACATTTCTGAGTGAAGTTGAGTGGTTGGCTGGGAGTCCAACCAGGAGACCTGGCTTATTAGCAAGTTTGCAAATAACACATACAGCTTCCTCTGCATTTCCAGCTCCTCCTGAAGGAAAAACAGACCAGCTGGGCTACATGCACTTTTCCCATCAAAGTCTCTTTCAGTTAATACTTTACCTTTGTGGCTGTGTGGCCCCTTTCTTCCACTGGGACCTCAGCATTGGTTGGTGGAAAGGAGCTTTTTGCCAAGGATAAGCAAGAGCAGAGTGGCCTGAGGTTAACATCTTTAATCCACGTTCCATTCATTGCCACGAAGGTGACTCCAGCAATGGGGTTGCAGACTTCCATCATATGTAGATGGAAGAATTAGGTAACGACATGACACAAAAGTGGGCTATAGACTGTGTGAAAACTCCCGTCTCTAAGTTATGGATTCCACGGTGGCAGTAGAAGCCGTGAGAGATCTCTGTTTATCAGCAGCTCCAGATTTTCCAGGCTGACTCCTGTCACTGACTATAAAGCAGGCTCAGTCATCTGAGGAGCCACTAAATTGTTTGAGATACTGCTTTTCATTTTTCATGCATTAGTATCATTTAGGAGGCCTGGTGTGGTGCTGTAGGATAAACATTGTACTGTTAACCAAAAAGCTGGCAATTTAAACCCACCAGCTGCTTCTTGGAAACCTTATCTAGTCACATAACATCAACAACAGCATCTTTTAAAAAACTAGATTTAGAGTGAAGAATAGAAAATTTAGATAATCAAATTTGTATTATTAATATTTTTGTACTTAGAAATCTGTGATTATTTTTATATTTTCTGTTATTCTCTTATTTAAGAGAATTTGGTCAACCTTGTAATTCCAGTCCACAGTGAGTAATTGAGTTATTCAATTTAGGTTGATGTATTAAACTTATCAATGCAGTTTAGAATTGGCCTGTTCAGCCATTAAAAGAAATAGCATATGATTAGGAACTGATATTATTAAAAGAAGAAGTTCAAGCTGCCCTGAAGGAGTTTGCAAAAAGCAAGACTCCAGGAATTGACAATAACAATTGAAATGGTTTAGAAATTGGTGGAGAACTGTAGACACTCACTCATCTATGGCAAGAAATTCAGACGATAAATACCAGGTCGACCTACATATTGGAAGCGATCCATATTTGTGCCCATTCCAAAGAAACGTGATGCAACAGAATATGGCAGTTATCACACAATATCAATAACACATGCAAGTAAAAATTTGCTGAAGATAATTCAAAAAATGGTTGGCAGGGAGCTGCCAGAAATTTAATCTGGATTCAGAAGAAGCTATGGAACAAGGAATATACTTTTTGATGTCTCATGGTTTTGGCTAAAAGCAGAGAATGCCAAAAAGATGTTTATTTGTGTTTTATTGACTATGCAAAGGCATCAAACTGTGTGCATCATAGTAAACTATGGATAACACTTTGAAGAGAGGGTATTTCAGGCCACTCAATTGTGCCATGAGAAACCTCTACATAGACAAAGAGACAGTTGTTGGAACAGAGTAAGGCATACTGAGTGTTTAAAATCAAGAAACAAGCGCATTAAGGTTGCATCATTTCACTGTACTTATTCAGTCTGTATGCTGATTAAACAAATACTCTGAGAAACTGGATTACATGAAGGAGAACATGGCATCAGGATTGGAGGAAGACTCATTGACGACCTGTGATACGCAGATAACTCAGCCTTGCTTGCTGGAAGTGAAGAAAAGTTGAAATACTGATGAAGATCAAAGACTACATTGTTGATTATGTTGTTGTTGTTGTTAGGTGCCATCGATTTGGCACTGACTCATAGCGACCCTATGCAAAGCAGAATGAAACAATGTCCGATCCTGGGCCAACCTCACTACTACTACCGCACTTGAGTCCATCGATGTTGCCACCTGGACAATCCATCTCGTTGGGGGTCGTCCTCTTTTTCTCTGACCCTCCCCCTTACCAAGCATGATATCCTTCTTCAGCGACTGGTCCCTCCTGGCAATATGTCCAAAAAATGAGAGATGAAGTTTGGCCATCTTAGCCTCTAAGGAGCACTCTGGCTGCACTTCTTCCAAAACAGATCTGTTGGTTCTTTTGGCAGCCCATGACACTTTTAGTATTCTCCTCCAACACCATAATTCAAAGAACTATGATCTTCCTTATTCACTGTCCAGCTTTCACATCCATATGAGGTTATTGATGGCTTGGGTCAGGTGCACCTTAGTCCTCAAGCTGACATCTCTGCTCTTCCTGTGCAGCAGTGAGGAGCTCTGTCAATAACAACACAGAATACTGGGCCAAGCGGGCTCAGGGGATGGTGCTAGATTATATTTATATTATACTTCAATATAAAGAAAATGAAAATCCTCACAAATGCATCAAAAAAATAACATCATGATAAATGCAGAAAAGTTTGAAGTTGTTAGATTTAATGTTGTTTAGATCTACAATCAGCACTCAATATTAGCTTGTTGTTGTTGTTGTTGTTAAATACTATGGAGTCGGTTCCAACTTACAGTGACCCTGCACAGGGTTTCCCAGGCTGCAAATCTTTATGGGAGCAAAAGCCTCATCTTTCTCCTCCAGAACAGCTGATAGTTTTGAATTGCCAACCTTGAGGTTAGCAGCCCAATTCATAACCACTATGCTACCAGAGCTCAGGGGTTAAGAAATCAAGCAACAGCTTGCATGAGACAAATCTACTACCAAAGATCTCTGTAAAGTGTTAAAGAGAAAACAAGTTTATTTGAGGACTAAGGTGCATCTGACCCAATCCAGGGTATTTTCAATTGCCTCAGAAGCCTGTGAAAATTGGAAAACGAATAAGGAAAACAGTAGAATCAATGTACTTGAATTATGGTGTTGGCAAAGAATATTGAAAGTTCCATGAACTTCCAGAAGAACAAACAAATCGGCCTTGGAAGAGATACAGCCAGAATATTCCTTAGAAGTAAGGCAGCTGAGACTTTGTCCTTGTACTTGGGACAAGTTGTCAGAACAGATCAGTCCCTGGAGAAGGACATTGTGCTTGGTAAAGTAGAGGGTCAGCAAAAAAGAGGAAGACACACCCCCCCCAAGCCCCGCAAGAAATGAACTGATGCTGTGACAATAACAATGTGCTTAAATTTCGAGGATGGCGCAGAACCAGGAAATGTTTCATTGTATTGTGCATAGAGTCACTTTCTATCAGAACCTAGTGACAAAGAACAACACAGGCCTATCCAGGACCTTAATAACATCTGTGAAAATCCCTTTACCTTCACCGCATGATATAAGCAAATCACAATAGTATCATACATCATATTTACAGGCCTCCCTCATGCTCACACAGAAATGATTATACAGGATGTAATATGCAAGGAGGCCAGATGTTGGAGACTATCACAATCTAAATGGATCAAGAGATCAAACGACGTATTGCATTAGGCAAATCTGCTGCACAAGACCTTTTGAAAGTGTTAAAGAGCAAAGATGTCAGCTTGAGGACTAAGGTGCGCCTGACCCAAGCCGTGGTGTTTTCAATAACCTCATATGCATGTGAGAGCTGGACAGTGAATAAGGAAGACTGGAGAAGAATTGATGCCTTTGAATTATAGTGTTGGAGGAGAATATTGAAAGTGCCACGGGCTGCCAAAAGAACCAATAGATCCGTTTTTGCAAGAAGTGCAGCCAGAGTGCTCCTTAGAGGCCAAGATGGCCAAACTTCGTTTCTCATACTTTGGACATATTGTCAGGAAGGACCAGTCTCTGGAGAAGGATATGCATGGAAAGGTGGAGGGTCAGAGAAAAAGAGGAAGACCCCCAACGAGATGGATTCACCAGGTGGCAGCATTGATGGACTCAAGTGTGGCAACAATAGTGAGGTTGGCCCAGGATCGGATATTGCTTCGTTCTACTGTTTATAAGGTCACTATGAGTTGGTGTCGACTCGAAGGCACCTAACAACAACAACAACAAATGGAGTCCTAGTGTGGTGCTGTGGGTTAAAGCGCCAGACTGCAAAACCATTTGAACTGCAAGGTCGGAGGTTCAAGCTCACAAATTGCTCCTTGGAAACCCTATACAGGGTCGCTATGGGTTGGAACCAGTTCGACGGCACTTCACAACAACAACAAACTCTAAATGGCATCACTTCTACCACTCTCTTGCCTGTGCTATAGTTGACTTAATCAGTCCTGTAGAACTCATCCCTCATCCTCATCTCAACTGTCTGACCCAATATCACATCATTACAGAGTACGATTAATTCAACCTTCCCACCATTTCCTGTCTATATCCCTTTCTTTCCGGCAATGCTGCTTTCACATTGGTTCTTTCAGGGCCTTATTTTTCAGTGGCCTGTTATAACTGCCACCTGTGTGTACCCTGCCTCCAGTATTACCCCAACCCCTTCTCGATTCCTCAGCTAGATGAATCTTCTTTAAGTGTTTATCTGATGATGTAGTGTCTTTACTTAAAACCTATGGCCCAATGTTATCATCCAGGCTTTTTACTTTCACATTCTTTCCAATCTTGCCCCTGCTTATCTCTAACTTCAGTCTCTTCCAATTGCTCACATCCCTTACTCCCCATGTGCTTGTCAGGTTCCAGTCATTCCAAACAGTCCACTTTCTCACTTTAGCATTTAGCTTAATGACTCTCTCTGCTTGGTATTCTGTCCCACAGTGCCCACTTAGTAAATCCACAAAGACTTGGCATATGTTCTAACTTCTCTCCAAGGGCTCCTCTACTTGTCTCTGGTATACTTACTGCTATTGTTAATTGATGCTGAGCCAATTTCAACTCATAGCGACCCTGCATAGGGTTTCTGAGGAACAGCTGGTGGGTTTGAATGTCTGACCTTGTGGTTAGCCATCTAGTGCTTATCATATAGTGCCACACCAGGACTCCTGCTATACTTAATCACCTCTATTTATTACCCTGTTCCCTCATACTCATAGCCTGTGTAATTATTATAATCCTGTAACACTCTGTTGTTGTTGTTGTTAAGTAACATGGAGTCGGTTCCGACTCATAGCCACTCCGTGTAGGGTTTCCAAGGAGTGACTGGTGAGTTTGAACTGCCAATCTTGCAGTTCAAACTGACTTTGTAGTCCAGCACATTAACTCACAGTACTACATGAGTACTCCAGTGTAACACTTTACTGCATATATGTTGTTGTTGTTATGTGCCGTCGAGTCGGTTCCGACCTATAGTGACCCTGTACAGGGTTTCCGAGGGTGTAAATCTTTACGGGAGTAGAAATCCTGATCTTTCTCCTGCGGAGCAGCTAGTAGTTTTGAACCGCTGACCTTAAGGTTCACAGCCCGATTCGTAACCACTACGCTACCAGAATGTTTTAAAATTGGGAAAGGTGTGAGACAGGGTTGTATTCTTTCACCATACTTATTCAACCTGTATGCTGAGCAAATAATACGAGAAGCTGGGTTCTATGAAGAAAAACGTGGCATCAGGATTGGAGGAAGACTCATTAACAACCTGCGATATGCAGATGATGCAACCTTGATCCCTGAAAGTGAAGAGGACTTGAAACATTTACTTATGAAGATTAAAGAGCACAGCCTTCGATATGGATTACATCTCAATGTCAAGAAAACAAAAATCCTCACCACTGGACCAATAAACAACATTCTTATCAATGGAGAAAAGATTGAAGTTGTCAAGGACTTCATTCTTCTTGGATCAACTATCAACACTTGCGGAAGTAGCAGTCAAGAGATCAGACGACGTATTGCACTGGGCAAATTTGCTGCACAGGAACTTTGTAAAGTGTTGAAGAGCAGAGATGTCAGCTTGAGGACTAGGGTGCGCCTGACCCAGGCCATTGTGTTTTCAATAGCCTCATATGGATGCGAAAGCTGGACAGTGAATAAGGAGGATCGTAGAAGAATTGATGCCTTTGAGTTGTGGTGTTGGAGGAGAATACTGAAAGTGCCATGGACTGCCAAAAGAACCAATAAATCTGTTTTGGAAGAAGTGCAGCCAGAGTGCTCCTTGGAGGCCAGGATGGCTAAGCTTCGTCTCTCCTATTTTGGACATGTAGTCCGGAGGAAACAATCGCTGGAGAAGGATGTCATGCTGGGTAGGGTGGAGGGTCAGAGAAAAAGAGGAAGACCCCCAACGAGATGGATCAGCCAGGTGGTATCATTGATGGACTCAAGTGTGGCTGTGGTAGTGAGGTTGGCCCAGGATCGAACATTGTTTCGTTCTGCTGTGCATGGGGTCACTATGAGTCGGTTCCGACTCAATGGCACCTGACAACAACAACACGCTACCAGAGCTCCTCATATATATAGTGCCGTCGAGTTGGTTCTGACTAATAGTGACCCTATATAGGGTTTCCAAGGAGCAGCTGGTGAGCTGGAACCATGAACCTTGTAGCCCAGTGACACACCAGGACTCTCTCTCTCTCACACACACACACCAAAATAAAAAAAATAAAAAAGCTATGTCTAAAACATAAGCCTGTCTTTCCATCTTTGACTGTTTCTCTAGACTGCTAGACTCTTAGATGCAGGATGGGTTTCTTATTTATTGTGATATGCTTAGAATTTGCCATAGTTTTGAAGCCATAATAGATAATTCATTCTTTTTAATAAAAGATGGGAGTCCTGGTGTAGTGCTGTAGGCTAAGCAATTGACTTTTAACCATGAGGTTGGCAGTTTAAACCAACTAGTTGTTCATTGGAAAATCTATACTGGGTTGCTATGAGTCAGAATCTTCAACTGTCAGAGCTTCAGCTTTCTTAATGAAAATGGTATTACCTATTATTCATGGCTAACTTAAGGACTAACTAGATTTTGTTGCCACTATAGCTCAGGGGAATCAGGACTGTAGGAAGATTGATTTCTTCAGCATGTACTGATATTTTTGGAATTCTATGGCATGGATTTGGCATAATCAAGTGGCAGCCCTGGAAGTGTGGAGACACCCTTCTTCATGACATAATGTGTGGCTGTAGTGGCCATAAAAATGTTTCTCACAATATCCTACTACAGGGAACACAACGGGATCAGGGCCCTTATGTGCTGTACTCTAAATTCCATCATTGTCTTTGCCCCAAAGCCATCCTTCTCCCAGGATGTTCTCCACTAAGGATACTTTGCCAGTTCATTTTGGCTTATGACTTTGCCAAACATTCCTTAGGCTGCAGGGCAGGCTAGGACTTCTAATCAACACTTCCTCCCCCTTTCCCTCACTCAGAATCTGATTAGCTTCAAAGTCTAAAGGTTCTTTCAGCCTTCTCCAACTCACTCCTGATTTCCTTTCACAGTCATTTCCCCTAATACAATCCTTGTATGCTTAATCCTACTCCTTGGAGGGATCCAAACTAAAAGTGTGGTACATTACAAGAACATGTTAGTTTTCTGTGAGTCGATGTTTAGCCACGACAAATAATGGCATTCTTACTTAACTGTGCTAAAGAGAAATGGAAACTGTATACAGGGTTGCTATGGGTTGGAACTGACTTGACAGCACTTAACAACAACAACAACAAGAATTAGAAATGAGGAAGGAACTTTTGTTCTTATTTGGGAAAGAGTCTTAACAAAAGGGAAGAGCAAAGAAACTAGAGAATAGCATTATGGGGAGATGCAAATCAGAGAAAAGGTAAGACTTCTTTTTTTTTTTTTTGAGGTTGCCTTGTAATTTATTGATTTCTCCTCCAGTTTAAAAGAGTCTGTTTTATCCTGAAATCTACTTGACTTCCTTGCAATTTGGAAGTTCTATAACTGTACCTCTTTTTGGTTTGCAATTGTCTTCATTATAAGTTGACATAACTGGTTCCCTATTTTCAGCCTTGTAGGTTTGTTTTACTTTGGATATTTCTGTCTCTGGATTGACTTCTGGATGGTGTTGTCATGTATGTTAATCTCATGGTGTTGTCTGCTATTGTTGGTTCTCTGTCCAAAGAACTCTCCCTTTAGTATTTTTTGTAAATTTGGTCTGAATTATTACAAATTCATTTATTTTCTGTTTATCTGTAAATGTCCTAATTTCATCATTATATTTGAGGGAGCTTGGTTGGCAATTTTTTTTTTCTTTCAGACGTCTACATTGCTTTCTTGCCTTTCTGATTTCTGCTGAGAAATCAGAGCTTGTCTTATTGGTTCTCCTTTGTAGGTAACTTTTTGTTTTGCTTGAACTGCTCTCAGGACTCTTTTATCGTTTTTAGTTTGGGAAAGTTTGATAATTTGTCTTGGTAATTTTATTTTGGGAGTCGATCCTGTGTGTTAAGTTTCTTGAATGTTTATCTTCTCATCGTTTATGAAGATAGTGAAATTTTCAACTAACAACTCTTCTACAACTTTTTTTCTGTGCTTTTCTTTGTCTCCTCTTGTTCTGAATTCTGATCAGTCTTAAGTTTTCCTCTTGATGGTTTCCAACACAAATATAAGGCTTTCTTTAGATATTTTTCCTTATTTTTTTCTGACTGTTCTTCTAACAGACTAGTGTCTGACTTCACGCTCACTAATTTGACCTTCCATTGATTCAAAATTACTCCTTTGCCATTTCTGAAATCTTAATATTAATCTTTTGAATTTCTACTTGCAGATGTTTGTTTCTATTTTTTCATTAATTTTGTCTATGTGTTCTTGTAATGCTTTCCTGAATTCTTCTAATGTTTTTTCTGTGTTCTCCTTGCTTTCATCTTCAGCTTTCTCAATCTTTCTTTTGGTCCTTTGAAGGAACCTAAATATCATTTTTAAAAATTATTTATCGGGTAGTTCCAATGCTTTTTCTTCCTCAGAAATGTTTTCTGGCTCTGGATCTTGGTCACTTGTTTGCGTCTCTCTTGTATTGTTTATTCATGTGAACCGAAATTGTCGATTGTCTTTGAGATGTTATGTTGTCTTTATATTTGTGTTTAATTAATGATTGTGTGTTGGTGTGTTCTTAAACATAAACTACCTTATGTTCTTAAACATAAACTACTGTTGGTGTGTTCTTAAACATAAACTACCTCCTGGTAATATAATAGAGAATGGGAGTGTATGCACCATTCTCTGTTCACCATTCATGTAGTTCAGTTCAGAGTGTGTTTGGCTTGTGTTGACTATTCTCATTGATCATGTGGCATAGGAGCTAGTTGGTGACTCTTGCCCAGTGGGTGGGGCTGAAAAGTATATAGTTGTGGCTGGGGTGTATGGGCATGGTTGCTGTGTCCCATTGGGTGTGTGCCAAAAAATGTGGCACCAAACCATTCCTCCCACAACCTTTTACTTATCTAGGTTTGACAATGTGCTGCAATAGCCACACAGAACTCAGACACTATACTCAGAATTGTGGAATTTATTATGTAAGTGGTGGTAGTATTGGTGATGTACCGTGGAGTCGGTTCTGACTCATAGCGACCCTGTACAGGGTTTCCGAGGCTGTAAATCTTTACGGGAGCAGAAAGCCTCATCTTTCTCCCATGGAACAGCTGGTAGTTTCGAACTGCTGACCTTGAGGTTCACAGCCCAATTTGTAACCACTAAGCTACCAGAGCTCCTTTTTATGGAAGTAAAAGGTCAAAATTTGGGATCCGAAATTATTAGGGCAGAGTTGCTGCAGTCAGCTGTTGATAAATGCCCACAGGACACACCACTCTTCCATAAACCTCAGCCTGAAGGTATTCAGCTCTAGCTCCTAGGTCAGAAAACAGCGCTCCACTTTATAAGCTTTCTGCCCAAAGTTACTCAGTTTTACTTGCTACATAGGCCAGGAAATCCCTGCTCTGTCTCATGATCCAGTTCTTGGTTCTGTTGCTGGTGTGCTGCCACTCCTCTGATGTCACAACTTTCTGTCCCTGCATCAAGGAGGTTCAATGTGCAGGGATTTCTCTTCTCTCTCAATTCATTTCTTCATGGTGACATTCTCCCCTGCTTCCACTCATCAAACAGATCCAGGTGATCACACCAGTGAACATTCCAGGCTGTCTGCTTTACTGACTACCTTTAACTTCCAGTCCTAGAATGGGGTTTTCTCTGATAATTACAGATTTGTCTAGCCTATATGCACCCAACATCAAATTGCTTGCTTGAAATTCTACACTTTCCCCTAAAGCTCAAGGTTCCAGGATTTTCTTCTGTATCTGTTTCATTTTGTCTCTCCTACTTTGGTCGTAGATGGTCTGTGTAGCATGTCTGCCTAGTCTGCCATCTTGCTGGAAGTCTGGGTCTTAGAGGGAAGAGACACAGGAGAACAGTACTGGGACCAGTTGTCTCTCCGCAGAGTGCTCTTCTCCACTCAATCCTCAGAAAGTCTGTGTTTACCCACCCATTACACACACACAGAGATTATTTTAGACTCACATTTTGTATCATTTATTGACAGAGTAGGAGAGTGTAATAAAGGGAGAGTTTAATAAAGGTCAGGGACCTGTTCAGGATTTAAGAAAAGTAACAAGGATGATGTAGTGTCCTCCAGGTTAGTCACCTCCAGGAGTCACAATGGAGCTAGGGAGGGAGTGATTACTGGAAATTAGAGAGAAATTAGCCTTTAAGTTGTGGTCTTCTAAGATGAAGGAACACAGCAGTTTGCAACATCAAATATTCCAATATCACTGCAAGCCTGAGAGGTTAGATGCAAGTCATTCATTGGAGATCATATAAAGCATGATGGAATAGAAAAAGTAGTATATACGGAAAGGAAAATGACAGATGAATGACACACACCACAATACAGAGATATACAAGAACAGAAGGAATATTCAGAAAGCATAAAGAGGAGCAAAGAACAGGAGTGTGTTCTACTTGCTGTTATCTCCTCTTTACTTTGTCAAGTGTTTACCTTCAATTGTTAGTCTTGGTCCTAAGACTTTAATATGAAATTTTGAGCTCAGGTGAAAATGTATGAACTTGGGGCCCCTCTCTGGGTTGACCCTTTTCTCTCTAGATTGACTCCTATTCTCTGAGTTGACCCCAATCTCTAGATGTTGTTGTTAAGTGTCATCGAGTTGATTTTGACTCATTGCAACCCTGAATAGGTTTTTAAGGAGCGGCTGGTGAGTTTGAATTACTGAGCATACGTTTCAAACCGACCTTGTGGTCCAGTACATTAACTTACAATGCCACATCAGGACTCCCAAATTTCTGACCTATACTCTTTGGATTGACCATCTGTCCTCTGGAATGTACCCAATGCTTTGAGTTGATCCTGTTATCTAGTTTATCCCAAACTCTGGATTGACCCTCTCTCTTGCTAGAGCTTTACCTTCTTATTAGTGATAGCTGCTGGCACCACACTTAACTTCTAGTCTCAACAGAACTAGCAGTTCCTACCCTTGACTGAGAAAGAACACAAGCTCGATATGTCTGGGAAGAGATGTCTTGATAAACAGTTCAACCTATAGCATTACTAAGATCTGTCTTTTGTCATCTCTAGCACTGTTCATTAAATAGTTCACTGCGTACATTGTAGGAAGCGGGAGTTGCCCATCCATTTAAGAGGGTAGAAAAACTGAAAATGCATAGACTTTCAAGGTGGGCTGGGGAAACACAACCTGCTGAGACCTGTAACCACACTGTTGTGGCTGTGTATCATCGAGTCAGTCCTAACTTACAGTGCCTCTGTATAGGGTTTCCAAAGCTGTAAGTCATTATAGGAGCAGAAAACCTCATTTTTCTCCCTCAAAGCAACTGGTAGATTTGAACTGCTGACCTTGTGGTTAGCAGTCCATATAATACCAGTGTTCACACCTCTGATGGAACCTACAACTCTACTTAAGCCTGGGCACAGAAGGATCGGAGGAACCAGGCTTGTATGATTTAAGGGCAATGGTAAAGCAAGTCATCTCACAAGAAAGCTTCTCTTGGTGACTCAATGGAGTTGGCCCTAGAAGGTAGGTGTCCTAGGAAAATATTAATCATATTCTTGGAGTGTTACAGGTCCTAATGCATTTTGCAGAACAGTATGCCTTCCTCTGGTCAGTTCCTCTGAACTCTTGGATGTGGACAACATCTACTTTTTGTAAATGTCATGTTATTTCCCTTCATTTAGAATTGTGTTTTCAAACTCTATAGCACATGATAATCATCCAGGGAGCTAGTAAAATTTATAATGACAAGGTTGTACCCAAGATCAATGAAATCAGAATCTCTGGGGTTCAGGCCCAGCCCTTAGTGTCTTTTAAAGTTCCCCAGGTGGTTCCAATATGTCCAGTTGTGAGCACTGACTGCAGGTCTCCAACTTTGCACTTATCCATCACAGATAAGTCCCCATTCTTTAAGACTCCTTAGTCATTTACCCCATGTTAGTCTTTTCATCCCACTTAGAGGTTTATGCCTGTTCAGAAGTCCAGAGCCAGAAGGGAATCCAGAGTCCATCTGACTCTGTCTTATTGTATGAATGAAACAATTAAGGTTCAGGAGTAGAAGATCAGGTAGTTAGGTGAGGTAGGGCAGGGACCTCGTCACTTCTTGCTTGAATGGTCCCTGAGTCCCTCTTGAAAAATCAACAGTCTATTTCATTCATTTTCTGGAAAGGCAAGCTGTGGTAAGACAATGGAGGACCTTGAGATCCATATTAAAAAATTAAGATGGAAGGTGATGGGGAGCCACTGAAGGTTTCAGAGAACCAAAGTACCATCACAAAAGCTGAACTTTAGGATTATTGTTCTGACAGTGGTGGTTAGGATGAAGAAGAGAAAAGACTCTAGGCAGTAAAGCCGAGGTAGAAGTACAAGCAAACAATTCTGAAGGAGGCGAGTTGCAGAGGGAAGGATAGACGTGAGAGGTATTGAGGGGATAACTAATAGATGCTCCTTTGTTCTCTTTTCCTGCATCTCACAAACTGACCCATTGCCCAGTGGAGTTTTCAAGATTTGACATCTAAAAGAGTAGTGTTGACCCAAAACTGTTGGCCTCAACAGAAGTGTGGAGTACAGGATGTAGACCTGGTGAGAAGGGAAAAGATGATGAGTTTGAATACAAACATATGAGTCTAAGACTCTAACATTGGGTATCTAATTGTAGACAGAACCCAGCTTTTTAGCCTAGAAAGGTTGTAGTGAAGTCGCTGGCTTTTGGCCCACAAACTCACAGATTAGAGTAGGAAACAATGGACCATGTGTTCTCTGGACTGTTCTAGGAACTCTTAGCTTAACCCTGAAATCCTGTGTGAGGGTGCAAATGATTCTAAACATCTATGTGTAGGAGCTGACCCAGTGCCTGATTGGGCTTAATTGTGCTTGTTTGCTAATCTGTAGTGACCACTTTTTACATTTTTTCACCATATCAAAGATTCTTGCTTCTAGGTATGGCTGCCACCTGTGTCTCTTTCAACCCCACAGCGCCTTCCGACAAAACCACCTTCCTGACACGGATAGAATACCCAGTAAACAAGATAAGCATGGGCTTTTTAAAAAAACGAATCTGTAGTGAATAGTTTCACATGTTTTTAATTACATCCTTGATGTGAAAACCGTGCAAAACTGTTCTGTACAGATAAGTAAGTAAGCACAAGTAAGTTCATGCTTACCTTGCTTATTGGATAATCTTCTCCTGAGTTGACCAAACTATTAAGGCTGCTTTTTTTTGGTGACTTCCCCTCAGCATGGCTTGGCAACTTGACTCCTTTCCCTCTAATGGGGTGGGAGACAAAGATAGCAAAATACTACTCGTCAGTAAAAGAAATGAATTATTGATACAATTTACAATATAGATGGACTTAGAAGACACTATACTACCTGAAATAAGTCCATTGAAAAAGTATATGACCTTCCTTATACTAAGAGTAACACCAGGCAAATGTGTAGAGATCAAAGTTTATTTGTCGTTACCAGAATTGAGAAAGGAGAAGAAAGAGGTGTGTTATTGCTTATGAAACATTAAGTTTCACTGTATGGTGATTGAAAAATCACATTGATGAAGGTTAGGGTAGCAGAGCAGATTATTTTAAGTGCTGACTGGATCTCATTAGTGTGTGGGGTCCTAGGCTTGTCTGGTAGGCAGGGCTTGCTTCAGAGCAGAGGCTCAAGTGCCAAGAGGAGGCACTCTTCCCCATGCAACCTGGAGTGGGAAGCTCAGCAAAGGACACACAGGCTGATCAGGGGGAAAAAAGAATCACTCTTTTAAGTTATTTTCCCAGTTCATGGATCTCCAAGAGGAACACTTTTTACTTTATTAGTCTGTCTAGACACACGGACTCACCATCTGGGCTGACCTCTTCCTCTTCTAATTTTCCTTGCTCTGTCACTCTTGCTGAGGATGGTGAACAAGGCTGAAAACGGACACCAACAAGTATACACAGACAGTACCAAGACTGTTCTATGAATCACAGATTTGAAGCCAAGATGGGTCCAACACTACATTTTTGACGATTTCTGACTCTAGGTGGAGGGAGAAGTCCAAGTTGAAGGGAAGTGGGGAATTTCAGAAGCTGTGTGATTCTGCCTCGAGGACTCTGACTCATGTTCCATTGAATCAGTAAAATGAGTTATCTCCACATGTTTATGTTGCTTCTATTCCCTCTGTTTTGTTTTGTTTTTTGTTTGTTTGTTTTTGATGTATAAAAAACCTCAGGAATATATCATCATTTAAACAACCCAAGGCCACATTCTGCAAGCCTGCTTCCTTGTTCCTGGTCACCAGCACACAGCCTTTCTCTTTCCATGAGTCTAGAGTCCTCAGCTGCGTTATCTCTCTATGTTATCATCTCTGCCTCCATCTCTGGTGTTGCTGCTCATTTGGTTTCTTGTATCTTTGTTGTAGATGGTCCATGTAGTACATCCGTCTAGTCATCTTGCTGGAAGTCTGAATGGAAAATTTAAAAGAGCAGCTTGAGAAGATAAAGTATTATAATGAAATATAATGCAAAGACCTGGAGTTAGAAAATCCAAAGTTTAAAAGAACTGAAGAAAAACTTCAAGCCTTGATTTGAAATATTGAAGGATTCTGCTGTAGTGCTATTGTCTAAACAGTGGACCACAAGGTTAGTTTGCACTACAAGGATGGCAGTTCAAACTCACCAACTGATACTCAAAAACTCTATACATGGTTGTTACTAATTGAAACCAACTTGAAGGCACACAACAACAACTAGGGCAAAATAATGAATATGAAGAATGCATCAAAATAAAATGGAAGGAACACACAGAGTCACTGTATCAGAAGGAAATGGGCAATATTCAGCCATTTCAAGAAGTAGCATATGATCAAGATGGTACTGAAGGAAGACCTTCCAGCTGCATTGATGAAAAACAAGGCATCAGGAACTGATAGAATACAAATTGAAATCTTTCAACTAACAAATGCAGCACTGGAGGTGCTCACTCATCTAAGCCAGAACTTTGGGAGACAGCTACCAGGCCAATCAATTGGATAAGATTCCTATTTTTGCCCATTCCAAAGAGAGGTGACCCAACAGAATGTGAAATTATTGAATAATATCATTAATATCACATGCAAATAAAATTTTGCTGAAGATAATTTAAAAATAGTTGTACCAGTACATTCACAGGGAACTGACCGGAGTTCACTTTGATTTCAGAAGAGGATGTGGAACTGGAGATATCACTGCTGGTGGATCTTGGCTGAAGGAGAATACCAGAAAATTGTTTACTTGTGCTTTATTGACTATGCAAAAGCATTTGACTTTGTGGATCATGAAAACTATGGACAGCAATGCAAAGAATGGATAATCCAGAACACTTGAGTGTGCTCATGAGGAACCTGTACATAGACAAAGAGGCAGTTATTAGACTAGAACAAGGGGGTATTGAATTGTTTAAAATCAGGTTAGGTATGCACCAGAGTTATATCATCTCGCCATACTTATTAAATCTGAGAAGCTGGATTATATGAAGGAGAAAATGGCATCAGGATTGGAGGAAGATTCGTTAACAACCTGTGATAAGCAGGTGATACAATCTTGCTTGCTGGAAGTGAAGATGACTTGAAAAATTTACTGATGAAGATCAAAGACGACAGCCTTCACTATTGATTGCACTTCGATGTAGAGAAAACAAAAATCCTCACTGTGGGACCAATGAATAACATTCATATAAATAGAGAAAGCATTGAAGCTGTCAAAGACTTCATTTTGCTTGGAGCCATAATCAACACTCATGAAAGAAGCTGTCAAGAAATCAAAAGATGCATTACATTAAACAAAACTTCTGTTAAAACAACAACAACAACAGCAACAAAACTCTTAAAAGTGTTAAAGAATAAAGATATCAGTTTGAGAACTAAGGTGAACCTGACCCAAGGCATAGTATCTTCAATAACCTCATATGTATGTGAAAGTTGAACAATGAATAAGGAAGACTGGAGAAGTAATGCATTTGAATTATAGTGTTGGAGAAGAATATTAAAAGTAACATGGGCTTCCAAAAGAACAAACAAATCAATATTGGAAGAAGTATAGCCAGAGTACTCTTTGAAAGCCAGGATAGTGAGACTTTGTTATACTTGCGACCTGATATCCAGAGGGACCAGTCCCTGGAGAAAGTTCATTATGTTTGATAAAGTGGAGGGTCAGAAAAAACAGAAAGATTCTCAATGAGATGGATTAATACATGAAGCAGCAATGGGCTCAAATGTAACAACAGTTGTGAGGAGGACACCAGAGTAGGCACAGTCATTTCTGTTGTGCATAGGGCCATTGAGTAGGAGCCAACTGCACAGAAGCCAACAACAACAGCATAGTATAGGGATTTCTCTCCCTCTTCATGATTCTCTTTTATCAAGAAAGAAAAACTTTCCCAATGTTTCCCCCGGACTGGTCATACTGGGTTCCAAAGACACCTATAATAGCAAAAGAAGATGAGAATGTGTGGTACTGGTTTTCAATCTCTATTGTAGGATTGGGAAAAGAGGAAGTATACGGAAACAGATAGCGAAAGCATAGCTAGACAACATGTCTGCCACAGCTTCTATGCTTGCTGGATTAGTTCACTCTAGATTTAGGATTTGGGCTAATTATCAGCAATAGTAGCTGTTTCATCAGAAAGCTGGGCTTTTGATTCTTGTCCCTCTATCAGTCAATTACTTCACATAGTCACATAAAGGGGAAAGTAGTTAATCTTACATTCCAGGAACAGAGGACCCTAGGACCATCAAGAGAGACAAACATGAACAGAATGTGGGACCCTACCCAGAGAGCTCTGGTAGCATAGTGGTTACGAATTGGGCTGTGAACCATAAGGTCAGCAGTTCAAAACTACCAGCTGTTCCACGGGAGAAAGATGAGGCTTTCTGCTCCTGTAAAGATTTACAACCTTGGCAACCCTGTGCAGGGTCACTATGAGTCGGAACCAACTCCATGGTACTTAACAACAACATCTAGAGAAGCAGTGACATCAGAGATGTAGGCAGAGATGATAACAAGAAGAGATAGGGCAGCTGGAACTCTAGACTCATGGAAAGAGAAGGACTGTGTGCTGGCGGCCAGAAAGCAGGCTTGCAGGATGTGCCCTTTTATTGTTTAAATGATTACATATTCCTGAGTGTTTCTGTGCACATCAAACAAACAAACCATAGAGGGAACAGAAACAAATACTGTTGAATGGTGATGCACGGAGGTGATTGTAATCATTGCAATGAAATGAAATACAATAGGACGAGTGCAAAGGCAATGTTCTTCCATGTAAACTATCACTCAATTCACAATAAAAGCTTTTTAAAAAAATGAGTCAATTACTTCAAGTATCTGCTTACATTATTGTTCCATCCAGTAGACTGTGAGCTCCTTGAGGTGAAAATCTAAGACTCGTTGATTACTCAGAGCCTGACTCTTAAAAAAAGTTTTGTTTTGTTTTCAATAAATCACTAAATATTTATCAATTTAATTGACCAACCAATCAATCAATTAATTATGGAATACCCTATTTATAGAGATTTTACATATAATTTGTAAGAAAACTACCTGGCCAACTGTGTCCATATAGCCCAACCACAACCATACCCTCTACAACTCCACTCAATGGAGCAGAGTCAATACCAGCTCCTATACAACCTGATCAGCAGTAGCCAGCTCCCAACACCAGCCACGTCTACCCTAAACTGATGCGCACAAACAGCAAACAGATGACAGTACACACATTTTCATTTTGTAACTACACCCACAGGAGACAGTTGGTGAGTGCATAAGGACACATCAATCATAAATCAAAAATCAAACATACAATAATAAATTAAATACAATTACAATGAAACCACAATGCCCGAGACGCAGCAGAAAATTTTAGTTCATGTGAAGAAACAAGAGAGAATGGTTCAAACAAATGACCAAGATGCAGAGCCAAAATACTTTTTTGAAGAAGAAAAAGTAGTGGAACTACCTGAAAAACAATGATATTTGGTACTTTTAAAGGCCTGACAGAAAGATCAAGTAAAGCAAGGAAAAGACAGAAAAAAGCTTTAGAAAATTTCAGGAAAACACTAAAATAACAAACTGATAAAATAAATGCAAATTCTGAAACAATAAAACACTTGCAATTAGAAATGGACAATACAGTGTGAGAGCAAAGGAGTAGATTTGAAGCAATGGAAACCCAAAGTAGTGAGCTTGAAGATAAACATTTCAATCTGTATGCTAGAAGAACAATTAGGAAAAAAAAAAAAAGATTACAGAAAAATAAAAATCAGAAGAAAGCCTAAGTTATGTGGGACAACAAACTTATGGGCAATTGGAATTCTAGAACAGAAGAGACCAAAAAAGCACAGAGAAAATTGTCAAAGGGGTGTTGAAAGAAAACTTCCTTATCATCATGAAAGACAAGAAGATATGCATGCAAGAAGCTGAACAAACCCCAAATAGGATAGATCCCAAAAGAAAATCACCAAGACATATAATAATCAAACTTTCCAAAACCATAGCCAAGGAAAGAGAATCTGAGAGAAGCACAGGGAAAAAAAAAAAAACAAAGATTAAGCTCTGATTTCTCAGCAGAAATCAGGCAGGCAAAAAGGCAACAGGATGATATATGCAAAACTCTGAAAGAAAAAAAAAAAATTGTCAAACAAGAATCACATACCCATTAAAACTGTCCTTCAAGCCCAAAGGTGAAATTAGGACATTTCCAGATGAACAGAAATTAAAAGAATTTGTAGTAACCAACTTTATAAAAAAGTGCTAAAGTGTGTTCTTTGGACTAAAAACCGTAACAGCAGAATACAACCTGTGTTAACATACATGACAACTCCATTTAGAACTCAATCCAGATATGTTGTTGTTAAGTGTTGTGGAGCTGGTTCTGACTCATAGTGAAAAGGAGTGGCTGGTGAGCTTGAACTGACGATCTTGTGGTTCAGGTCAATATTGCAGTCCAGCGCATTAACCCACAGCACCACACCAGATGTAGAAGTATTTAAAATAAAAGAAACTACAAGACTGAAAATGTGGTGTCAGAGATATTAATTTATCCTGAAGTCAAATACAAAGCAAAAGAAGGAAGAGTGTAGATACAGAACTTCCAAATGGTGAGGAAATCAAGCAGATCCAAGATAACACAGACTGTTTTAATGAGGGGAAAAATTAATAATCACCTCAAAAGAATTACTACACATACACATTAAAATAAAAAAGAAATAACAGAAAAATTTAGTAAACAACAGAATGAAAATGAAAAGCAAACCCACAATCAAAATGAATTCAGTGCAGAAAATTATGTGGAACAAAGAAACCATCAACACTACAAAAAACACAAAGCAAATTTACAGCAATCAATTCATATTTATCAATAATCACACCGAATGTAAATTGATTAAATACATCAGTCAAGAGATAGGGATTAGTAGAATGAATAAGAAAACAGGATCTTGAGCGTGCTCCGTTCTTTGTGCTAGGGTAATTGTAACAATCCTGCTTCAGCGCGCAATGTGGAACAGGTGCCAAAGAGCATTCTTTGCAGGGATGCCGAAACGTGGAAGAAAGAAAGCAGTGGCAGAAGATGGAGAAGACCGAGACTTGAGCCAGTGACCAAGAAGAGTTAAGGCAATAGCAAAGAAAAACGAAAAAGATGGAGCAGGAAAGGGGCCAGTCCTGTATGAGGATTCCCCAGATCAGAAAACGTCACCTACTGGCAAATATGCCACACTTGAGATCCGCTCCTGGACTGTGGATGGGCTTCTAGCCTAGATTAATAAGAAAGGTTTAGATTGGGTAAAGAAGCCCCAGATATTGTGTGTCTACAAAAGACCAAATGTTCAGAGAAAAAACTACCAGCTGAACTTCAGAACCTGTCTGGACGATCTCATCAGTACTGGTCAGCTCCTTCGGACAAAAAGGAGTGTTGGCCTACTGTCCCGCCAGTGTCCACTCAAAGTCTCTTACGGCATTGGTGTGAAGGAACATGATCAGGAAGGTCGGGTGATCATAGCTGAATTTGATGCATTTGTGCTGGTAACAACCTATGTACCTAATGCAGGCTGGGGTTTGGTACGACTGGAGTACCCGCAACGCTGGGATGAAGCCTTTCGAAATTCTTGAAGGACTTGGTTTCACGTAAACCTCTTGTGTATGCGGGGACCTCAACTTGGCCCATGAAGAGATTGACATTCGCAACCCGATGAGAAACAAAAAGAATGCTCGCTTTACTCCGCAAGCGCGCCAAGGCTTTGGGGAATTACTGCAGGTTGGGCCACAGCTCTGGCACCTCTACCCGGATACAGCCTGTGCCTACACCTTTTGGACTTTACATGATGAATGCTCGATCCAAAAATGTTGGCTGACACCTTGATTATTCTTTATTGTCTCGCTCTTTCTTACCTGCATTGTGTGACAGCAAGATCTGTTCTAAGGCCTTAGGCAGTGACCACTGTCCTATCACCCTACTC
>NW_006408628.1:6382706-6397942 GCF_000296735.1 Chrysochloris asiatica
CTTTCTATGGTAATATTTCTGGCTATGCCTCTCTCTCCCCCTCAAGTGTCTATTTTATAATGGTATGCTAGGGAAACCAAGATTCAAAAGACAGCCAAGCATCTTAAAATTATTTTCCCCCTTTTGCCCATTCCAACCATGTATCAATCCCTGTATCCCAGAGTCCTGTTGTTCCAAGGTTATTTACCTCTGTTCCACTTAGCCCATGCAAACCTGCCTAAATGTTTTCCCGTCCACTTTGTTCTTCCATTCCCTTCCCCTTCTTGTGTATTGCCCACCTCCCTAGCACCCAAACTATCCTGTATCTATTCCCTACCCTGTGCTCCACCTTCCCCTTCCTTCCCTCACCCCAAGCCCCACATCCCAGTAACCAGCAAAGAATCCCCCCTGCCCCTTTAGTATGGATTATTTTTCTTACACTTTTACAATAGTGGTCCTATGCAGTATTTCTCCTAAGAAAATGTATTCTTAATAATAATAATAATAATTCTATGATGGTTACTAGGACTGGGGGAGGGAAATTTTTTCACTTGATAGAGGGTAGACACATGTTGACAATGGTGAAGGGGCAGACAACTTACAACAAGAGGGAGGTTGGCAGAGTAAAGATGAAGGTAGTGGGAGACACAGCAGGAGACAAAGTGAATTTAGGTAAATACTGTTAAATGATGGCACATGGAAGGGATAGCCATCATTGGAATGAAGCAAAGTAAGATTCATTGAATGTAATACTGATGATCTAGTCGTGAAGTTTCACTCAATTCACAATAAAATGTTTTTTACAAATAAATAGTGTGCCATTGTGTCAATTCTGACTCATGGTGACTCCTTATGGGTCATAGTAGAACTGTACTCCATATGGTTTTCAATGGTTGGTTTTTCTGAAATAGATCTTCAGGCTTTTTTTATGAGATGCTTCTGGGTAGATTCCAACAGCCAATCTTTTGTTTAGCAGTCAAGAGCTTTAACTATTTATACCACCCGGGGTCTCCATGTAAAAAACAAAAACAAACAAAAAAAAAAGGATACATTTAATAGTTTCAGAGTTATAATCATTTACATCATTATTTTAAGGAGGAACACTGCCTTTCCTCTCCCTATATTTTCACCTTGACTCCCAGCAAAGGAAATATTGCCAATTCCTTTATCATAAATCCACATAAAATTACCATACATAATTATAGTGATTTATGGTTCCCAAAGGAATATGTTGTGTCTTATTCAACCCACACAACAAACTGGGATTGTAAGTAGGGAAAAATTAGAAATCTCAATTTAATGAAATAGCACAAAAATTAATATTATAAGGTGGATAACAGGCTTAATCCTTCCTTACCTCAACAAAAGAATCATGTAAATACTAGCCCAATTTCTATCTCCTGAACTCTGGCAAAAAGAAACTCTTTTTCTCTGGAAGAAGAAATAAGTTGATTTACATATCAGATTACTTAAAGAGCCTACTTGTCAAATTACTTTAAAGAGAGGGAAGATGACAAAAACAAAAAGCTGCATGAACAGAGAGTGAAAGTGGAAGCTCCCCACTCCTCACTGTGGAGCACAGTCAGAATTGCTGGGAGATGATAGGTTGAAGAGGAAAGAAAATTTGTATGGGAATGGGAACTGTGTTTTTTTATATCTTGAATGTATTCAAATAAATAAGAATGATAAATCATATCCCAATCTTAGTTCTTTTCATTTTAGATTTTTGCTCTTCTTCTTAAATCTGTTCTCTGAGTTTATTAGAATTATAAATAGTTGAAGAAAGTAAGCATCAAAATAATTAAAAGACTAACCTTGCTCAATTCAATTATCTAGTTTTTGTTGTTTTAGGTGCCATCAAGTTGATAACAACTCATAGAGACCTTATGCACCTAACAAAACAAGCACATATAACAGTTATTATTACCATTATCATTGCTTGTTTTTCTTTTGGGAGTGAGACTATACTTTTGCCTTGCTCAATTCATGGAGTCATATCAAGATTTCAGTTTGTCAATATCATGAAAATGCCTTGCAATAACAGGAGTTCATTTATTTCCTTTTTTCTTTTCTTTATTGCTGGCATCTCACCAGAGATCTATGTGACCCCTAGGTTGTATGTCTCAGATAATTATCTCAGGGTGCATGTCACTGGAAAACTGAATTTGGTTCTTGAGTACCATCTTGGTAGCATGTCATCTATATGGCTCTCTCTTTCTGGGCACCCCTTCTCTCTACCAGGCTCACAGTTAAAGGCTTCACATCAGAGGATAAGAGAAGGTGGATCCACAGGGCAATTTACTAATCAAAGGTTTAGGATTAAAACCCACAATAGTTAATCTTCTGCTTGTTCTGCCCTGAGGTTCTGGGTGAGGCTAGCCTGTTGGCTCACATTTTGATAATTCAAATTGATGTAAAGGGAAGCATATAGAAATGTCTTCATTGTGTGATTGTCCTTTAGGTAAATCACAGATGAAAAGGTAAATATTTGGAAACTTGGGCTCCTGTTTAAGACCCCAAGTATTCAAATAATTACCTTTCAGTCTATGCCAATTGTTTATGTTCTTCAATGGACAAGAACAAGCATCTGTGACTTATCTAAAGCATAGACTAGAAACCAAGCAAGTAATTCTTGGATGTGGAGGAGTAGTGTTACTGTAGTCATTTTTGAGATCCTAGAGGAGTGACCGTGGGCAAGGATGTTGTTAAGTTTTTGTTAAGTGCCATCTAGTCAGTTCTGACCCATAGTGGCCCTGTATAGGGTTTCTGAGGAGTAGCTGGTGAGCTTGAAACCACTGACCTCACAGTCTGGCACATTAATCCACAGCACCACACCAGGGTATAGATACATTGCTTTCCTTCCCCTCTCTACAGTGTTTTTCTGTTTATATGTTATTGGGAGAAGTGAAGTTGGTGGGAGAGAGTTGCAAAAGAAACAGGAGCTTCCAAAGAACCTGAGAATTTAGAAAGGTGGAAAAGCAGAGAGAGGAAGGAGAAAATCCAAAGGTTCATTCTAGGGTTTGCTGAACACTATCCTAAGATGGGAGGCCTGTTCAGAATATTCCAAGAAGATCTGGAGGAAGCTATTGTAAAGAGTCAGTTGTGATGTGGTGAGGGCTTAAAGAGAAACAGCATCAAGGAAAAAGAAAAGGGTGAAATTAAATGAAAGGAGAGGGAAGAAAGGAAACAGAAGGCTTGAGCCTCCTCCATGAGCATGGAAAATTTAGACTGGGGATGTTGATGGCACTTATGATTTATTAGAGTCGTGTGGGTCCTCACACATGGGCATGTACTCTCCATTCTCCCAGTTCCACTTAGTCTGAGTTCTAATCAGACTGATAATCTGACAATAACAACACTACTCACAACAACTAGGTAAAGTGGAAGAATTCCTGGGAGCTCATTGAGTCTAACAGCTCCTCGGGGTGGAGGCAGAGAGAGCATGGAAATGATCCAGAAAAAAATTAACTTTTAGAATCACAAACTTGTCAGGCTAAACAGGACCATGGTCAAGTTGTAAAAGACCATGGTCAAGTGGCAGTAAAAGATCAAACTTTATGTTTTGTTTTTCTGATTGAACAGCTACCATATAAAATAGAAAGGAACAATGAAAAAGCATGACATATCCAGAAAACTGTAAATAATCTTTAATAAACTGAGGGTTCTTTAGAAGAGAGGTGGCAGGGGTGAGAAGTTATATAGAAAGGCCAGGCTGTGAGGGCCAACAATGATAAGGAGGGTATATTTTACCCAGTAGACAGACAGAATGCCTAATAACTTTTGAACAGGAAAGTTACGTGATCAGATTTGGATTTTAGAAAAATCACTCTAGTTGCAGTGTGGCATGAGCAATAAGAATGGCAGGTAAGGAGAAGACAAGGAAAATTCGTTTTCATTCCATGATATTGAACTCTGAACTTCCCTGAATCTTACTTGAATATGAAATATAACTTCACTCTGACAGAGATGAATACCTTCAGTAGGACCAAAGCTATCTCTCTCTTTTTTTAAAAAAAATGTTTTATTATGAATTATATGATAGTTTACATGGGAGAACACTAGTTTTACATTCATCCTATTATGTATCATTTCATTGCCATGGTTACAATCCCCTCCATGCATCATCAACCAACCAAAGCGTATACCTTGCAAGCCTGTCCCCCAGTCGTCAGCACACAGCCCCTCTCCCTCTCTGGGTCTAAAGTCTCCAGCCACTTCATCTTTCCAAGTCATAGTCTCTTCCTCTGTATCTGGTGTCACTGCTTCTCTAGATAGGGTCCTGCTCTCCACTCCCTTGATGGTCCCAGGGACCTCCATTCCTAAACTGAAAAGTTAATCACTCCCCTCCTTGCTACAAAACATCTACTTTTACATTTCCAACCCTCACAATCAGTCCTGATAATAATTATTCACTATTGTATCACAAAAGACCTATCCACATTTCCTTTCATCAGCCCCACCTAGACAGACTGGATATTACTCAATTGAGATTCTACCTTCCTCCACGCCCTCTGGATCTAAGTTCTCTCTTGAAAGTTTGTAAGCCAGTCACTTCTTGCCTTTGTAGCACCCCCACTTTGGGTAGCCAATGTCCAAGTTGCTCATCCCTGTCTACTCTGTGTACGGAGGGGGTGGGAATGATCCTCGCTGTAAAGATTTGTTCCCTTTTTTGAGCTACTGCATTCATAGGTGTAGGTCAAGTTCATCAAATTGTATCAGATTACTCTTTTTTTCTTCTTCTTTCTTCTTTTAATTGGGCTCTGATCATCCAGTCATTGAAGCCAGGTCAAGTGGGTATTAACTGCAAGTGTGGGTATTCTTATGCATATGCCCTCTCTTTTTATTAGCTGGATGTGTCACTCTCCACTGTAGTCATCTGTACCTATGTCACTGACTCTGGGCCCAAGAGTCCCCAGGTCTTGTGACACTGCTGGCCAATCAGGTCTCCACCCAGGTTCATAGGAGTCTATTGGATGTTGTAGGGCTTAGCTCACAGCTTCATTGCTGTTTTTCCCTTACTTCTCCTTGTTGTTGTCAGGTGCCATCGAGTCGGAACCGACTCATAGCGACCCCATGCACAGCAGAACGAAACAATGTCCGATCCTGGGCCAACCTCACTACTGCTGCCACACTTGAGTCCATCAATGATGCCACCTGGCTGATCCATCTCGTTGGGGGTCTTCCTCTTTTTCTCTGACCCTCCACCCTACCCAGCATGACATCCTTCTCCAATGATTGTTTCCTCCTTATTGGTAATGAATATGGTCACCAATCAAAGTGTGTATTCCCATTTAGTCTTATTCTTGGAAGGGGGTTTGCTCTGAGGAGACATGACCACTTGGCTTGATGTCTCCTGGGTGAGCAACTTGCTTGTTATTGTAGTAATCAGTCAGTCTGCCTATATTGTTTTGTATTTTGCCTGTTGGTCTTTCAAGAAGTATCTTCTGTTCTTCTAGTCGCTCCAGGCTGGTCTGCTTGTCCTTTCAAGTGGAAATTTCCCACCTCAGAAGATTCTAGATGCTGTTCAGGATTCCACCTATAGTCTTATGTAATGCAGAGGCTCCGCAAGAAGCCTCCTTCACTGGGCACATTATAGCCTCATTTTAGGTATTCCAGTCAGTTATAGGCAGAACCAAAGCTCTTTTAAGTTCAGTGTTCATAGTCTATGAAGGTAGGATATTCTCAGAAACCCAGTCAGAAATAATTATCAAAAACACAAGGACTTCAGAGAAAGTATTTCTTGGATTTTGCGTAATCTTTCAGAAGTCTGGATTCTGGGAGAAAATGGAAAAAGCCAAAGCCATCTATTAACAGGAAAATTCCAACATTACTGATTCTACCTTCTTAGATACACGCATGCATCTCATCCTAAAGGTCAGATCAATGTACATGATAATTCGGATTGCTCCAAAAGTGTGTAGAACCTCTCAGGTTTTGCAGTTAACCTTCATAAGTATATTTGTTCCATATTCATACTTCCTATGAGTTTGGTCAGGTAGACTAACCCCCAAAGTCTTGATTTCTTCATCTGCTCAAAGTTGGTGGTGTTATGTGGCCTGGCCAAGGTCTGATAGATGCTCAGCCCAGAGTCAAAAGCCTCACTCTGGTCTCCTGGTTCCAAACTAGTTCTTATGTTATTGTTTAACTTGAAGGCAAGACTTGATCATGAGTAGCCTATGGGCTTGCTCACCCAGTATATTGACAAGAGGAAAGCAGAGAGTCCCTGGCCCCTGCATGTGCATGTCACTGCTATGTCCTTCAGCAATCAGGTTACTTTGTAGGCAGGGCTTATGAGGAAACCTCTCTGCTCATACTGAATGTGGTCAGAGGGACATGAATCTTGGAGAGAAACTTAGAACACTTAATCATCATGCTTAGCCAGAAAAAAAGTAGACCATATTATTTTATTCCTTGTGTCACCCTTCAAGTTGGTTGGAGAGTTTTTTTTTAACACTGATATGTCAAGAGACTCTAACAGCTAAATGATGATAATTAAAGATGTACCTACATTTTTCTAGGCTCTAGGGATAAAGAGGGGTGAACATAATACATGAACTCTCTAACCTTCTGGATTCTTCATTTTCATCACAGGAAATACTCTAAAGATTGATTTATTGACTTCTTGACCTATTTTATAAAAAGAATTTAAGTTAGGAATTAAATGGTCAGACATCAGATGCTGTACTCTTACACTGATAGCAAAGGGCTACTGTTTGTCTTAGAAGACTTAGATGTTGTAAGTAAAGTGAAATGACGTGTTGAGGGAATTATGAGGCGATCTTGAAGGAAGGGGAATCTTGCTCTCTAATCGTGAAAGACAAGGGGACCTCTAGTTATCCTGAGAATATCTAATCTAGAAATCTACAAATATGATTCTTTCCTTGTTGTTGCTAAGTGCTGTCAAGCTGATTTCAATTCAGAGTGACCATGTACAGGGTTTCCAAGGAGCAACTGGTAGATTTGAACCACTTACCTTGTGGTTTGCATTCCAGTGCTTATTTTAAAGGAGTTCTCAAGATGCCCTAGTAGAAGTGAAATTTTAGCAAGTCTTATATGGAATCTTAGTATGGTGCTGTAGGATAAGCACCAGACTGCAAACTGAAAGGTTGGTGGTTCAAATTCACCAGCCAATTCTCAGAAACTACACGGGATCACTATGAATCAGAACTGATGGATGGGATTTAAAAAAAACAACAATAATATGGAGGTCTAGGTCTCATATGGATGCGAAAGCTGGACAGTGAATAAGGAGGATCATAGAAGAATTGATGCCTTTGAGTTGTGGTGTTGGAGGAGAATACTGAAAGTGCCATGGACTGCCAAAAGAACCAATAAATCTGTTTTGGAAGAAGTGCAGCCAGAGTGCTCCTTGGAGGCCAGGATGGCTAAACTTCGTCTCTCCTACTTTGGACATATTGTCCGGAGGAAACAATCGTTGGAGAAGGATGTCATGCTGGGTAGGGTGGAGGGTCAGAGAAAAAGAGGAAGACCCCCAACGAGATGGATCAGCCAGGTGGCATCATTGATGGACTCAGGTGTGGCAGCGGTAGTGAGGTTGGCCCAGGATCGAACATTGTTTCGTTCTGCTGTGCATAGGGTCGCTATGAGTCGGTTCTGACTCGATGACACCTGACAACAACAACAACAGACATGGGTGGGAGAAAGAGGACCTTGTACAGACACCTACCCTTTGAAGTTGCTATCATTGGAGATACCGTTGTTTGGGGATTTTGTTCAACATACTTGAACAAGCTTAGCAATAATTCTGTTCCTCACCAAATATTTGATGATGGGGTGACTGACTGCAATTTGATGGATTTAGTAGAAAGAGGATAGATATTATCTGTCTTTTTTCATTACATAGAAGTCATGAGTTTAAGGTTAGACTAACATGCTGGGGTGAGAGAGGAAGGGGAAGAAGAAGGTCAAAGAAAGAGCAAGAGGATGATTACTGAAGAGACATCTAGAAGAAAATGAGCAAAAAGATAAAGACTTATAATTTCAATTCTATACAGTCGGAGCATACATATAGAAGCATATGCATGTGACACGTACATACACAGTCTAAGACCAGTCTAACAGAGAGAAGACTCATGTTTCATTAGAACTTTCATCTACTGTTAGCTTCCTAGTGTCTTGAGTAACATAAGCCCCAAGGGACAAGGCGGGGGGTAGGGAGAGCTTTGCTCTCTCAGGAAACAAGCTATTATCTCATTCTGTGTCAGGACCCTGGATGTCTATTGACGTCAGAATTGCTCACCCCACTTCCCAATGGCCTTTTGGCAGATGCCTGCTCCCAGACCCCCTTGGAAGTCCCATCCTTCATGGGGACATTTTTATTGTCCTTATCGTCCCATAACAGATCCCTCTCTCAGGCCCTAGGAAATCAAAATGCTGGGAATGACAGGGTACCTTTGAGGAGAGATGAAATCAGCTTCCCCCACCTCCCCAGAGCCTGTGGTGATTGGGAGAGAATGTGAATGGGACAAAAAGATGGGGAAAAATAGACTATTCATTCAGCCCTGTGGCTGGCCAGAAGGTCCTTGGTAATCTCATGCCTACATCAGAAACTACAAAAATCCCATCTCTGGATTTTTATTTACTGTGTAGTCCTGGCTTTGTGTATCTGGACTCCTATTCTCCCCATGAAATACCTCAATCAGATCTATTTCCCAAACTATACACAATAGAGAAATGAGGGGTGAATCTTCTTGAGAAAGTGTTCTTAGAACTTAGTGCAAAAGTGTTTGAGAATTAGAAACAAGTGGGAAGTTCATATGGGCCCCAAAGACTCATTTATTTCTCTCTAATCCAAACAAAGTGACTTCTACTGCAAAGAAACTGCTACTTTGATTATTACTATTATTATTTCCATCAGTGACACAAATAGTCTTCCAGTTAGCAAGGCTCTTAAAACTATATCCATTTTCTCCTTAGCTCCTGCCTGTCTGTTCACCAAATCCTTTGGATTTTATCTTTGAAACATATCTCCTACCTATCTGTTTACTTAGCAACTATAATCCTCAGTTTTTACATCTGTAAAAATAAGGATAATCATAGTAACATAAAGTGGATGTGAAGTCCTGGTATGGTTCTGTAGGCTAAAGCACTGGAATGCAAGGTCAGTTTGAACTGCAAGATTGGTAGTTCAAACCCACCAGCTGCTCTTCAGAAATCCTATACTACATCGCTGAGTCAGAACTGAATACTGGCACTTAACAACAACAAAGATTGTTGTGATGATTAAATGTGGCATATAAGCAAAACCCTTTTCACTATGTGTGATGGTGGTGGTGGTGGTGGTGTGCCTTGGAGTTGTTTTCGACTCATAATGACCCTGGATAGGGTTTCCGAGGTTGTAAATCTTTACAGGAGCAGAAAGCCTCATCTTTCTCCTGCAGAACAGCTGGTAGTTTCAAACTTCTGACATTGAGGTTAACATCCTGACTCGTAACCACTATGCTACCAGAGCTCCTTTTTCACAGTGCGTAGCACATAGTAAATGTCTCAGGAAATGTCAGCTGTGTTATTATTTTCACTATTATACACCTTGCTAGCCTCCTTTCCCAAGTTATCACTATGTCAGGAAGAATTCTTGCAATATTATCCCACTTGTATTCTCTCTCCTCAAATGAAGCTATATACTCATTATACTCTAAGATTCCTCAAAAGCAAGTTTTGCAGTATTATCATTTGCTCAAGAACTTCCAATTATTCCAAATTGCTATTGCAATGAGTTGCAGGATATCCCAGGTTCTCCTGTTTTGACATTCTATCCAACATGGAACAGCATCGGTAGTATTTTGTTGGCTTCAACATGACATACTGTCTCTGTCTTTTCTCTCCCATTCATATACTTTCTTGCTACTGCCTTTCTTCTTACTTTTTTTATGTAACCTTTGCCTTTTCTCCCTCCCAAATCCATTCTACTCAGTTCTTAAAGTCCATTTCACCTGTACTTCCCTAATCTCAATTCTCGCTGCCTCCCAAGATCAATCATAAGGGTATTAGAGTACACCCAGAACAGGACACTGAGGCAGGTTGTAACCAAGAGATTTTGTAAATATGGCAGATGGGGTTCTGAGAGAAAACATGGGTGTCCTTATACTTTACCCTTTGAGTTTCTGATAGCTGCAAACTCTAGTTTGGGATAGTTTCTTCACATAGCTGTACCAATGAAATTCTAGATCTTGAGCTATGAGAAGACTCCACTGGGTCTAAAATGGGGATGTGTGAAATGGAAAAAAAATTCCTCTATATATGAAGATTTCTTGACTTGATCAAGCGAGGAGGGGTGAAAAGCCAAACATAAGACAGCACTATAAACCTATGAGAAATTTCCCTATCTCTTAGTGAGAAGTATATCTGTGAATTTTATAGTTTTGGGTCAGCAATGAAGGAAATGTTGAGACCTAAGAGATCGAAAAGTTATTTCTTTGGTCATGCATTTGTAGCGAATCTAGGACTAACAAAAAATGCGTTATTTTTGGTTCCACATCAAAATGTATTTATCAAATGGTCATTTACAATATAATTTATATCATTGAAGATTTGAATTTCTTCCTTTCCCCCTTACCTCAGTTTTTTCCACTTGAAAAGCATTCATTGTGTGTGGGTAAGTGAGTAAGAATCTCATAGAAATTCTGTGATTTATTGGCAATATTATGCTTGTAGAACTCTGGATGGAGGGGGTGGACCAATGAGGATAATTAATTATCAGCCTACAATCATCTAGGAAGTGACCGAGTCCTACTTGCTGAGATATGGTCGTGCTGTACTGGCATGGCACTAATGCGCTGAACTGCAAAGGTGGTTTGAACTGCAAGGTTGGTGGTTCAAGCTCACCAGCTGCTCCTTGGGAATCTTATACAGGGTCTCTATGACATCGACTCGATGGCACTTAACAACAACAACATTAAGTGAATAAATACACATAAAGACTCTTAGGGGGAACATATCAGGAAACAAGTGGAAACTGAGAAGGTGAACCAGGCTCAAGCAAAATGAACCAGACTTTACCTATAAACTCTAAATCCTTTTAATTGTTGATGCTCAATGTTCTGTTTAACCCAATTTCCTCAGATTGATGAAGTACCTTGGGTTATAATAGTGTAGCAAAAATTACTGAAAGTGTATAAATTAAGCTTCAAACAGAACATCAAGGATCTCAACTCTCAAAGGCATCACAGAAAGATCAAGATGGTTCCGGCCAAGTGTTTCATAGCACCACCATATGGTAGTGTGTGGTTCTTGGAAGCCAGATAATTTCTTACTGGATTTTGGCCCAATATTTCTTATAACACAAGAATATTGTTGTTAAGTGTCACTGAGTAGTTTCTTACTCATAGCATCCGTGTATAATGTTTCTAAGCAGCGGTTGGTGGGTTTGAACCACTGACCTTGTGGTTAGCAGATCGGTGCTTATCCTACAGCCCCATGCCAAGACTCCCTAATACAGAGATGCTAGGCATTAAAGGAAACTGGAGAAGGGGAGAAAAACAAGAGACATGCAAGTGTTTTGTTTTTCAATCAGAAAATATATCATGTCAGTGACATACAAAATTTTATTTTAGGTTATTTTTATCCACTCTCATGTCTCCTCCTAGTAAAGGGTGTTTGTGCTGTGGGTGACATTGTCTTTAGAGACTCAATGTTAGACCTAAATGGAGAAGAACTATCTGCATGTCAGTATTCCCAACCCCATTCTTGCCAACCTTTGAACTGGACTTTGTGGTGAGTGGGGTCAGGCTCATCTTCCCCATGCCTCCCAAATCACACACCTCCTGAGGAGTACAACCTTACTCAGGAATACAGTGTGTTGTTGTTAAGTGCCTTTCAGTTGGTGTCAACTCATAGTGACCCTCTATAAGGTTTCTTAGGAGTGGCTGGTGGGTTTGAACTGCTGACATTGTGGTTAGAAGTCCAGTATTTACCCTACAGTGCCACATCAAGACTCTAGAATATAGTATAGAATGAATAAATCTCAATCACTATTTTATCTATAGAGGATGACTACCAAACAGTCAAAAAATGAATTTATGATCTTGAAGACATAGATTAATCTCTAGGAAAAAAATAGACAAGTATCATGAATGACCATCTGGGGGAACTTACATAAAACACAAAAAAATAATTTCCTGCCCCATATCTCTCTTTCTAAGGCTTTAAACACAAAATAGCTTTGTAACTGCCAAAGATGATGTGGGTTCCAACACTAGAGGTAGGAGAATGGATGCAATGACTCCTTTTGGCTACTTTCTACATCAATAGTCAATAACTTTAGGATTCCAAAGGAACTATCTATCTGCAGCAGTCTGTTTCCTCTCTCCTCCCCATTTCTCCACCCCCACCACATTTTTATTCCTAAAGGACAGAAGCTTTGATAGAAGATAATAATCCAAAATGATGTAATACATTTTTTGGGCCTTCATTTGAGTGTGTCTGTTATTAGAGGGCGGTGCTAAGTCTGGCTTTCTCACTGGCTTGGTCCCCAGGATCAAGACCCACTCAACCAGTGTCATGACTCATCTCTGAGTTAAGAGGTCTTCTTGAAATCATGAACTGTGGTTGGGTAGACTGGGTAGCTCTCCAGGGTGCCTGCCCAGGCCTGAAGGGGTTTGTGTTCTCTGTCTCCACCCTTCTTCATGTCTGCATGTGACATATTCAGATTCCTTTGTGTCTCTTTGGCTTCCTTCAGCTGTGTGAATTTGTATATATTTCTAGTTCTGGAAATGAGCTCAATTATATGATAGTGTTACAATTAAATGCTCTAAGTACTTAACTTTTTGTAAACACTCTGCTTAGAGTTTTGGCCAAATATAAAAATAATTATTTTAAAATGTATATATCAAATGATCAACTTTATTTTAGAGATTATAGAAAATATAGAAAAGCAAAAATAATGAAAACTTAACATTTATAAATCCTGTCCCAGAGACCTATATCAGCAACACTTGGCATATATCTTTTCATAGGTTGTCTATTCATACACATGTTTTAACATAATATTAAAACATGTTCAAACTGAAATTGCACTCTTTGATAACCTACTTTAATTTTTCTTCACCAAAACAATATGGAATGAATAAATTTTAAGTTTATGTAACTTTAAGTTTATGTATATTAGTCCCTTATGGTAGAACTTCACTGCCCAATACATCAGTCAATAGCCATATGTGATTATATAAATTTAGATTAATCAAAGTTTAAAAAATATAAATATTCAGTTCTTCAGCCTCACTGACCCCATTTCCAATCTTTAATTGCCACATGTGGCTAGTGACTAATGCACACATATAGATAGTTCCATCATAATAGAAAGTTATTGGATATAACAATAACTGAATGCTATTGGACATTGTTATTCTAGAAAGATACATTTTCACAAGAGTCATCTTAAAGACAGGAGATCTTAAGAGTCTCTGTATACTGTAGTTATAAAAATTTTACTGCATTTTTAACTAATCACTGATAAAGGAATATGGTATGGTTTTTAAATCAACATTTTATTTATTTATTTATTTATTTATTTATTTATTTATTTATTTATTTATTGCTTTAATCTCCCTGCTGTTGATGATACACTGATCCATAGCTCCTACATTTAAAATATGTGACAAGGATGTTCAAAATTACATAAGGGTTTAATTATTGAGCTTTTATGGAAAGTTATTATGAGGTGTCTTCAATTAGAGAAGAGGACTTCAGCCAAAATTGTTTTTGGTTAAGGGAGAGAAGGGAAATTCTTGGTGATTTAGTGAGGCAGTAAGGGGAGGAGAGTTGAAAGAGAGGCAAAATATTGCTTCTTTCCCACAATATTCTACTATTGGCCACTATCATAACTTGGAAAGAAATTATTATTTGTTGACTTTGGTCAAGGTTAAATCTTTGCTGATATGGGTGGTGTGGATGGACAAACATCAGAGATAGAATTCAGGAGGCCAGGATTGAATTCTTACCTCTACCTTGGCCCATCTTCTTTCCCATCTTCTTGTTGCAGTTTCCCTCTGAAAAAAATGTGAAATCTATATATTTATAAAATATTCTCTTTTGCTCACAATTTCATTTGATACTCACAATGACTCACATTTTCTACCTCACCATGAGCAACCTCAAGGGATTTAGGGATATGTTTTAAGTTGAAGAGAAACAACCCTTCAGGTGTTGAACTGCTTGTTTGGTCTACCCAATGCCAAAATCAAAACAAATGATTCTGAAAGATTTCTAACCACGCTTCCTCATGATTCTCTTCTGAGTCAAGCAGTTGTTTGGTAGAATTAATTGAATTGATTTTCCGGTCTTTAAAATAGATACAACAACCATCTGAGGCCACCTATCCTATGTATGAACACATAGGATATGGTTGTGAATCTACCCAGGTGGCAGAGACAGCAGCCATATTATGTGGGTTAAGCCTAACTTGTTGTTGTTAAGTGCTGTTGAGTCAGTTCCGACCCATAGCGACCCTGTACAGGGCTTCATCTTTCTCCTGCGGAGCGGCTGGTAGTTTCGAACCGCTGACCTTAAGTAAGCCTAACTAGGAACTAGAAAAAACAAGAGGTTCTTCCCTGGTGCCTTTGAATCATCTTCCCTATTTTAGTCTTCTAGTATTAATGCAAAAAAAATTCCACAGGTAAGTTGCTCTAAAAAACAGAAACAAGAGGGTGAGTCAAAAAATACTGCTGTAAAATCATAGAAAACTTTTTTAAACAAGAATATCAAAATGTGAAGCTGTTGTTTCTCAATATATCCTCCATCTAGGTCTATGCACTCTGAAAATGGAGTTTCAAATTTTATAATCCTTCCTTGGAGAATTTTGTGATGTTTGATTTGCACCACATCAAAACAACAGTTTAGGTATCCTTGAGGGACTCATATTGTGTTCTTTTAGTTTGGGGAACAATAAAATTCTCATAGGACAGTCCTTGCTACCCTTGATGAATGAGCATTATTATGATTAAAAAATATATTAAAAAAAAAACAAAAAAACACACAACTTTCTTGGCACAACAGTCCTAGACTTTCTCACCAATGCAGTTTTCAGTTTCCAGAAAACTTCATCCTAGTAAAATATCGTGATTGTCCTAATAAGACCCAAAGACTGTTTTGATTGGACTTTCTTTTTTAAAATATATCTTAATAAGCTTAGTGACCACTTATCTATCAGTATGTCATATTCTGGTGGATTGTGCACTGCTGAGATGATGGAAACTACACTATCCAAATTTTAAGCACCTTGTGGACAGGTTTCAGTAGGG
>NW_006408628.1:6398482-6399589 GCF_000296735.1 Chrysochloris asiatica
AATACCATTATTATTCAAATTTACCAATCAGTAAAGCCAGTGATGATGAAATTGAAGAATTCTACCAACTTCTTAAATCTGAAATTGATCAAGCATGCAATCAAGATGCATTGCTAATTACTGATAATTGGAATGTGAAAGTTGGAAACAAAGAGGAAGGATCTGTAGTTGGAAAATATGACCTTGTTGATAGATATGATGCCAGAGATCACATGATAGAATTTTGCAAGACAAATGGCTTATTCATTGCAAATACCATAAATGGTAATCCTGGTGTGGTGCTGTGGGTTAATGCACTGGATTGCAAAGTCATTTTGAGCCGCAAGGTCAGTGGTTCAAGCTCACCTGTTGAACCGGTTCAAGCTCCTTGGAAACCCTATACAGGGTTGCTATGAGTCAGAATTGACTCGACAGCACTTAACAACAACAACATACATGTGGACCTTGCTAGATGGAATACACAGGAATAAATACATCTGTGGGAAGAGTCCACATGCAAGTTCTGGCTGAAGCTGATGAAAATTAAAACAAGTTTATGAGAGTCAAAATATGACCTTGAGTACGTCCCAACTGAATGTGGAGACCAGCTCAAGGGCAGATTTGATACATTAGACACTAATAACTGAAGATCAGAGGAGTTGTGTGCTTACATCAAGAGCATACATGAAAAAAGCAAAAAGATCCATATTGGTGCCCATTCCAAGGAAAGGTGATCCCACAAAGTGTGGAAGCCATCAAGCAATATCATCAATATCACATGAAAGTAAATGTTTGCTGAAGACAATTAAAAAATGTTTGTCACAGGAATCTGTAAGAAGTTCAAGCTGGCTTCAGAAATGGACATGGAACTAAGGCTATCACTGCTGATGCCAGATGGATCTTGGCTAAAACAGAGAATACCAGAAAGATGCTTACCTATACTTTATTGACTATACAAAGACATTCCACTGTGTGGATCATAACAAACTATGGATAACATTGCAAAGAATGGGTATTCTGGAACATTTAATTGTGCTCATGAGAAATCTGCACATAGACCAAGAGACAGTCGTTAGAACAGAACAATTGGAGACTAAATGATTTAAAATCAAGAGAGGTGTGCACCAG
>NW_006408628.1:6400529-6421465 GCF_000296735.1 Chrysochloris asiatica
GAGTTGGACATCAATTCTTGGTAAAATAGTCAACCATAAAGAGGAAGATCCCCAACGAGCTGGATTGACACAGTGGACTCAAACATAACAATGTGAGGAAGGTGGAAAAGACCGTGCAGTTTAGTTCTATTGTGTAACGGGTTGGTATGAGTCCGAATTGACTGGATAGCACCTAACAAAACAACAATAACTATAAAAACAGATCCAACTCCGACTACAGACCCCTAGTTCATCACCTTTGTTTTCTGTCTCCCTGAGTTCCTTCTCTACTAGAGTTTATAGTCCATTTATTTGCAAACTGTCCACTAATAGATTTTCTAGTGTCTCCTATCTAGCCCCTCCAATAACACCTTTTTTTCCTAAAGCTCCTTTCTCATGTCCAGCCTCCCCTGTCAAGAGCCATTGTATGATTTTAAACAATGACAACTTGTTTTGTGTTTACTTTCTTTAAAGATGAGGATTTGAAGTCAGGTCTGCCTCTAACACTACTCCTCTGGTTTTCTTTTCTTCTATAGAGTACCCAGAATCATATTTCTTGGCTAGGACAAGGTATAATGAACCAACTCACAGACTGATCTTTAATGCCTGATGATATCCTAGCTATCAGTGCTGTAAGTAAATAAGGCCAGTTTCAATCTTACAGATTACTGATGACTAATTCTGCTTCAGGGAAGGATCTAGGCCCTCTATTTCCCTCAGCGATTTTAGTCAGGGTCCAGGGAAGCAGGAGTGGCCAAGAGAAAAGTTCTCAGAAATTCATTTTAAACACAAGTTTGCCTCCACACACTTGCTTGCTCACCTTCTCTGCAGAAATAGTTCCCTGCACAAGGGATATGACAGTGTGATTTAATCATCACTATTATTAGGGAGTCTTGGTGTCACACTGGGCTGCTACAGTTGGAGGTTCAAACCCACCAGCCATTGTGAAGGAGAAAAATGAGTTAGTCTGTTTCTGTAAAGATTTACCATCTAGGAAACCCTAAGGAGAAGTTCTCTACTCTATCCTGTAGAGGTGTTATGAGTTAGAATTGATTTGATGGCAGTGACTATTTTGTGTGTGTGTGAGGGATATTATGATATTGTTGGTCTCATAGAGAAGTCCTAGTGTGGCACTGTGGGTTAATGTGCTGGACACAAAAGTTTGTTTGAACAGCAAATTCAGCGGTTCTAGCTCACCAGCCGTTCTTTGGAAACCCTCTACAGGGTCGCTATGGGGAGGAACTGACTCAACAGCATTTAACAACAACATTCTCATAAAAGTGACAGCCCTGCTTTCAGTTTTGATGTTCACAGGAACACAGGGAAATTAAATCCAACTTTAAGACTTTAAAAGGCCATGTCATCTATTCCCCAGCCTCTAGGCGGGATAAAATCCAACTCATCACAGAGCTGTGAGAAAGAAAAGGGGGTGGGAAGCAGCAAGCAGATCCTGTCTTTTTGCTTTGTTTTGCTTTTAAACAGCATCTTAATCATGAGACTTCAGTGTCTTTCAGTTATTCATTTCGGTACATGTTGTTGTTGTTGTTAGGTGCCATTGAGTTGGCACTGACTCATAGTGACCCTATGCACAACGGAATGAAACACGGCCCGGTTTGCGGCAACCTCACCATCCTTCCTAAGCCTGAGCCCACTGTTGTGGTTGACACTGTGCTAATCCATCTCATTAGCGGTCTTCCTCCTTTTCACTGACCCTCCACTTTACTAAGCATGATGTCCTTCTCCAGGGACTGTTCCCTCCTGATAATATGTCTGAAATATGAGAGATGAATCTGGTCATCCTTGTTTCAGAGGAGCATTCTGGGTGTACTTCTTCCAACAGAGTTTGGTTTCTTCTTTTGGTGCATAGTGATCGTTATAGTCAGTAATGTTTTTATTTGGTATATAGTCCATAAATTGTGACATCTGGAATTTTATATTTTTTTCTGTTGAGATTTTGAAGTATATTATTTACTTTTCCTGGTATCTTCCATTTTCAATTGCCTTACATCTCTCTAAACTCCCCAGTACTGGTATGAAATGAGAACTAATGTGTGTGCACTTTAGACATAAATAAAAATAAAATATATACCTATGGTCTCTTAGTTGTTATGGCCCATTGAGTTGGTTACCACTCATAGTTACTCTATATAGGGTTTCTAAGAGAAAGCTTCAAGGAGCTCTGGTAGTGTAGTGGTTATGAATTGGGCTGCTAACCTCAAGGTCAGGAGTTGGAAACTATGTTCTGTGGGAGAAAGTCGAGGCTTTCTGCTCCTGTAAAGATTTACAGCCTCAGAAACCCTGTGCTGCGGGGTCACTGTGAATCAGAACCGACTCCACGGTACTTAACAACAACAACAACAACAAAAAGCCTCAGTTGGTGGATTCAAACTGCTGACCTTCCAGTTAGCAGCACAACATGTAATCCACCACACCAGCAGGGCTCCATTGTCTTTTTAAGTAGAGGTTAGAATCCTAGTATTTATTCATAATTATCATTTATTGCTTATCATCCATGAACTCAACTGTTGTGTACTGTCAATTCCGTTCTGGCTCATAGCGACCCTGTGTCCGGTTTCTGAGGAGCAGCTGGTGGGTTTAAACCATCTTTTAGTGGTTTCGAGTCTGGCTACTAATCTCAAGGTCAGCAGTGTGAAGCTACCAGCTGTTCCTCGGGAGAAAGAAGAGGCTTTCTGCACCCATAAAGATTTACAGCCTCGGAAACCCTATCTATGCAGGGTCGCTATGAGTCTGTACCGACTCCACAACACTCCACCACCACCCCCTTGCAGTTAGCAGTCCAATACTTACCTTACAGCCCCACACCAGGAATCCCTGAGATAAGCTGCTGTTGTTACTGAGTGCTATTGAAGAGCTACTGGTGAGTTTGAACCGTTGATCATACCTTACATCACGGTCCAGTGCTACTCCCAAGTGGTGATGGTGTGCCATGGAGTTGGTTTCAACACATAGGGACCCTGCATTTGGTTTCCAAGGCCGTAATCTTTACGGGAGCAGAAAGCCTTATTTTTCTCCCACGGAATTGCTGGTAATTTCGAACGGCTGACCTTGAAGTTAGCAGTGCAAGTCGTAAGCACTATACAGCTCCTTGGACTCTTAAGTAGTCGGAGACTAAAGAATACCAAGGGCTCTTTTCCTGTGGACTAGATGGAGAATTTGACATTGGCAAGCTCTAAAGCTTCCACATAGCTCTTCACTGAATCACCAGTCTTCACATGCTAGCTTTTGTTAGGGGTGGTTATGAGCTGGGTGTCTCAATATTTTCTTCCCTCAAGTTTAGTTTTAGAAATTGTGTTCCCTGTCTGCTAATTGAATAGATACTACATCAGTCAGAGATCTAAAGGTTTAAAAGAAAAGTCTCTGTTCTTCATCTCTTTCCTCCATTGTTCAGATTCTTTATTGATGAGATAATAGAGAGATCTCACCAAACCCCATCTGCAGCATTAGCATTAGTAACCCATGGACACAGCTACTGCTCCTCTATTTTCAGGTTTACTTTGTCCACAAATGAAAGAATGCCAGGGAACCTCTCGATCTCACCTTCAGAAATCTCCAGACAACCTATTTGTTGAGAAGTAAGGGAAGAATGACTTTCTTCACTTTTATTTAACATGCACTTCTACAAACTTGTTATGTGCCAGGGTCTATTTAGAAGTATTAACTCATTTAATTCTCACTGAAAGTCAATAAAGTTGGCTTGATTATTATATCCATTTTAAAAATGAGGAAACTGAGATACAGATGGAGATGGGATTTGTCTTGGATTGTAAAGCTCATCAGAGATGGGATCAGGACTCCAACCTAGACAACCTGGTCTTGCAGTCCTTCACTCTTACCCATGACTACATGCAGAGTCTCAGTCCTACTGATATTCAAGTCTGTAGTTGTTCACATACTAGATTTCCTTAACCATATGGGGAAGATTACATAATGAGATTCCCTTATATGTTCAAGTAAATCCTCTGGTGTTCAATTTGCTTAAGATTAAGAATACCTAGAGAATCTGTTCAGTTTAGGACTTTACGTTTAGGGCCACAGGGCCGTGGGGTGCTCCTAGGGCCTCTGTACAACATTTTGCAGAATTTGAAGGTAAACCAGGCATCCTCTTCTGGATCAAAGAAGCACAAGAAAAGAAGAGAAACAATTCAGTAATCAAGGATGCTCAGTTAAGCCATATAGTTTAGATTCTTAGAATCTGGTATCATCTGTGCCACCCATGATGAGTCACCTCGAAGCAGTCTTTGCCTTCTCGTGGATGGGCGTCAGATCTTGTCAGTGAAGAATCACAGCAGGAATGAGGTCAATAGCTCCTTATATAGTCACAAAACCACCTTTGCTGTATGCAGAGCCATAGAGCATCTAGACAGTATTCCTTATTGCCTGTGAAGCACCCATGGCTTCCCCAACCCCCAAAAAAGAGAGAAGAAGGGAGAAGAAAGGAAGGAAAGAAGGTTCTTTTCATTAATCCTCAAATCACAGTTGACAGCTGGAGTGTTCTTTCTGACTCTTCTCCAATATGTGTCTCACATACTTAAACTCACTTCCAACTTCCTCATTCCTCTAGGACTTCTGATTGTCCCAGATTTCTAAGCACAGGAAATTCATGTCCAAACTCCTAAGCAAAGTGAAATCAAGTTCAAACTCTTAAGTATGGAAGATCAAGTCTTCCATAATTTGATTCCTGATTTTCCCTTCTATTTTGCTTCTCAAACTTTTCCTTACTCTGGTTTTCTCATGTGTATGTTTTTTCCTTCTTCTTCCTTCTCTTCCTTTCTCTCTCTCTTTCAATTATATTACCTGCTTATAATTCTTTAAGGCAAATATTCTCTCCCTTGCTTCCTGATCTCTTTCAAAATGCTTTCTTTGCCTGGAATTCTTTCCTTTGTTACTTTTATCTGCTAACTCCTGATTAATCTCTAGGATCAAAGCTAGCTTTTCTCCGAAAAACCTATCCCTTGTGTCTCATGTTTACCTTCATAACACAACACTACATTTCATGGTGTTTTACTCTCTGGTCTCAATGTGCTACCTCTCATAGAACTATAAACTTTTTATAGGGATAGTATCCGTGTCATTGTTGTCCCATGGACAGTTCCTGGTACATACAAGGTATTGGCAAATATTTGTTGAATCGATATGGCGTCAATTGTGTATAACAGTGCAAGTTTCCAGGCAAAGGTATTTAGTCAGGTCTCCTCATGTCACAGATGAGTATTCAGATCCAGAAAGAGGTCAAGCCTTTTGCTTTAGATCATGTAGCTAGTAAGATTACAGTTGGTGTGAGAAGCGAGACCATGCAAGCTTCTCAAGGACAAGGGTCATGTCTTCTTTATCCTGTGGCTCTTGTATCCAGCATCAATATCTGGAAAATAGTAGATGTCTAATGAATGAATGAGTACACTGGTACTTAGTTCTTTCCACTGCTTGGGCAATGTGGGCTAACAGCTTAGTCATAAATTTGGTTTGATCACTCTAGAAAACTAAATTAGAACCCTACTGTTGAGATAAGGACTTGAGCTAGCTGTTGTCAAGGTTTACCAGTCAAGCTGACAATTGTCAGATTGCTTTGACTTTGTGCACTATATGTGCAAATGACATTTACCTCTTGAGGTGATGAATTACAATCGCTGCTTTGGTATCATGACATGGCCCAGATATTTTGTTACCATCAGTGCAACAAAAGGAGACGGAAGCTATTTTTAATGTTCCCCTGGAAAGATGAGATGATTTCCCTTCCTTCTACATTCTGATGTCACTGAACATCTCCAGGGAGGAAAATTCCTCTTTATATCCTATTAACATTGCTTCTGCTTTGTATTTAGAATGTCTTTGCCTACTGGTCAGATCACAACTGATATTAAGTCTTCAGATATCCAGTCTTCATCTGACTCTCTGGCTGATTATCCGGCTTAGTAGACAGTACAGATTAGAGTGAATCCTTGTCAGGGTAGGGCTAACACAGAATATAGTGTGCTAGGCCTGAACTGGTCCACACAACCCCCTTTGTTGTTGTTGTTAGGTGCCATCGGGTTGGTACTGACTCATAGTGACCCTATGCACAGCAGAACGAAACACTGCCAAGTCTTGCACCAACCTTGTAACTGTTGTCACACTTGACCCCATTGATGCTACCACTTTGTCAGTCCATCTTGCTGGGGATCTTCTTCTTTTCCTCTGACCCTCTACCTTACCAAATATGATATCCTTCTCCAGCCACTGGTCCCTCCTGACAATATGTCCCAAGTATGGGAGACGAAGTTTAGCCATCCTGGCCTCCAAGGAGCACTCTGGTTGCACGTCATCCAACACAGATCTATTGGTTCTTTTGGCAGCCCATGGCACTTTCAATATTCTCCTCCAACACCATAACTCAAATGCATCAATTCTTCTATGGTCTGCTTTATTCACTGTCCAGCTTTCACATGCGTATGAGGTTATTGAAAATACCATAGCTTGGGTAGGGTGCACCTTAGTCCTCAAGCTGACATCTTTGCTCTTCAACACTTTAAAAAGGTCTTGTGCAGCAGATTTGCCTAATGCAATACATGGCTTGATTTTATGATTGCTGTTTCCATGAATGTTGAAGGTTGATCCAAGAAGACTATATATAGTCCTTGGCAGCTTCAATCTTTTCTCTGTTGATAAGAATGTCAGCTTGAGAAGAAAAAATCAAATATTACAAGGAAATGTGCAAAATTTGGAGTCAGAAAACCAAAATGGAAGAACATGCTCAGCATTTCTTAAGCTGGGAGAACTAAAGAAAAAAATTCAAGCCTCAACTTTCATTATTGAAAGATTCTCTGGGCAAATTATTGAATAATGCAGAAAGCATCAAGAGAAGATGGAAGGCACAGTCACTGTACCAAAAGAAAATGGTTGATGTTCAACCATTTCAAGTGGTAGCATATGATCAAGAGCCAATGATCCTGAAGGAGGAAGTCCAAGGTGTATTGAAGGAATTGGCAAAGAACAAGTCCCCAGGAATTGATGGAATCAAAATTGAAATCTTTCAAGAAAGTGAGGTGGCACTGAAGGCACTCACTCATCTATGCCAAGAAATTTGGAAGACAACTATCTGGCCACCTGATTGGAAGAGAACCATATTTGTGCCCATTCAATAGAGAGGTGACCCAACGGAATGTGGAAATCATCAGACCATCTCTTTGATATCCCATGCGAGTGAAGTTTTTCTAAAGGTAATACAGAAACAACTGCAAGCATACATTGACGGAGAACTTCCAGAGGCTCAAGCCAGATTCAGAAGAGGACATGGAATGAGGGATATCATTGCTGATGTCCGATGGATCTTGGCTGAAAGCAGAGACTACCAGAAAGATATTTACCTGTGCTTTATTGACTACACAAAGACTTTGGCTTTTGTAGATCATGACAAGCTATGGACAACATTGCGAAATATGAGTATTTCTGAACACCTATTTGTGCTCATGAGGAATCTGTACATGGACCAAGAGGCAGTTGTTTGAAAAGAACATGGCAACACTGAATGGTTTAAAATTAAGAAAGGTATGTGACAGGGTTGTATTCTTTATCACACTTATTCAATCTGTATGCTGAGCAAACAATCTGAAAAACTGGGTTATATGAAGAAAAAATTTTTTTCAGGACTGGAGGAAGTTTCATAAACAAGTTGTGCTATGCAGATGATACAACCTTACTTGATGAAAGTGAAGAGGACTTAAAATACTTAGTGATGGAGACCAAAGACCACAGCCTTTGGTATGGATTGCATCTCAATGCAAAGAAAACACTGCCATATGGGCAACATTTAATGGGGTTGCAGAGGTATTGATAAGTGGCGTACGTTTTTATTTATTCTTTAAATATAAATTGCAAAGAGTGACCATAAAGTAATCAGACTGCCTGGGCTTTAAATTTTAATGCTTCTACTTAAGTAACTTGCTTCAAAGTCCTCTAGCTATTATCTCCTTCAAACCATCATTTCCACCTGTAAAATAGGCATCGTCATCACCATGATAAGACTCCCTTAGCTATATGTTGTATATAATCCATATATTGCACTTTGTATAGTGCCTGCCACATTGTTGTTATTGATAAGAGTTGTTTCCTACTCATAGTGACCCTGTATAGTGTCTGAGGAGAAGCTGGTGAGTTTGAACCACCGACCTTGTAGTTCAAAACAACCTTGTGGTTCAGTGCTTACCGTAGAGCACCACACCAGGACTCCCTGCCTAGTGCGTTGTCCACAATAAATGTCACACATGCACATATAGCAGCGCTAATAGATAAATCAGAACCGGTGTTGTGATTTCTACTTGCAAACCATATTTTGAAATGCTGGTTTCTCATTTTTTATCCTCTCATCCCTTTATTGATTATCCATTCTTGGAACCTGCTCTTAGGATGACTGTCCAATAGCTCTCAGTTCTTCCAGGGTCTTCCAAAGCAAATTTCATACCGCCACAGCTTGTATTTTAACAGACTACCCCAATTGTGCACTATAAATTTGGTGGACATCTATTCAAATACTGTCTTTTGACATGATAACGTAGAGTGAGACAGATACAAAATTTTTTATTTAGAAGGAAAATACAAAGTGAGCGGTGGATCACCCACCTGCCTCTTACTGTATATTATTGCAGAAAGCACAGATGCAGGAGGACAGAGACCTGAGGCTGTAGGGGATGGGCAGATCCAAGTATTAGATAAAAAACATTCCTTCCCAAGTTAATGGGGGAACATTTTGCAAGTGTCTTTTAGAGAGCATTTAAGAAGAAAGTCTGACAATCGACTTTTTTCTGAAAACTTGCCAATGAAAACTCTATGGATCCTAATGGTCCATCTACAATGAATCATGGGGATAGCACAGGACAGAACAACATTTTGTTTAGTTGTATATGGAGTTGTCGTAAGTTAGGGCTGACTTGGCACAGCTAACAGCAATAATAACATGCAGGTAAAGAAAACCTTGCATAGAAGTCAATTGAAAAGTGAATATGTTGCCGCTCTTTGAGCAATGAGGTCAGCAAGGACTAGTATCCAGAGAGCAAAGTCATGTTCTAGAGTCTGCAGCAGGAGACAGAAGACTGTGTGTTGGATAGAGGTTCCCCTTCAGTAGGATTTGGAAGTACTGGCTCATGACAGTAAATTTCCTGGATACCTTGGTCAAGGGTTTCCACCAAATCCTGGTTTAGGAGGAGCTGGAAAATGACTACAGGTCTCGAGTGGTTGGAAGTCACATTGTTGGGCATATTGTGCTCAAATCATTGTTTGCGGTTTTCATTCCATGTTGGGCAATGCATGCTTAATGAATTATTTTGTCAACTTTAATAATGTTTTGAGTAAGACAACCTCTCCAGCTTTGTCTAATCTGGGAATCTATTTAAACAGATATTTTTACCCAGAACAACAAAAACCAAGGTAAGTAGTACTTTTAATTATTTTACAGCATGTTAAGAAAATTTTTTTCTTTTCTGTCATAGTCACTATCCTAGACTTCTAAGTGAGGAAGTGAATTATTTTGGGTCATATTACTTGTCACTAATATGTAAAAATATATGACAGCATAGATAATATAAGACAGTAGTCCATGGGTTCAGAGGCAAATAGTTAAGTGTTCAGCTACTAATCAAGAGGTTGGCTGTTTAAATTCATGCAGCAGAACCTCAGAAGAATGGCCTGGCAATCAACACCCCCAAAATCACAGCCATTGAAAACACTATGAGGTGCAACTTTACTGTAACATGTGGGATTGCCTTGAGTCAGAATCTCCCTCACTCAGGGTGGACTCAGATTAGTAGATATTGTATAAATCAATGAGTTGGGCTAAAACCCAGTCTTCTCTTCACTACCAGAGTTGTTAGATTTAGTAACTAAAAATGCAGGAAGTCCAGTTAAGTTTGAATTTTAGATAAACAAGGAATCATTTTAATTTAAACGCAGTATGTCACAAATATTGCACAGAACAATCCCTCTCTGTTCTTTATTTTAAGGAATGCTTTGCAATGTCTTCCTGTTTGCAAGTTTTGCTGTCAGCAACAAAATTCAGTAAAAACCACAAAAGCTTTTGATTTTGTACTCATAGATTAGTTTAATGAAATATTTCCAATATATTTTGAGTTAAACGCCAACAAAATTTAGAGAAACTGCTTATAAAAATGTAGAATATCCTTTAAGAGCCTTAGGTTGATTTACAAGGTAATATTCTAATAAAATATTTCAAATATTTCTGAAATTTGACTTATAATGAGCAGCAGAGTGCTGGGCTGAATTATTGTTAAGTGCCTTTGAGTCGGTTCCGACCCATAGCGACCCTGTACAGGGTTTCCAAGGGTGTAAATCCTTACGGGAGTAGAAAGCCTCATCTTTCTCCCGCGGAGCGGCTGGTAGTTTCGAACCACTGACCTTAAGGTTCGCAGCCCGATTCGTAACCACTACGCTACCAGGCTGAATTATAGTTTTGTATTAAATACAAGCTTTGCCACAAAAATCATAATTGGATTGTTCTGTGTATATTAAAATAGTTCTAATTTTTCACCAGTTGTAATTTTTAATAAGTTTTTGTTTTATAATAGTTTTATATGTATAGAAAAATTGCAAAGATAGTACAGAGAGTTCCCTCGACACCCAGATTTTCCTGTTGCCAGTGTCTTATTTTACCACGGTACATTTGTTACGCTATTACTAGTAACTCCAATCTTTACTCAGATTTTACTAATTTTCCCATGAGTGTCCTTCTTTATTCCAAAATCTCATCTAGAATACCACATTATGTTTAGTCACTATGTCTCCTTAGTCTTCTCTGGTGGTTGACAATTTTTAAGTCTCTCCTTGCTTTTGATGACCTTGGAAGTTTGGAGAGGTCTTTCTCAGGTGTAAAATGTTCCTTAGTTTTCTTTTTTGCATTGTTGTTGTTGTTGTTAAGTACTGTTGAGTCGGTTCTGACCCATAGTGACTGTGTATAGGGTTTCCAAGGAGCGACTGATGAGTTTGAACCACCAACCTTGCAGTTCAAATTGACCTTGGAGTCTAGCGCATTAATCCACAGCACCACACCACGGCTGCTCACATTGGTAGACAGAAATGATAGGTTTAGGGCAAGAGTATCACAAAGGTGCAGTAACCGTATTTTTTCCTTTGAGGAGCATATGCTTTCAACACACTTACCATTAGAACCTTTATCCTTTGATTAATTTAGTATTTGTTAGGTTTATGTACTGTAAAATTACCTTTATTTCTCTTTCCACATTTTCTTCTTTGGAAGCCAGTCCTTCATTAGTGTGGCCAACACTCAAGAATCTAGTCTGGCACTGCAGGATAATGCACTGGATCACAAAGTCAGTTTGAATCACAAGGTCAGCAGTTTAAACCCACCAGCTGATCCTCAGAAACCTGATACAGGGTGGCTATGTGTTAGAACTGCCTCTACAGCACTTACCACCACCACCGCCACACTCAGGGCAGGATCTGGAGTATGGGCAGTGGCAGGAGCAGTAAGATCTGCTGCAAGGAACCCTCCTAGTGCTGTGGATTAGATTTGGGCTGCTAGCCAAAAGGTCAGTAGTTCAAACCCACCAGCCACTCTGTGGGAGAAAGATGAAACTGTCTACTTTCATACCAATTTACAATCTTAGAAGCTCTATGTAGGGTCACTGTAAGTTGAAATTGACTTGATGGCAGTGGGTTTGGGGTGTTTTTATATCTTAGAGGAAGGAATATTCATGTAAATTTTTTTGTAAGTATGTGAGGAAGCTAGATGTGTCTCTTTATTTATGTCTTCAAGTATTTACTCGTATGAATATGGACCAAGGGGAATTTATTTTATACTTTGTTATGAAACAACATTACATTGTTTATTTTGATTCTCAAATTGCTATCCTTTGGACATTGGGAACACATTCTGTTGCTTCTTGAGTTCCTTTGACAAGATCCCATCATTTTGGTTTTTGAGCAGTGGTGCTACAAGTTGTTCTAGGCTACAATTACTATTTTCAATGTTGGGTTATTCAAGTTTGAACAAAATTATAAATTATCTGTGCATAACAATCAATTTTATATACATTTCTAATCCACAGGTTTCTTAAGTTTGTAATAACATTGTTTTTACCACGATGTCCTTGATATATAATTTTAGTCATATAATCATTGCAAAAATTAATTTAATATTTAACATTACACTTTTTGCAGCAATAGTCAAAATCAAGCCAAATTCAACAGAATTAACTTTAAAAATCTTTAGTGTGGTTCCATGAATTGAATTTAAGAAAACAGAAACAAAGGACCAATGATTGGTATTAATTGACTTTCTGTTTGAAACGCTTAATGATCTTTACATAAAATTGGCCTGATTTAATAATTTGCCAAGTTCTTCATCTGCTAATGAAGCCAACACATAACTGCTTCCCACCATTTTCTATACAGGCATAAGAAAAACTGGAATGACAAATGAGAAAAATTAATTTAGAAAAGTTGATCTAAATGAAAAGTTGTGCTTCCCCAAATGGTACCTAAAACACAATGCAGCTGTATGTGTTAAATAGTCAGCATTAGGTACAGTCTTCTTAAAATAACCACTAACTTTTGAGATAGAAGCCATTCTTTCTTCCTATGTCTTCTGGTTTTCATATAATTAGTGATATCATGAAATTCCCCATGATGAATGGTTGATATAACTTGCATTTTGGGCAAGTTACATATTCAAAATCAACTTTTATGGGAAATGGAAATTCAATATCAGTTTTTACTTTGTTGTTGCTAAACAGCTGATTGTAAAATAAAAAGCATTATTAAACAAAGCACTCATTTAGCAGTTTGCCATACTGTAGTGATTTGTGTGTTGTTGTGATGTTAGAATTTATAATCCCAGTATTTTAAATACAAGCAGGATCACCTACAGAGGATAGATTTCAGCAGAGCTTCCAGACTATGACAAACTAGGAAAAAGAGAGGCAGACCACTCTGAATGGTTAACAGAATATTATCAGACATTGCACCAGAGACAAGCCCCTCAGATTGGAAGGCACTCAAAACATGACTGGAAAATCTGTCTCCTGAAAGTAGTAGTTGTTTTTGTTGTCAGGTGCCATCGAGTCGGAACCGACTCATAGCGACCCCATGCACAGCAGAACGAAACAATGTTCGATCCTGGGCCAACCTCACTACCGCTGCCACACTTGAGTCCATCAATGATGCCACCTGGCTGATCCATCTCGTTGGGGGTCTTCCTCTTTTTCTCTGACCCTCCAACCTACCCAGCATGACATCCTTCTCCAACGATTGTTTCCTCTGGACAATATGTCCAACGTAGGAGAGACGAAGCTTAGCCATCCTGGCCTCCAAGGAGCACTCTGGCTGCACTTCTTCCAAAACAGATCTATTGGTTCTTTTGGCAGTCCATGGCACGTTCAGTATTCTCCTCCAACACCACAACTCAAAGGCATCAATTCTTCTACGATCCTCCTTATTCACTGTCCAGCTTTCGCATCCATATGAGGCTATTGAAAACACAATGGCAATGGCCTGGGTCAGGTGCACCCTAGTTCTCAAGCTGACATCTCTGCTCTTCAACACTTTAAAAAGTTCCTGTGCAGCAGATTTGCCCAGTGCAATACGTCGTCTGATCTCTTGACTGCTACTTCCGCGAGTGTTGATAGTTGATCCAAGAAGAATGAAGTCCTTGACAACTTCAATCTTTTCTCCATTGATAAGAACGTTGTTTATTGGTCCAGTGGTGAGGATTTTTGTTTTCTTGACATTGAGATGTAATCCATATCGAAGGCTGTGCTCTTTAATCTTCATAAGTAAATGTTTCAAGGCCTTTTCACTTTCAGCGATCAAGGTTGTATCATCTGCATATCGCAGGTTGTTAATGAGTCTTCCTCCAATCCTGATGCCACGTTTTTCTTCATAGAACCCATAATTAAGTGAATAGAGAAAAGTTTTCAGGAACTTCACTAACTGATGGGCACAACTCAAAATGAGAAGAAACAACTACAAGCATCCATTAATAATTAGAGTGCTGAATGTATGAAATATGAATCTAAGAAAATTAGATGTAGTAAAAATGGAAATGCCTAGAGATTGATATTTTAGCTACCAGTGATCTGAAAAGACCAAAGTGGATGTCAGAAGAGTCTTCGAAACCTGCTCTTGAGTGTATAAAAGCTAAAATAATTGGAAGAAATAAGCAAGTAAAAGAGTTTAACTGAAAATTTCAAAGATCAACTAGAGAAAACAAATATTATAATGACAAGTGAAAAGGCCTGGAGTTAGAGAACACAGTGTAAGAACATGCTCAGCATTTCTCAATTGAAAAAACTAAAGAAAACATTCAAGCCTAGACTTCCCATATTGAAGGATTCTATTTAACAGCAACTACAATCAAATGGCCAAAATATTGAATGATGCAGAAAGCATCAAAAGAAAATGGGAGGAATACGAAGAATCACTGTACCAAAAATTATTAGTTATGCTAAAAAATTTAAGGGGTAGCAAATAATCAAACAAAGAAATACTGAAGAAGGAAGTCCAAACTGCACTGGAGGCATTGGCAGAAAACAAGTCTTCAAGAATTGATGGGATACAAACTGAAATCTTTCAACAAAGTGATGCAGCACTGGAGACTCACTCCTTTATGCCAAAAAATATGGAAGAGAGTTATCTGCCCAACTGATTAGAAGAGATCCATACTTGTGTCCATTCCATTCCAAAGAAAGGTGATCCAATATAATGTGAAAATCATCAAACCACATTAATATCACATGCAAGTAAAATTTTACTGAAGATAATTCAAATATAGTTGCAGTAGTACATTGACAAGGAGCTTCCAGCAAGACACTCTGGCCTTCTTGAATGATGTTGGACAAGGGATATGCACTGCAGAAATCCTCTACATTAAAGATACGAGAGATCAAATAAAACAGACACAGATGAAAATCCTGGAGCCCTGAGCTTCAGAAGAAATGTTAGAGAAATGGATAGAGTGCTTGCTGGGATGAGAAGCTGATCAGGAATGGTGAGATAGGGAGGCTGACTGGTGAATAGCTGGCCAGACAGGACTCTACCATCTGTGAGTGGCTTTAGCAACAGAAAGAGGCCTGACAGAGCAGATTCACACACGTGATGGGGAAGATATACTCTTCCTTTCCCCCAAGTTCTTGATGACCAGATGTATGGCCAGATCCCACTCTTATTCACTACAAGAACAAACCTTGTTTCAAGGAGTTTGAAGCCACATGGTTGGGAGCCACATCGGTGTGAAGTAGGAACCAGTAGTGTCACTTTGGTGTCTGGATTCAAGTCGTCTTGGCTCCAGACCTACAAAACCTGAAGAGCCACCAGACCAGCATTAAACCAGTTGCTCAGCCTGCAGCTTCCCTGTGAACCTAACAGACACTGAGACCAGCTCCATCAAGGGTCCACATGAACTACTTCTGGACTTAGTGCCCTGAATATTGGTAGCATGGAGGTCACTGGGAACTGTGCATAGGGTCACTGTGAGTTAGAACCAACTCAATGCTACCTAACAACAACATACATGAGCATAAGGAGCCTTGGAGGCACAGTGGTTAAGCACTTGGTGGATAACTGTAAGTTTGGCAGTTGGAATCCATCAGTGACTCTGGAGGGATAAAAAAAGACTTGGTGACATATTCCTGTAAATATTTCAGCCTAGGAAACCCTAAGGGGCAAGTCTACTTTGTCACATTGGGTCAGTACGAATTGGACCAACATGAACATAATTGAGCCTTACTGGCACAGTGGTTACACACTTGCCTGCTAACCACCAGGTCTGCTGTTCCAACCCTCCAGTGGCTCTGTGAGAGAATAGACCTAGTGATCTGCTCCCATAAATCTTTCAGTATAGAAAACCCTATAGGACAGTACTAGTCTATTCTATCAGGTCGCTATGAGTCAGGATAGACTAAATAGTACAAAGGAACTTATCATAACATGAAGGAAGCTAGAAGTATGAAGTAAAAGTCTACTGATCTCCTACTGGCTTATTTTAATACAACTATTCATAATTATATGGAGTCCTGGTGTGACACTGTGGGATAATACACTGGACTGCAACGTTGATTTGAACTGTGAGGTCAGTGGTTCAAATCACTAGCTGCTCCTTAGAGACCCTAAACAGGGTCACTATGAATTCAAGCCAACTTGACGGCACTTAACAACAACAACATATTAGTAATTGTAATTATACTTTACCAAAAAATGAAAAATCCAAATCAAATGCAGAATCAAATCAAATGCCAAATCAAATGTCCTAGAGACAAAACTCTAGGACAATAATCATAAACTGGAACTTTCTCAGGAAAACTTGGACAAAACTATTAAAAAGGGCTCCTGTTCAACAGTGTGTAGGCCCCAATGGAATCTGAATTTCTGATAAGATTTCTGACAATTCTGTCCTTCAGAGTGATAAGAACCCCTGCTACAGTTCATACACTCTGGTAGAATTTCCTTTTCAACTACCTCGCATTTGGTATCTTGTCCCATTATTTCCTACCATGCTGTTCTGACAAGAGCCATTCAGAGTACTGAATAGCTAAATGCCACTCTTCAGTGACCAGCATTCTGTCTCAAAGCATGGAAGCTGGGCTGCACAGCATAGAGATCTTGAAAGTTTCTCACTTCCCTTTATCCTTCAGCCTTGGGACAGGTTTCTCCAGAGGTCTTAAGCTTCCATGTCTTTCTACCTTACTCCTGGGTTTCATTTAATCTTTTAGTGCATAGGGTACCTCCAGAGTACAAGCCTTATCAAGAAGAAGAAAAACAAAAACAACACAAGAAAAGTGAGGTGTATTTTATTAAGCCTTTTCCTCTCTCACCAAAGGATAAAGCTCTCATTCCTGACAAATAAAAAAGATGTCTGTGAGGGCATTAGATTACAGTGGTATCAAGAACAAACAAGATGGTGGATCAGGTAGAAGTGCAGTCAGGAGTTCCATCAGCAACATCATGGACTACCAGACCAAGCAGGCTAAGGGGATGGTGCCAGAACTCTCAACCACATATAAAGGAATATTAAGAAGGTTGGAGGCTTACAGATAGAGAATTTGTAGCAGAAGCAATAAATCCATTGCTTTCTAATTCAGCATGCTCAGCTGTTCCCGGAGCTGCCATCTTGGGAGAGACCAAGAGGGGGAAGGATTAGCACAGCCACGGACTCCTGACAAAACCACGGAGATGAAGAAGACTGAAAAGAGAAGCCCATCTCCTGATCACAGCTACCTGGAGACAATCAGAAAGCATAAAAAAATAGCAAAATACACACTCATCCAAGTATTAAGGCCATAGGTAACTCCTGAATATGCCCCCAAAACAGAAACAGATCATCATATCAGCACATGTCCAGACTCGAGATAAAGTGACTGAGGCAAATAAGCTGGAAGTAGACCTACGCTCCATACTGGAAGATGGGTAGGCTTTGGAAATGCTTGAGAAGGAATTCAGAAAAATGATTATAAAATATATCAAAACATTATATAATTGAGTTGAGAAAAATAAGGAAGAAGTCAGGAAAGCACTACAGGAACAATCAAATAAGATAGATATAGCACTGGAAACAATTAAAAACTTAATGAAAGAGGGCCAAATGATTAATAGAATATCAGAAATGGACAATGCACGGAAAGGGAAAAGGACTAGAATTGAAGAGATAGAAGCTAGAACTAGTGAGCTAAAAGATAAATCTCTCAACACTACTAAGATAGAACAGCAAGCACAAAAAAAGGATAAAAAAATCTGAAGGTCTAAGATTCATGTTGGACAATATGAAGAGGAATAACTTAAGAATTATCAGCATACTGGAACAGGACAAATCACACAAGTCCACAGAGGAGATAGTTGAAGAGCTGATGGAAGAAAATTTCCCTAACATCCTTAAAAGTGAAAAGCTCAACAAACTCTAGGAAGTATAGACCCTAAAAGACAATCAACAAGGCATATAATAATCAAGCTTTTCAAAATAAAAAAATAAGGACAGAATCCTGAAAGCAGTGAGGAGGGAAAAGAGAAGTGTAACATACAAAGGCAAGCAAAGCAGATTAAGTTCAGATCTCTCAACAGAAACCATGCAGGTAAGAAGGCAATGGGGAGACATATATAAAACCCTGAAAGAAAAATTGGCAACCAAGAATCGTCTACCCAGCAAAGCTGTCAATCAAATATGAAGGTGTAATCAAAACATTCCAGGATAAACAGAAACTAAGGGATTTTGCCAAAGCCAACCCTGCTATGAAAAACATCCTAAAGGAAGTTCTATAGACTGAGAATCATTAAGAACAGACAACAACCAGATAATGACGTATGTGGCCGCATCACCCTGAACTCAGTAGACAAATGGAAGACTCAAGAACAGAATAAAATTATAAGAATAGAGTGTCTGGGAGGTCAATCTACAATCAAAACAATTACAATGTGAAAGAAAGATAAACACGGAGGAACAGAGATCCATGTGGTGAGAAGATCAGGTAGATTACAGGATAAAATAGACTGTCTCAAATGGAGGGAAGAGTTAATGGAATATAAGGTAACCACAACAGTGGGGTTGGGGTGAGGGGTTGAGTTTGGGCATTGGGGAGGGCAATACAAGAAGGAGGAGTAGGCAGAAGAACAAGATAGTTAGGGGAACACTGAGACAGATTTGCGTGGCCTAAGTGGTACAGACGTAAATAGTGACACATGCTCAACCTTGGAACAATAAGGCTCTGTGATACAGGGATCTAGGCATAGTTTGACGAGGGGAAATAATACTAAAATGCTTGACTGTCTTATGAATATTGGTTTCCATTGCCTACCATTGTAAAATAGACACTTAAGTGGGATAAAATGAATTGCGAGAAATATGATTACAGAAAACTTGTAAGCCCTTCTTTAGCCTATAACTGATTGGAATACCTAAAAGGGGTTTTAGAACTTGCCTAGTGAAATAAGTGCAAAACCTTTGCAGAGTATAGGACCTTAGGTGGAATCCTAAGTCCCATCTGGAACCTTATGAGGTGGGACATTACCACTAGCAAAACAAACATGTCAGCCTGACTGGCTACTACAAGATAAGCAAGCTGTTCGCCAGGAAGACATCAAGGCAAGCAATTAAATTCTTTCTGGACAAATTCCCCTCTAAGACTGAAACTCAGAACACCTGAGCAGGCATATAGGTTTTCTGGCCACCACTTTGGTCTACTGGTGAGTGGAAGAGGGGGAAAGGCAGCAATGAAGAAATGGGCTGAGTTCAACCACAGTCCATTGACCCCCATTGACCTGGAGATGAAAGAGAGAAGAGGAAGGGCTGGTTGGTCCAAAGTGTGGTGACACCTGGGGACACTTGAGCCCATAGACAAGGATATAGCCACAGAGGGCTAGAGCTGAGAGTGAAGCATCCAGCTGATACAAAGTGAGGGGAGATGCACAAGAACACCCAAACTTGCAGAGAGTACCCATTTGACCCAGCCTCGATGGCTTGATGCCAGAGACCAGCCTCAATAAATTATTAGGAGGCTGTCGAAGGAGGATGTGGAGTCGGCGGAATGAATTACACAGAGTCAATGGGTCGTTTTGAGTCTCAGGCAGATAATGGTGATGATGACTCTCTCTTTACTTAAAAATTTTTTGCTTCTTATATCCCATTTAGAATATACTATGAATTCACAATAGTCATGTACAAACAGTTACAAATCAAATCAAATATTATATTCTTACATTAAAGGTACAAGAGGAACACAAGGTCATCAAACATTCCTGTATCTCTATACTCCCTAGCCACTCTGATAAGTCTGTCCTCTATAAGCGACTCTGTTTCTCTCTAATCCTCCCTAAAATGTCTAGTTTGGCCTTGATTTGTTTTTCTCTAATCCTTTTTAAATGTCAGGTTAATTTTAAGCAAAGTTCTACATCTTAACTTCTAACTTTACCAACATCTATTACTTTCTATAGATTCATTAATTACACCTCACAATCAAAAACATAATTTTTACTATAACTGGTCATACATATAATTGATTTAACAATAAAAACAAGAACACAAAAGTAACCTAAAGTTTCATGTTAAGAACAAAGCAGTAATTCTCTTATACTAACAATTTCTCAAAACCTCTAATCAAATTTTTACTTCTATTCCCAAGCTCCCACTGCCCTTGACTGTCTCCAAGCTGCTTCCTAAAGGCCTAAATGTCCTTGACTAAAACTACGTGGAATGTTTCTTACAATTTTAAGCTTGAATTGCTAAAACTTTAGCTAGCATGGTTAGGTCTAATGTTAAAACGTATTGTTAATGTAAAAAACAATTTTTATAACTACGTAAGATTGAATATGGTGTAAAAGTTAGTAGTCAACTATTATAACTTGAGGTTTGTTTAAAGTGTCTAATGATTATGCAAGATTTTCTAAGGAAATCAGAAATAAGCTATTTTTCCAAGGAAAAGCTAGAAACCGCGGGGTGCCTGCATGAATTACCCCTTGTGGATTTGCCAACCAAGGGGACATTCATTGTTGCTTTGCTAAACAATGAACTGTTCATGCATAAGGCTTCTCGCTGTTCCATCCATTGGCAGGATGGCGTCCGCCAGCTCAATAATCAGAACTCTACTAGAGGAAGATTACAAAAAAAAAAAAAAAAAATTATTTGATAACGGAAACAAGGGTAATTTTCTGCAGTTTTAAAAACCTGACCTATACTCAAGGAGGTCTGGTAGCATGGTGGTTATAATTCGGACTGTGAACCACAAGGTCAGCAATTTGAATCTACCAACTCTTCCATGGGAGAAAGATGAGGCTTTCTGCTCTTGTAAAGATTTACAGCCTCAGAAACCCTGTACAGGGTTGCTATGGGTTGGGACCGACTCCATGGAACATCACTACCACTACTACCACATGGGTCTGGTAAAAAGAGATGAGGATAAGATTTGTATGATTCAATAGTGGATAATTGTTATGACTAATTGTGAGTGTCACAA
>NW_006408628.1:6422378-6431431 GCF_000296735.1 Chrysochloris asiatica
CAACAACAAAAACACAGTGGTCTCATTGTGCATGTGTGATGCTGCCTTTTTGTCTTTTGCTCTGAATACATGTAACAGTCAGTTCCCAGCAAGATATACAACAATGCATGCATATGTGTCTCTGTGTGTGTGTGTGTGTGTGTGTGTGTGTGTAAGGGAGGACAGCATATATAAACATGTACTCAATTGACTGAATAGTTATGTATACATTTAACAAGTTATTGAGCATTTACCATGAGACAGCTTCTATGCTATTTCTTGAAGATAAAAGCCTATCTAATTCACACCTCCTATTATTTCATTAAGTTCACAGTCCTAATCAGACTCTTTCTCACTAAAGCAGAAAACTGAAAAGTAGACTCACTAAGTCAAATTGCAACAATGCACATGTTTTGGGGAGGAGTCTGTAACATTGAATCTGAATGGGAACCAAACAAACCCACCAGCTGCACACATACCACACTTTGACTTCTGTTCCAAGCCCAGATGCTACATTGGGAATGACTGCCCACTATGAGGAGCAATAATGCTGAACCAGGGTGTCTGGTTTACAGCTGGCGCTTGGTGGTTGACAGAAATTATGGATTTTGGCTTTTGTGGCATTTACTCTCTGAAGTACATATGATAAGTTATGACAATCAACCAAATTTTTATGACAGATATAAATAGTAGTAAATCATACATATTTTCATTTGTATAATTTCTCATTTTCAATGCTAGACTTTTGGTTTAGGCCTTTTGATGACTTGGTGCTGAACTAAGATCACGTTTCATTAGGGTTTGTTCTGGGAACTAGGAGTCATTCTTTTTCCTCAGTAGGAAAATAAAACCCTTCTCACAGGGGTCATAGTCTTAAAAAAATCTTTTCCACAAATGTTCTTGACCATGTCCCATCTAAAAAGTGCTGTTCTTAATGTGTCTAAAAGGACCTCTGTCTGGCTGCAGATCCCTTTCATTGGTTTCTTCCTTATCTCTGTCTCTTGGCAGAATTCTAGGGAGGAATCTTTTAAACTAAGGGGCCAGCCTAGGTCACACTGAGTAGAGCCCCGTGCTTAGCTGTAGAATCATAGAATATCAGAAGTGGACAGAAAAACAGAAATCACCTGAATTCTGACTTCTCACTTTAATAATGGAGAGATTCATTTAGTGGCAGGGCAGAATCCAGAATCCAGGACTCCTTCCACTTGACCACAGAACGTGGGGCAGTGTTCTAGTTTGCTCTCATTCAGACTCACAACAGTTTGGCCTTCAAAGGATTAAGGGAAAAAAATAAGAGTAATAAAAGTGAAAGAGAATCTGGTATTTGAAGAATGAAGGCAAGATTGACAATGTTGATGGATAATTTAATAAGTCTCTTGTCTAAATCTTTCTTGGTGACAAGTAATTTACACTGGAGGCTGGTTTCTGAAGGACAACTCTAGCCTTGCCCTATCAGGTATATCATTAGTTAACGTTCTAATCACCCTCCATGGAGAGAATTTGGGATAGACATGCTTTATTCTCCTTAACTTTCTGTAGTTAGTCTGGGATCTACTGGGAGTACCAGAAAAAGGAAGTTTCTGGGAAAAAAAAAAAAAAAAAAAGTTGTTAGCTTTTGTAAAGTCAATTCTGCCTCAAAGCAACCTTAAATGTGAGAGAATGAAATATTGCCTAGACCTACATTGCCCTTACAACCACCAAGATGTTTGAATCTTTCATTGTAGCTACTGTGTCAACTCATTTCAGTGAGAATCTCCAGCTCACTCATTGGCCTTCTACTTCCCCAAACATGATGGCCTCCTCCTATTGGCTACATGACCCAGGAAGCGTTCTGTGTGGCAAAGTTTGGGTCAGGACAGACATGAATCTCTCCAGCTCTTCGTGACCAGTTTTCTTAGCAGAGTTTGTCTGCAGTGGTGGCAGTTACTGCTGCAGTCATTGCTAGCAGTCTCCCTGATGCCACCACAGCACATAGAGAAGCCAGACTCTTGCGGAGCCTCATGTCAGATGCCAGCCGTTTCTTACTGAGCTGGCTCCAAGATCTATGAAAAAACAACAGTGTGGCAACTTTCTTTTCTTTTTATTTTTCTCTTTTCCACCCTGTGCTTTCCCCTTTCCCTTGCGAGTTGAAAGTTAAAGTTTCATTAAGGTTTTTATAATTATTAGTAGTATTCTACTTTCAATTCCAACAAAATATTTTGTCAATACATTACTAGCTGCAGAAAAGGCCATGTAGCTAAGTATAGTTTACTATCAACTACACTCTAGGTGGATCCTGGTATGGTGCTATGGGATACTGCACTAGACCCAAAGCTTGGTTTGAGCTGAAATGTCAGTAGTTTGAATCTGCCAGCCACTCCTTGGAAACACTATGCAGGATTGCTATGAGTTGCTTCTGACTCAACAGAACCAACACAACACACTCTGGGAAAAGAGTTCTCATGTGGTGCTGTAGGATCAGCACTGGACTTGGAGGTTCTGACTCAACAGATCCAACACAACACACTCTGGGAAAAGAGTTCTCATGTGGTGCTGTAGGATCAGCACTGGACTTGGAGGTTCTGACTCAACAGATCCAACACAACACACTCTGGGCAAAGAGTTCCCATGTGGTGCTGTAGGACCAGCACTGGACTTGGAACCAGGTTGGCAGTTAAGACCCATGAGCTGCTTCTCAGAAACCCTATGTAGGGTCACTATGAGTCAGAACAAACTCAACAGCAATTAACAACAAAAACAACACATTCTAGGCAAAGAAGCCTTGTATAATGGGTTATGTGTTGGGCTGATAACTGCAAGATCAGCAGTTCAAATCTACCAGTCACTTTGGAAGAGAAAGAGGCTTTCTGCTCCTGTAAGGATTTGCAGCCTGGGAGATCCTCTATGGGGTCACTTGGAGTCAGAAGTGACTTGATGACAAACTACCACCACTACACTCAAGTTAACATTCAAGAGCAAGGTTTCCTTTGCTTTCTTCCTAGCAGATTAGAGGTTGTTATGGTACAGAGCACCCTAAAAGACTATCACTAAATTCACAATAAAAACTTATAAACAAAACAAAACAAAAAACCTTGAACCCGGCCATAAACAAAAACTCAGTAATAGAAGCTATAAACACCAAGATTTGATGCAAACAAAAAATGAATTGATTAATTACCTCTTCATTACAAAATTTAAATGGAAGTAAATTTATCCTGATGAGAATTCTTTTTGAAAAATTAAAATAAAAATTGTTTTATTAAAAAAAATTGAAAAGATGTTGCATGCCATCACCCAAGAGTCAGACAGCAGATAGGCATCAGAGAAGGCACAGAAGTACAAGAAAAAGAAATGGGTCAAACTTATACAACCTATTGTTGTTGTGGTTAAGTGCTGTTGAGTTGGGTCAGACTCATATTGAGTATATATAGGGTTTCTGAAACTGTGATTCTTTGTAGGAGTAGAAAACCTCGTTTTTCTCCCTCAGAGTAGCCAATATGCTATCCTGTGGTTATCAGTGCAGTGCTTATCCTACAGAACCACCACACTCCTGATGAAACCTGTAAGATTGCTAATTTTTCTTACATCGCTTCAATTTCTCAAGTTTTCAAGGATGTTTGTTCTAACTTTCCTAGATTGATGGACTCTGATGAGTTGGCTCCCTCTCAGCTGTGGTGGGAGTCCAAAGTCATATGTTGATTGACTATCTGGGAAGCTGCTTACAATGTTATACCAATGATGCTTCATGTTTTTCCCTAAGTAACATTTGGATATGTTGAGGTTAGGAGGTGAATTGCATGGGTTACAACTTCATACCCCTACCCAAATCACATCTCTCTCCTATGCATCCTAGTTGTAGTAAATATATAGCCCTAGTCTTCAGTGAGAGTCCAAATGTACGTTCCTGCACATATCCAGGTTCATATATGCACACAGACAACCACAATCACTAATACCTGCTCTCATCTGAGGATGTTCACTTTCTTCAAGGGAAATTCCCTTGTTCCCCACAACTACCAGACTTAGATCTGAGTGCTTGTAGTTCTGTCCATTCATGTTTGAATGAACAGGATTATAATTCCATACTTGTATTTCTACCTCTGATCAGAAGCCACATATGCTGGTGGGATTCTCTGTACTTGTGGAATGAGGGGAATCAGGCAAAAGGGATGTCTCCATCCTAACTCCATGAACAATCCAATCCTCCCAAACCTCCAGCTGTAGGTTGCCTGTTTTTTTTTTTTAATTGCCTACAGTAATTATCCTGAATATATCCTCTCACTGTCTTATATCATAGTTAATTGTGTGGTCCCCCTGAGCAAATTATGAAATAAAGGGGCTTGGTGCAGTCTGTATATAAACAAATTAAATTTAGAAAGCTATGAATATGCAGTATTTAGATTCTGGGGTCAAAAATATAATTTGATCTTGAGTCCACAATGCCTTCTCCCCATTTGTTCTACAACTAATATATTTTGTATTCTTTCACCATACTTATTCAACCTGTATGCTGAGCAAATAATCCGACAAGCTAGGTTATATGAAGAAAAACGTGGCATCAGGATTGGAGGAAGACTCATTAACAACCTGCGATAGGCAAATGATACAACCTTGGTTGCTGAAAGTGAAGAGGACTTAAAACATTTACTAATGAAGATCAAAGAGCACAGCTTTTGGTATGGATTACATCTCAATGTAAGGAAAATAAAAATCCTCACCACTGGACCAGTAAACAACATTCTTATCAAAGGGGAAAGGATTGAAGTTGTCAAAGACTTCATTCTTCTATCAACACTCATGGAAGCAGCCATCAAGAAATCAGACGACATATTGCAATAGGCAAATCTGCTGCACAAGACCTTTTTAAAGTGTTGAAGAACAAAGATGTCAGCTTGAGGACTAAGGTGTACCTGATCCAAGCCATGGTATTTTCAATGTCCTCATATACATGTGAAAGCTGGACAGTGAATAAGAATAAGGAAGACCATAGAAGAATTGATGCTTTTGAGTTATGGTGTTGGAGGAGAATATTGAAAGTTCCATGGGCTGCCAAAAGAGTCAATAGATCTGTTTTGGAAGAAGCACAGCCAGAGTGCTCCTTGGAGACTAAGATAGCCAAATTTCGTCTCTCATACTTTGAAGATATTGTCAGGAGGGACCAGTCGCTGGAGAAGGATATCATGTTTGGTAAGGTGGAGGGTCAGAGCAAAAGAGGAAGACCCTCAGCAAGATGGATTGGCCAACTGGCGGCATCGATGGACTCAAGCATGGCAACAGTAGTGAGATTGGCCCAGGATTGGGCAGTGTTTCATTCTGCTGTGCATAAGGTTGTTACAGGTTGGTACCGACTTGATGGCACCTAAAAACAACAACAACTTTTTCACATGCTAGGCTAGGGTTGTTGTTTTTGTTAAGTGCCAGCCAGTCAATTTTGACTCATAGAAACCCTGTCTAGGATTTCAGAGGATTAGCTGATGGATTTGAACCTTCATCCTTGTGGCTCAAACTGACCTTGTGGTCCAGTGCATTATCTTGCAATACCACACCAGGACTTCTACCCTATTATTCTAGGGAAAGTCCTAAGCCAGTTTAGTGTTTTCACTACACTGATGATTCCAACGGATATTACAAAATAAATAAAATTATGTTTAGTAATATAAATTGGAATCCTGGTGTGACATTGTAGGATAAGCATTTTACTTCTAAATGCAAGGTAGGCAGTTCAAAACAACCAACCATTTTTCGGAAACCCAGTACAAACAAGGTCACTGTTAATCAGAAGCAATTTGACAGCACTAACTGACTCGGCAGCACTTAACAACAACAATAATATAAACTGAATGTACCTTTAAATAATGCCTTTCTCTATTTTTCTAACTTAGCAATATTCAAATAGTTGATCCTTATTGTATAGCTTTTTATTTAAGGATTTTCTCATCGGGGACCAAGCAGAACAGATAGGAATACATTTTCTTTTCAGTTTATGCTGGAGGAAAGACAATGATGGGAACATGTGCTAGTCTGCACTTGGGAAGGGAGTTTCTCAACCTGGCCCAGTGATGTTATTTAAGATAAAATCACCCAGAGTTTGGCAAATATATTGTGGACCATTGTTATTGTGTTCATAGCCAAGTCTTGGTGGAGGGAAGAGGGAGTGGTAGGTGTAGGAAATAAAGGAGTTTCCCTCGAAGGAAATAGACATTCCCACACAATGTCTTATCTGTTTTGCTTGACTGACACCACTGGTTCCTTGGGAAAACACTCTTCCCACCCATTCAGGGAGATTGAGCTTCCTCAAGGATAGTTAGGCATCCAAGAGCTAGAACCAAGGCAGCCACAATAAAGAGAAACCTGGCCATAATAATATGTTAGTTATTGCATGACTGAAGTTCCCCTTCTGCCACACCTCCAACTTTTACTTTAGAAAAATAAAAAAAAATCAATTCTCCACTGAAACATAAAGGGACTCTTGTAGCTAGGATTCACTGAATATGAGCATTGTGAGCATGTATTAGAAAGCAAACCAAAGCTGGGTTCCACTGAGCATTCTATGTTCACTGCAAGGCTATATACAAGGTAAAACTGTGAGAGAACAATTCTTCAGCCACTACCACCTACCCCTACCACACACACATACCTTTTTTCACTCAAAAGTGTCTCCAACTCCATTATAGTTGTTTTGGGGGAAGAAGAGTATGGCTATTTTTTACTCCGTATCTTCTAGAAGTGTCTGATCATCCATGCCCAAGAAATACAGTTAAAACATGCATCATCTAAATTTTTGAAAGCTATGCATCCCCCACAATCTATCATCTCCATCTAGATATGGCAAACATTTGTTTGTATTTATATACCTTCAAACCAGAAAAGCTGTTCCACCTATCCCCCTGATTTCAAGCAAGAGAGAGAGTGAACAAGAAGTAAAAGCAAGACAAAGACACACACATACACAGAGAGATAGAAAGAACAAGAGAGGAAAAGAAAGAAGAGACCAATATAATGCACTAGCTCTCCAAAGCATCCTACCACCATCTATACATGCAGAGCAGGTTCCCAGAGCAGGCCTGGGCTGAAAGCTAAGGTCCCACTTAAAAGTTATCTCATTTTCTCATTCTCTCATTTTCCAAAATACCTTCACTCCTACCATGAACACTTCCCATGACTGATTCTAACTACGATTAGAGTAGAGTTCAGAAGGGCAATTTAATTATAGCTGCTTACTGAATCTTCCTCCTGCCTCTCTACTCTTTGGGCAGTCCTCTATCTGCCATGAGACCAGAGATCAGGTGGTACTTATGCAAAAACTAGCTTATGTTCAATGTTTGTTGAAGGAGTGAACCAATGACGCAGTCATTTGACATCTAAGATACCAGTGTCTCCCATTTAATCACATTTCACCCATCTAACCTTATTTCCCTGCTCTCCTGTTCCAACTCAGTATCCCAGCCAGAATTTCCCTCCTTCTCTCCAATACCTGACTCCAAATCTATCCTTGAATAGCTATGCCTGTCTTCAGTGCCTCCCCTTTTTATTGTGGTAAAATATGTCTTGTGTGTGTTAGGTAGAGTCGAGTCAGATCCTACTTATCACCAATGCCCTATATAAAATGAACGGAAACACTGCCCAGTCCTGTGTCATCCTCATGATTGTTATTATGCCATGCTTGAACTCATCGTTGCTGTCACAGCGTCAATCCATCTCATTGGGATGTTTCATCTTTTTTGTTGACCCTCCACTTTACCAAACATGATGTCCTTCTTCAGGGACTGGTCCTTCTTGACAACATGTCTAAATTTGGGAAGACAAAGTTTCACCATCATCACTTCTAAGGAACAATCCAGCTGTTCCTTCTTCTGGCAGCCCGTCGTACTTCCAATGTTCATCACCAACACAAAAACTCAAAGGTATCCAGTCTCCAGTCTTCCTTATGCATTTTGTAGCTTTCCCAGGTATATCAGGAGACTGAAAACACCACGGTACAGGTCAGGCACAACTTAGTTTTCAAACTTTGCCATTTTAATAATTTCCAAGGCGTAGTCCAGTAACATCAATTTCACTAACAATATTTTACAATTGTCATCTCTATTTTATCACTTCAAACAGAAACTATATCAATCAAGCAATAGCTCTCTCTACCCTCAGCCCATTTAACCACCAATATACTTTTTGTCCCTATTCATTTGTCTAGTCTAAATATTTCATATAAATGGCTATCATACAATATTTTTCCTTTTGTCACTGACTTATTTCATTTAGCATAATTTTGTGGAGGATCTTGAATGTCATAGTATATATTAGAACTTCATTCTTTCTTATCGTTAAGTGCCCCGAAGTCAGTTCCAACTCATAACTACACTGTTATAGGGTTTTTGAGGCTGTAAATCTTTGCAGAGTGGTTGGTGTGCTCAAACCACCACCATGAGGTTTGTAGTCCAGTGCTTACCCTATAAAGCCACCACACTCAAATCCTTGTAATTAGCTCTGCTTGTAAGTCCAGTCATAAGCTCCCTGAAGTAGGGGGTAAAATCTGACTCACATCTAAAACACCAGGTACCTAAATCACCCAAGTCCTTGACAGGTGAGTAATCAATCTACTTTAAACGTGTTGACTATTTTCTTGTTCAGGGAATAGCTCAAAAGGCTCATAGAGCAAATTCCTCTTTGGACCAACTTAGTTAAAACACCAGACCATTGATTGCCTTTGTCATGGGAGGGTCTTCTGAAATCGATTAAATAAGTGAGTCACTCCTAAACTGCATCCCACTGCCCCCACCCACCCTCCAGGAAGTCCATATTTGAATCTGAATCTGATATTTGTTTAGTCTATTTAAACTGTTGACATTTTAAAATTGCTCAAAGGGATTCTGCAGTGGTGGTATGCATATCTCCAAATTCTGAAGTACTAATCTGACTCATCTATGAAGAGACTGAGAGCGGCCACCTCTTCTCATTCACTGCTCAAGAAGTCTGATTTTCTATTCCTTTCCTGACAACAATTTCCTTTCCTCTTATCAGTTTTCCCAGTTCTTAAGGAGCTCTGGTAGCTTAATGGTTACGAATCGGGCTGTGATCTGCAAGGTCAGCAGTTCAAAACT
>NW_006408628.1:6432851-6442890 GCF_000296735.1 Chrysochloris asiatica
AACAACAACACATTACCTAATACAGTGTTACCCATATTTATTATAATCAATCAACCAATTGTAGTCATACCAGTGCAGAATAGATTTCTAATCACTTCTGAGTTATAAAAAGGTCAGAATAGGCAGAGCTACAAAAATGGGGGAAGACAGAGAGCATGAAAGGATCCATCTACAAGGATTACCAGCAGACACCAGAAACTAGAGAGATTCATGGAAGGAACTGGAAGATTTAGACTCTGACTTGGACTCTTAGCCTCCAGATCTGTGAGACAAATAGATTTCTGTTCTTTAAAGCACCAACTTGGGGTCTTTCAATTATAGTTGTTGTTGTTGTTGTTGTTATGTGCCATGGAGTCAGTTCCGACTCATAGCGACCCTGTACAGGGCTTCCAAGGCTGTAAATCTTTATGGGAGCAGAAAGCCTCATCTTTATCCCATGGAACATCTGGTAGTTTTGAACTGCTGTCCTTGAGATTAGCAGCCCGATTCATGATCACTACACTGCCAGAGCTCCTTTTCAATTATAGCAGCACTAGGTAAGTAAGGTAGGGCTGATAATAGAAGAGGCAGCATGGAGAATAAGTTGTACAGAGAGGATGCAGGTAAAGGGTGGAGGAATGTCACTTGGATCATTAGTTTGAAATGGGACATTTTGGATAGAAGGCATTGGCCTTATGAGAGTTTAGGCTGGCTGTGTGGAAGGTTGACAGAGAAGAGATTGCAATAATAGTGGCTGGCATTTACTGAGCACTGATTATATGTCAGGTGATGTTCTGAGTATTTGCTCACTCAATTATCACAATAATCCCTGAGGAAGGTATGATTTTTAATGTGAATGAAGTAAGGGACAGAAATTAGGTAACTTCTAAAATCAGACAAAATTCAAACCTAGGAAGTCTGGCTCCTGAGTTTATGGCTTAATTTCTAAGCTGTGTTATTTTTGCTGTTGGTTCTATTATACTTTTAGTTCGGGAGTCCTTGGTTAGTGCAAACTGTTGGCTACTAACTGAAAGACTAGCAGTTCAGACCAACCCAGAGGTGCCTTGGAAGAATGATTATAGCCAGCTTAGAACCCTATGAAGCACAGTTCTACTCCAGTGCCCAGAGACAGTGCATTGTAGGCATGGCAGGGATCCCAAAAGACCATTATAATTGAAGCCAGAGTGTGTGAGAGCAGAGATGAGAGCCAGGGCCCAGGGAATGGGGACTGACAGTGGCTGAGGATGGAAAGTCTGTGCACTGAATAAGTAGTTGAGACTTGAGCTTAGGTAATGGGAACTTTTGAAAGATTTTAAGCAGGGGAGTAAATGGTTAAATTTGCCTTTAAAATATATTATTTGTTTAGTGGAAGAATGATTGGTTCAGGAAAAGACTAGAGGGAAGTAGACTATTGTTTGGTAATTGAAAATCTACACAGGCCAGGGAAGCAGACCTATGGAAAATTAGAAAAACCAAATAACACAGTTTTCTCATTTGAATTTTCTAGTTACGTGCCTCAAGCATCTTTGAGTTACCATAAATACTCAAAGTCTATAAATTCCCCCTGTCAGAGAGGATTCATGTGAAGATTTGCAGTTATCATTTTGGTGAAATGTAATGTCCCATGGTCAGCAGTTCGAAACTACCAGCAGTTCCATGGGAGAAAGATTAAGCTTCTTGCTCCCATAAAGATTTATATAGCCTTGGGAATCGTATACAGGGTTGCTAGGAGTCCAGGGCACATAACCACCACCTCCACCAAAGGATCCCTGGCAGTCCTGGTGTGGTGCTGTAGGATAAGCACTGAACTGCTAACCACAAGGTTGGTGGTGAAAACCCATCAGCCGTTCCACAGAAACCCTATAGGGTCTCTATGAATCTGAACCAACTCAACAGCAGTTGACAATAACAACAAAGGATCCCTGGGAGACCTGGTGGCATGGTAGTTGAAGGCACTCAACTGCTAACCAAAAAGTCATTGGTTGAACCCCACCAGATATTCTACAAAGAATGGTGTGTAGCTTTTCATAAAGATGTACAGAAGTGGAAACCATATGGGCAGTTCTACTTCTGTTGTGGTGCTATATAGGATCAGCACTGGTCAGCAATTCCAATTCACCAGCTGCCCCTTGGAAGTTCTATATAGGTAAGTTATGAGTTGGAACCGACTCGACGGCACTTAGCAACAACAACAACAACTCTGTCCTGCAGGGTTACCTTAGGATAGCTATGAATCAGGATTGACACAACCACAGTGGGTTTGTTTTTATGGTTTTAAATGAGCTTTGGTGGCATAAGGATTGAAGTACTTGGTTGATAACCAAAAGGTCAGTGATTTGAGCCCACCAGTCACTCTGTGGGAGAAAGATGTGGCCGTCTGCTTCTGTAAAGATTATGGCATTGGAAACCCTACAGGGCATTCTACTCCATCCTAGAGGGTCACTATGAGTCAAAATCAACTTGACAACAATGGACTAGAAGCAGGAAGGAGTCCTGGTGGTACCACGGTTAAGTGCTTGGCTGTTAAACGTGAATTGGTTGGAATCTACCAACCACTACATTGGAGAAAAGATTTGACAATTTGCTCTTACAAAGATTTAAGCCTAGAAAACACTATGGCAATCCTAGAGGATTGTTATGAGTTGCAATAGACTCTATGGCACAACACAACGTGGAAACATGAAAAACACAGTTTTCATTTTGCACCAGGGATGGTCAACAAATAGTTGAGTCTGGCTTTGTGTCCTGAGCTCTGGCATTCAGTTCACTTCAATCAAGAGATCTAGGAAAGGGGATGTTGTCCCAGGGGGAAAGAAATGAACTGCCCGGAGGCGGAAGTGATCCTCTCCTATGACACACCTGCAAGGCATGAGATGCACTGAGCTTCAAAGTTCATTAGTCTAATCAGGGTTTGATACTTTCCAGAGCATTCACATGCATGATCTCATCTGAGTTGGATAGAAGCTGCCATTCACACCTCTGTAATGAGGACCAAAATACCTTGTGACTTCACTCAGCAGCTGTCTGAGGAGTGTGAGAAGCTCAGCTACACCCGGTGGCTGAATAAGTGGGAAGGGAATAGTGGAACTCCCTCTGAATTCCACCAGGGGCAGGAAGGAGAGGCAGCTATTATTGGTGAGTGGAAAAGAAGAGCAGAGTCTGGGAAGCCATCAGAGTTTGTTCAGCAAAACTCTGAAGGGACTCCTAAGTCATTCATGTAGTGCATCTCCTTAAACCATATCCATTGAGATGTAAGGTGACGAGAAGGCACTGTAGCTCTTGGAACACTTTTGGGAGTAAAGCTGATTCTGTTTCCATAAGAAGTTTATATTTAATAAGTACGCAGTTTCTCCTCCTCTCCCCCCTCCTGCCCCAGTCTAACAACTCTCTGTTGTTACCATTTTAATGTGCTTTCTTCTTCAAGAGAATATTTTTTTTGGGGGAAATGAAAGTATATTTATTAAGTTTTGCCAAACCTAAATTTTTATAGGTAAATGATCATATCTGATTCCTCCTGGTACATGTGGTACAATGTGGAAGAAGAGATGAAAGTGAAGGGTGCGTGAGGACAGAGAGAGTTCATAATCACTTGCATAGGGTTCTGGATCTTGCACTATTTTTTTCTTAATGTGTATATATTTCATGGAAAATGAATGAATGGAGAATGAAAGAAAAAGTGGATAAGAAGTTAGAGAGAGAACATAGCACCTAAATATCTCTAGAAACCTAAATATTCAAGAATTCTTGCTTCCCTCCAGTCCCCAGCTTTTTAGATGAGTGATATCATCCATCAACCCACAAGTAGATTCTCTAAGTGCATTTCAAGCAGTGCCGCTGATATATGGGGGGAAAGCACAAACCTAGTATAACACAGTCCAGCTCAAAATACCCAGACCAGGACAATGAACCCATACATTTGCACCTTGTTATTGTTGTTAACTGCTGTTGAGTTGATTCTGACCCATAGAGACCCTGAATAGGGTTTCCGAGGAGTGGCTGGAGAACTTGAACTGCCGATCTTTCAGTTCAAATCGACTTTGCAGTCCAGCACATTAACCCACAGTGCCACACCAAGACTCAAAAGAAAATGAAGGCTGTTTGAATAAGTTTAATAGCAGAACTTACTGAAACAAGCTTTAAACTCTCAATTGCTGAAGAAAGATGAGGCTTTCAGCTCCCTTAAACATTTATAGCCTCGAAAACCCTACACAGGGTTGCTATGAGTTGGAACCAGCTGGCACACCACCACCACCACCACCACGACCACCACAAGGTATTTGGTTTAATTTTTTTTTTTTTTTCCAAAAACGAATAAAATAGGATAATGGCCCAGGTGTTTTCATTTACATTTGAATACAACCCCTTTATATATAAATGACTAAGGAGCTCTGGTTGTTGTGGTTATGTGCCTTCCAGTCATTTCTGACCCATAGCAACCCTGCAGAGGGTTTCAGAGGAGCAACTGGTAAACTTGAACTGCATTATCTAGCTTCAGAATTTGGCTGCAGATCTCTGGTCTACCCAAATGCCTTTATGAGTAGAAGATGTATTGCCACCAAGTGGAACCTACCCATATCTCTCAGTGAAGAGTCAAGAGACCAATTTGTCCCTCTAACTTGAAAGCAGAATCAGAATGAAGGGACTTTCTCATATAGAATCAGGACCAGATTGAGAGACCATGGGACAGGTAGTTGAGAAAGTGACTCCATGTCATCTCTGAATGCTAGTCTAGGACTTTGTACCCGGAGAACAGAAACATAGGTTTGAATATCTCTGTCGTTGTTGTTGTTAAGTGCCATCAAGACGGTTCCGACCCACAGCGACTCTGTATAGGGTTTTGGAGAAGCAGCTGGTGAGCTTGAATCGCTTGATGTTGCGGTTCAAATGATTTTGCAATCCAGCGCATTAAACCCACAGAGCCACACCAGGATTCCTAAGTATCTCTAAGGACCTAAATATCTCTAGAGACACTTATTTAACAAACGTCACTCAAAATCTGAAGAGATTCCTTTGAATTCGTACACTTAATGGGATATCTTCATCTTCTTTGGATGATGTTTGATTTTAAGGAAAAATAAAGGCATTCAGAATCAGGGTTGGTAAATAACATGAATGGCTGAATTATGAGTGGGATTCGAAGTGAGAGAGAGAGAAAGAGGCAGAGAAAAGAGACATACTAATTTTATACTCTAGCGAAAGATTCTGAAGGAATCCAAAAATCGATTAGACTATTTTTGTTGTTGTTAAGTGTTGTTGAACCAGTTCTGACTCACAGCAAACCTGTATAGGGTTTCCAAGGAGCAGCTGGTCGATTTGAACTGTTAACCTTAAGGTTCAAACTGACCTTGCAGCTCATTGCTTATCCTACAGATAGCCCCGTGAAAAAAGAAAGGTGTAGGGCTTCTTAAGTGAGATTGAAGTGTGATATTTATTTGTGAAGATGCATTGTTAAAAGTAAAATCAGATTTGTGGCCCAAGTGGGTGAAAGGAGTGACTATATTGTCAATATTTTTTTCATGCTTCACATAGAGAGATACCCTTACGTGTGCTTGCATGAATATCTAGCACCTTTCAGAAGCCTATACCTATGTTTCTCTTGGGCATGACCCAATCACTCTTCTTTCCCTTATAAGCTCACGTCGGCTGGTGAGAGAGCCCCGTCACTGAGTATTTCCCTTCTGTGAGTTCCCCAAACATATGAGTATATGGTCTGAAATCCTAAGGAAAATATTAAATATTCATGAGGAGAGGCACAAGTATCATTTTTAAGCTTTTCTCTCTGTCCCCTTCACATTCAATTTTCTTTTCTCTGAGGACTGCCAGGAGAAGTTATTATTATATTAAATAATAATTTCTGAATTCCAGTTTTTACGTTATGACCATCTTGGATATAAAAGTCTGTTTGCTCAGGGAAAATAGGTCACAGACTGCTTAACCAGATCCTTACCGTGCAGTGGTTAAGTGCTGTTTGTTTTTCAAATACCTTAATTGTATGGTCTACCAGAAAAAAACAGCACTGAAAATTATATCTCTGAACTAAATGCAACCAGATGGACAAAAACAACAAGGAGTTTGAAACAGAGAAATGCTCCACAATCCCCCTGTGGTTGGTTTTATCGCCAGTTAATTTTATAATAGCTTCTTCTGAAGCAGGGGGATGTTCCACTTGGGTAGGAATGGTTCCTCAGCAAAAAACAGGCTGCCTCTATAGTCCTTTCGCAGTCTATTTGGGTCTAATTGGAGTGAATGTGTTGGCTTGGGGGCTGGGGAAATGGATGGAACTGATGGGAAGGTGGAATTTCTAAGCCCAAGAGCAGTAACATAACTCTTTGTTTTATTATTTTCATTGTTTTTTATCTACCAGTGTCTTTTGCTAGATGTATTGCAAGGATGTTAACCTGGAGTTGGTGACAAGCTGAAAAGGTGAGAAGGATGGTATTAAATGACCTGATTGGTCATCTACCAAAATTAGGGTTCTAAAAGTTAGAGTTACTATTGGAAGGATATTCCATCTTGAGTGAGGAGCGTGTGGACTTATCAATGGACTCAGGATGAGGCTGGATTCTTGTGTTTTGATCCTATTCCAGATTCATAGAGTGTCCAGGCTAAAAATCAGAACTGAAGGTATGTCTTAAACTTTAGGCAACCAGAGTGCTGGACTGTTTTCAGGACAAAAGTAATTGTTATATACTGTTTCATGTAATACATAATAAACATTGGATTCATGGTTGGACAGTGGTGAGGGTGTGGAGAAAAAGTCTAGGAACAAATTTAAATTGAAAACCTCATTGACCTCCTTCTCTTGAAACATCTATGATTTTCTGTGATTGCTGAAAGATCTCATCATTTTGGAAGAGTTCTCCCTCTTGTAACTGCCTTCTCAAAGCAGGAAGTCCTTGAAGGTAGACACAAAGAATTAAAAGTGTTTTAAGGTCTGGGGTCCTGGTGTAGCACTGTAGGATAAACACTAGACTGTTAACTGCAAGGTTGATGATTCAAACTATGAGTCAGAGGAGACTTGACTGCACTTAACAACAACAGCAAGGTCTGGATTAAAGATATAAAATATTGACAGTGATGTCTGGAGTTTCTGGCAGCTTGTGCAAACTGGTAGAGTTCAAATAAAATAGTCAAGTAACTTATGTGTGTTCCTTTTGTCTTCTAGAAGACTCTCAACTAGAGTTTTGGGATCTCTATGCTTATGGACTCCTGGCGTGGCGCTGTGGGCTAAAGCATCAGACTGCAAAGTTATTTGAACTATAAGGTTGGCGGCAAGCTCACCAGCAGCTCCTTGGAAACCATATACAGGGTCGCTATGGGTCAGAATCAACTCAATGGCACTTAACAACACAACAACACGCTTATGGAGTCCTGGTGTGGTTCTGTGGATTAATGTGCTGGACTGCAAAGTTGGTTTGAACTGTAAGTTTGATGGTTCAAGCTTACCAACAGCTCCTTGGAAACCCAATACAGTGTCTTTATGGGTTGGAATGAACTTCACAGCACTTAACAACAACAACAACAACAACTACAAAATGCATCTATAATTTAATAGTCACAAGTCTCCAGTGATAACCTTATCTAAACTTTTCCTCATTCTCTTCAAAAAGTCTTTTCCTTTCCCTGAAATTTCCCTTGAAATCTTTGTCCTTGAGTTCTCCTCTACCCAAGGCCCTTGATTTTGTTCCTTCCCTTCTCCCTTCTTTGCAACCTCCTTCTCTCTTTCTCTTTCTACTTTTCCTTGTTTCCGTAAATAATCATTGAGTATCTACTACTAAGCTAAGCATTATCCTCTTCCTGGTTATTCTTTCTTGATCTGGCTCTTAAAGAAGCACACACACATTAATAACAACATCAAAAGTATTTGTGTGCAAATTAAATTAATGTATATGTTTATAAACACTTGCCACATTCTGAAAAGCTCTAGTCTAGGGAAACTTGCAATGCAAATTAAAAGTAAGTATTTTTATATTGTGGGTAAGGATATTAAGTGCTTTGGAAAAGATAAGTCAGCTCCAAGTTTGAGGTTAGTACTTAAATTCCATAAAATACTTGCTAGAGGGGCCCAACAAATAAGACTTTCAGCTTTATAGAAGCTAAAATGAAGAGAAAGAAAGAACGTGCATGGTACCTCGAATTGTAATTTCATTTTCTGCAGGAATGATGTTGTTAGCAGGTATAGTGAGAGTGCGTAGGGAAGTCACACATCTTTCAGAAGAATAATAAAATTGATAATCTCTACTCAGACTACTAAAAAAAAAGACAGAAATTACCTCTACTAGAACTGAGAGAGCTATATCAATAACAAGCAATTTCATAGATATTAAAATAACAAAGGATTATTTCAAAAACTGTATACCTATAGCATCTGGACATTTGGTGTGGCACTGTAGGATAAGAACATGGCTGCAAGTTTGGCAGTTCAAACTCACCAGTCACTCATTGGAAACCGTATACTGGGTTGCTATGAGTTGGAACCAACTCGACAGCACTTAACAACAATATAGCTTCAACAATTTACATTGTTGCTAAGTGCCATAAAGCCAAGACTCATATCAACCTCTATACAACAGAATGAAACACTGCCCAGTCCTGCACGACCCTCAAAATTGTTATGTTTGAGTTCATTGTTGCTGTCAGTGTGTTAATTCACCTTGTTGGGGTCTTTTTTTTTTTTTCATTAGCTTTCCACATTTCCCAAGCATGATATCCTTCCCCAGGGACTCCTGATAATATGTTCAAAGTACGAGAGATTACGTTTAACCTTCCTTGCTTCTGAGAAACATTTTGGCTGTACTCCTTCCAAGACAGATTTGTTTGTTCTTCTGTCAGTCAACAGTATTTTCAATATTCTTTGAAAACATCATAATTCAAATGCATCAACTCTTCTACAGTCTACCTTTTTCATTGCCCAACTTTCACATGCATATGAGACAATTAAAATGAACATGGCTTGGCCAGGAGCACCTTAGCCCTCAAACTGACATCTTTGCTCTTGAAGGCTTTAAAGAGGTCTTGAGAAGCAGATTTGTCTAATGCAATATGTCAGTTGGTTTCTTAATTGTTGATTCGATGAGCATTGATTGTGGATCCAAGCGAATTAAATCTTTGATAACTTAAATCTTTTCTCCATTTATCATGGCGTTATTTACTGGTCCATTTGTAAAGATTTTAATTTTCTTTACATTGAGGTGCAACACATAGAAAATATGTAGTCTTTGATATTTGTCAGTAAATATATCAATAAGCAAAGCTGTGTCCTCTGTATATAGCAGATTGCTAATGAGTCTTCCTCCAATCTTGATATCACATTCTTCTTCATATAATCCACTTTCTCAGATTATTTGCTAGGCATATACATTGAATAGGTTTGGAGAAAGAATACAATCCTTTCCTGATTTTTTGTTTTTAAGTTTTTATTGTGAATTGAGTGATAGTTTACATGGGAGAACATTAGTTTTACACTCATTCTATCATATTTCATTTCATTGCAATGATTGCATCATCATTCAGCAGTATTTGCTTCTATTTCCTCTGTTTTTGTTTCCCCCCCACCCTTTGGATGTACATAAAAAACACTCAGGAAAACACAATCATTTAAACAACCAAATGGCACATTTTGAGAGCCTTCTTCCTGGCTAAGAGTAAAGCATTCAACTGATATGAAGTGAGGGGAGATACACAAGAATGCCCGAACTTGCAAATGATACCCATTTTACCTAGCTTCTATGGCTTGAGCATCAGAACTCAACTAGATGAAGATAAAAAATGTTTGATAAAGGAAACAAGTGTGAATTGTAACAATTTGAGGAACTTGATCTGTACTTAAGGATGTGATAGCTCAAAATACCAACGGAGAGGGAAAGAGTCTTCATATCAAAGATCATTCTTATCCCCTTTGTACATAGGGTTGGATGGGAAACTTAGACATTGGCTACCTAAAATGCAGGGGCTTGGGGTCACTATGAAGGCACAAAGTGACTGGCTTACAAGTTTTCAAGAAGGAGTTTAGTTTAAGAGTGTATGGGGGAAGGTAGATTCCCCACTGAATGGTTTTCAT
>NW_006408628.1:6445915-6446895 GCF_000296735.1 Chrysochloris asiatica
CTTTCTAGTCTGGTCTTATCTTGAGACTCAGTCATCTATGAAGAAACCATTTGTTTTAGCTATAGAATATTGATAAACAATGAAATATACTGCTACTTAGTATAAAATTTGATGAATTTTGATAAATGTGTACATTCATCCCAATTAACATACAGGATATTACATTCACTTAAAAAAATTTCCCACACGCTGTTTCGAATGAAATGTCACACCCAGTAGGATATTACTTCTGATTTCTATTATGATGTTTGCTATTTTTTTCTGTTCTTAAACTTCATAAAAATGGAATTATACATCATGTTTTCTTTTAAGCCTTTCCTATTTTTACTTAAATTAATGATTTTGAGATTCATTCATGTGGCTGCAGTTAATTTCTTTATTGCCTACTGTGTAAACCAAAGCATAACAAATGGCTAGAACTGCAGTTTGTGTGTGTTAAGAGCCATCCAGTCAGTTCCAACTCATGGAGACCCATATAAGGCTTCTGAGGAATGGCTGTTGAGTTTGAACCACTGACCTTGCAGTTCAAACCAGCCTTGCAGTCCAATGCTTATCCTATAGCACCACACCAGTACTCCAGAACTATAGTAGGAAGGATAAAAATTAAATACTAGGAAGAATTATTGAGAGTGAGAACAGGAAGACACTGGGTGTTTTGGGAGAGAATGTAGAATCTCCTTTCAAGAGTATCCTTTCAACAATGAAGAGTTTCGGTACAGCTTCTATGTTGACTTGTGAGTTCAAAGTAAGTTCAAAGTCATGTGAGTTAAGGGCTGAAAGTGTCCCAGAGGGGGGAAAGAATGGGAATATAAGCAGAGAGTTTCTTTTTCTTTGTAGTATTGTTTGCAAAGTCCTCTAGCAATTTTTCCTGAAGGTTCTAAATGGAGCAAGTAGGAAGTGATAGGAGCATTGTCCTCCCCATTTTACAGATGAGTAAATAAGGCAGTGAAACTCTGACATACATGAACTTGCCCTGAGTC
>NW_006408628.1:6447305-6449092 GCF_000296735.1 Chrysochloris asiatica
AGCATAGAATCAAGATCCGATGGTATCAATGAAATGGTCAAAAGAAAACAAACAAACAAAAATAAGCAAGACTCCAGAAATTGATGAAATACAAACTGAGATGGTTCAACAAATGGATGCAATGCTGAAAGGGCTCACTCAACTATGTCAAGAAATTTGGGAAACAGCTTCCTGGACAACCAAATGGAAGAGATTCATATGTGTGCCTATTCCAAAGAAAGGAGACCCAACAGAAAGGGAAATTACCAAACACTATTATTAATATCACATGCAAGTAAAATTTTGCTGAAGATAATTTAAAAATGATTGCAGTAGAGATTTGCCACAAAATCGATTTGAATTCAGAAGAAAAAAAAAATATATATATATAGGTATTTTTGCTGGTTGCTGATGTCAGATGGACTGGGATGAAAACAGAGAATACCAGATAATTGGTTACCTGTGTTTTCTTGACTGTGCTAAAGCATTTGACTGTGTGGATCAAATCAAATTATGGGTAAATTGGGGGAACAAAAGGAATTCTCAAACAGTTTTGCTCACGAGGAACCTTTATATAGACCAAGATACATTCTTTTGAACAAAAAAAGGGAATACTTCATAGTTACGCTCAGGAAAGGTGTGTGTCAGGGTTGAATCTTTTCACCATACTTATTCAATCTGTATATGGAGCAAATAATCTGAGAAGCTAGGCTATATAAAGAAGAATGTGGCATCAGGACTAAGTGAAGCCTCACTAACCACCATATGCAGATAACACAACCTTACTTGCTGAAAGTGAACTTTAAGTATTGATTGATGAAGAGCAAAGAGTATAGCCTTCACTATGAATTAACCTCAACATACATGAAGCAAAAATTCTTATAACTGGGCGAATAGACAATATCATAATAAATGCAAACAATAGTGAATTTGTCAAGGATTCCACTTTACTTGGGTGCACAATAATTGCTCATGGAAGCACCAGTCAAGAAATCCAATCACATATTGCATTGGGAAAATTTATTGCAAAATACCTCTTTAAAGTGTTAAAAAATCAAAGCTGTCTCTTTAAGGACTAAAGTGTGCCTGACCTAAGCCATGATATTTTCAGCCATTGCATATTCATATTAAAGCTGAACAATGAATGAAGAAGACCAAAGAATTGATACCTTTGAATTATGGTGTTTGCAAAGAATATTGACTATGCCATGGATTGTCAGAAGAACAAACAAATCTGTCTGGAAGAATGGTCTTTAGAAGTGAGGCTAGTGATACTTCATCTCATACTTTGGACATATTATCAGGAAGAATCAGTTCTGAGAGAAGGACATCATTCTTGGTAAAGCAGAGATTCGGAAAAGAGAGGAAAACCCCAGTGTGATGAATTGGAACAGTGGCAGCAGCAATAGGTTCAAGAGAAACAATTGTGAGGTTGGATCAGTATCAGGCAGTATTTCATTCTGGTGTACATAAGGTCACTATCATTCAGAAATGACTTGACAGCATCTAACAACAACAACAATACACAAAGACAATGCTGTACATCCTATTTGGGTAAGTAGTATCTGAAATCTTGCAAGGTCATGATCAGCCGTCTAAGGTGCAGCTGTTGTGAAAGAAAGAAGAGTGATGAGAATTAAAGAAGCTTGGAATTAATTAGTCCAATGAACTGATTGAAATATGTGAACATCAGCTTCCATGACTCTGAGAACAGAAGAACCAGACGATAGTTGGCTGCTACCATTCCCACCTGAATTTAGAGATCATCTGAAGAACAGATTTGACACATTAAACACCAAAGACCAAAG
>NW_006408628.1:6451272-6453360 GCF_000296735.1 Chrysochloris asiatica
CTGGTAGTTTTGAACTGCTGACCTTGAGGTTAGCAGCCCGATTCATAACAACAACAACAACAAAAATACACAAAAAAATGGGTTTACTAGTCAGAAACAGACTGGAGAAATCTTAGACTATGACCCTGTACCACCCTTCAGGTTAGGAAAAGAACTCACACTTGTGGCTTAATTTTCAGTCAAGCAGCAGAGAGGTATATATGTGGGCACTGTGGGTTAATGCGCTGGACTGCAAAGTTGGTTTGAACTGCAAGGTCTGAGGCTCAAGTTCACCAGCTATGGGTTGGGACTGACTTGACAGCACTTAACAACAACAAGTAAGACATGCTCACTATAGAATGGTTAGTCATTCAAAACCAAAAAGGCTACATTTTCCTAAGGACAAAATTGAGAAGAGATGTGTAGGCTGGTGAAATGCATCGAGTAACCACAGGGAAGGAGCAGGATTACTATTGCTGCATGATGGGTATTGAAGTCATTGAAAATAAACAAAGTGTATGATTGTTAAATGTAAAACTGATGATCTTGCTTATAAACCTTCATTAAATTCATAATAAAAAGGTACTTTAAACATTTAAATTTCATTTTCTATGTTTTTTTTTTCTTTCTATTCTTTAGGAATTTTTATCTAAAAATTTATGTTGTCTGCAAATTAAGACAATTCTACTTTTTTTTTTTCATTTCTATTTGTATGTTTTTAATTTATTTGTCTTGCCTTATTGCCCTGGTTAATATTTTCAGTATAGTGATGAATAAAAATGGCTATAGCAGACTTCCTTGCTGTCTTAGACTGGATTCTCTAAAGAATCAAAACTAGTGATGCGTATTGCTGTTTTTGTTAGGTGCTGTTGAGTCAGTACTGACTCATACTGACCTTATGCACAATAGAGCAAAACACTGCTCGGTTCTGCATCAATCTCACAATCCTTTCTACACTTGAGCCCATTGCTGCTATTGCCACTTTACCAATACAATTCTGTGCTCTTTGATCTTCATCAGTAAGTATTTTAAGTCCTCTTTACTTTCAGCAAGCGAGGTTGTATCATCTGCATAAATACATATCTCTTCCAGTCAATTGACCAGGTATCTTCCAAACTTGTCTTCCAAATTTTGTATAGGTGAGTGAGCTTCTTCAAGGCTTCATCAGTTTGTTGGAAGATTTCAATATGTATTCCATTTATTCACAGAGCTTTGCTCTATGTCAATGCCTTCAGTCCACCATGGGTTTCTTCCTTCAGTTTCATTCGCACTTGATCATATATACTACCTTTTGAAATGACTAAGCATCAACCATTTCTTTTTGGCACAGTGACTGTGTGTATTCCTTCCTTCTTCTTTTGATGCTTTCTGCATCATTCAATATTTTGCCCATAGAATCCTTCAATATTTCAAGTAGAGGCTTGAATTTTTTCTTAAGTTCCCTCAGCTTGAGAAATGCTGTGTGTTCTTCCCTTTTGGTTTTCCAACTCCAGGTCATTGCACATTTCATTATTATATTTGACTTTGTCTTCTTGAGCTGTCCTTTGAAATTTTCTGTTCAGATCTTTTACCACATTTCTTCCATTTGCTTTAGCATCTCTTTGCTGAAGTGCAAGTTTCAGAGTCTCTTCTGACATCCACTTTAGTAGTTTCATTCTTTGTTGTCTTCTTAATGACCTTATCATTTCTTCCTGTATAATGTTCTTGATGTCATCTCACAATAATTCTAGTCTTTGGTCATTAATGTCTAATGCATCAAATCTGTTCTTGAGATGATCTCCAAAATAGGTGAGATATGTTCAAGGTCATATTTTGACTCTCGTGGACTTGTTTTAATATTCTTCAGCTTCATCCTGAACTTACATATGATCATTTGATGGTCTATTACACAGTCTGCCCAAGTCTTGTTTTGACTGATGATATGGAATTTTTCTGCTGTCTCTTTCCATATATGTAAACAATTTGATTCCTATGTATTCCACCTGGCAAGCTTCAAATAAATGTATAGTTAACTTTTATGTTATTTAAAAAAGGTATTTGCAATGAATAAGTAATTGGTCTTGCAAAATTCTTTCATATGATTTCCAGCATTGTTTCTATCATCAAGGC
>NW_006408628.1:6454556-6456439 GCF_000296735.1 Chrysochloris asiatica
AGTTTAGCAGGTCAGACAGAAGGCAGGCAGGCAAGTCTGACAAGTAAGAAAGCAGGTTACTGATGATTCCCAGGATCAACAGGTACTAGACTAGGTCTCCGGCTTAAGTCCAAAGAGCCAGAGGTTGGAGGATGAGCCAGAGGCAAGATCCAGACCCAATAGAGAGAACAAAAGTTTTGCCTGAGTGTCCAATATACTAGACATAGGTCACACATCTGAGGAAACCTTCTTTCAATAATATCCATATGCTTATAAGGAAGACCAATAAACATCACTATTATTCAAATTTACACACCAACCACTAAAGCCAGTGAGGATGAAATGGAAAAATTCGTCCAACTTCTTCAGTCTGAAATTGATCAAACATGCAATCATGATGCATTTATAATTACTGGTGACTGGAATGTGAAGGTTGGAAACAAAAAGGAAGGATCAATAGGTAGAAAATATGGCTTTGTTGATGATGCTTGAAACCACATGAAAGAAATTTGTAAGACCAATGACTTATTGCAAATTCCTTTTTTAAACAACATAAAAGATGACTACACATATGGACCTCACCATATGGAATACACAGAAATCAAATTGACTATATCTGTGGGAGGTGACATTGGAAAAGTTTGATACCATCAACCAAAAGAAAGCCAGGGGCCAACTGTGGAACATACGCAAGCTCAGGCTGAAGCTGAAGAAAATTAAAACATGACTTTGGTTGTGGAGAGAAAATATGATCTTGAACATATCCCACCTGAATTTGGACATCATCTCAACAGCAGATTTGATGCATTAGAAACTAATGGCTGAAGACCAGAAGAGTTATGGTATGATATAAAAAACATCATACAAGAAGAAAGCAATACACAGCATTTTAAAAAGAAGACGAAAGCAAAAGATCATTAAGACAAGAAAGACGGGAAATACCAAAATGAATGTCAACAAACTGATGCAGCACTGGAGACACTCACTCATCTATGCCAAGAATTTTGGAAGACAACTGACTGGAAGAGATTCATATTTGGCCTATTCCAAAAAGAGGTGACCCAACGGAATGAGGAAGTCATCTAACAATATTATTAATATCACATGCAAGTGAGATTTTGTTAAAGACAATTCAAAAACAGCTGCAACAATACATTTACAGGGAACTACCAGAGGTTCAATCTAGATTCAGATGAGGCCGAGGAATGAGGGATATCATTGCTGACATCAGATGGGGGTTGTCTGAAAGCAGAGAATACCAGAAAGATGTTTACCTGTGCTTTATTGACTATGTAAAGGCTTTCAACTGTATGCATCATGACAAGCTCTTGATTACAATGTGAAAAATGAATATTCCAGAGCAATGAATTGTGCTCATGAGGAACCTGTACATGGAGCAAGAGGCAGTTGTTTGAACAGAAAAGAGGGCCACTGAATTGTTTAAAATCAGGAGAGGTGTGCCCCAGGGATGTACTCTTTCGCCATACTTATTCAATCTGTATTCTGAACAAATAATCTGAGAAGCCAGATTATATGAAGTAGATCATAGCTTCAGGATAAGAGGAAGACTCATTTACAGCCTGTGATATGCAAATAATAAAACCTACTGCACAAGACCTCTTCAAAGCATTTAAAAGCAAAGTCACCCTGACGTAAGCAATGGTATTTTCAGTAGCCTCATATGAATATGAAAGTTGGACTATGCTGTCTGTGATAAGGCAATATCCATACATTTACAAGAAATACCACTATTACTGAAATTTATGCTCCAAACACTAAAACCAGTGAGGATGAACCTGAAGAATTCTACCAACTTCTTCATTCACAAGCTGATCAAGCATGTAATCATTGTTGTTGTTGTTAGGTGCCATCGAGTTGGTGCCGACTCATAGCGACCTTATGCA
>NW_006408628.1:6456944-6459860 GCF_000296735.1 Chrysochloris asiatica
CACAAGACCAGACAATGTTTTATTCTGTTGTCGTAAGGTCACTATGAGACAGTACAGACTACAACAAGCATCGCTAGCTTTGCTTTTTTTTAGAGAATCCAGCAATTTTTAATGCTTCCTGAAGTCATTCAACATTTTAGAATCCTTCAGTATTGCAATTTGAGGATTGTTTTTTCCCCCCAGTTCTTTCAGCACGAGCAATGATGAGTACGTTCTTTTGGGGGTTGACTTCAGGTCTTTGTTCATTTTGATACTTAATTTTGTTGTCTCGTGCTTCCCTTTGAAGTTTTCTATTCAATTCTTTAATGTCCTCATTTCTTCCATTAGATTCTCTACACTCAAACACAAGTTTCTGTACCTTCTGACGTCGTTTTGATCTTTTATTTCTTTCTGGCTGTTTATCACTTTTTAATTTTTTTCCTGTATGATGTTCTTGATTTCATTCTGTAACTCTTCTTCTCTTTGGTCATTAGTGTCTGCTGCATCAAATCTGTGTTTGAGATAGTCTCTAAATTCAAGTGGAATATATTCAGGGTCATAGTGTGACTCTTCAGCCTTGTTTTAATTTTGTTCAGATTCAGCCTGTATTTGAATATTTGCAATTGATGGTCTGTTCCACAGTCTGCCCTTAGCCTTCTTTTGGCTGATGATATTGAGATTCTCCACCATCTCTTCCCACATAGGTGGTCAATTTGATTCCTGTGTATTGTACCAGGTGAGGTCCATGTGTACAGTCATCTTTTATGTTCTTTAAAAACAGATATTTGCAATGAGCAAGTCGTTTGTCTTGCAAAATTCTATCATGGAATCTCCAGCATCATTTCTATCACCAAGGTCATATTTTCCAATTATTGATCTTTCCTCATTATTTCCAACTTTCACATTCCTATCACCAGTATTTATCAACACATAATGATTGCATGCTTGATCAGTTTCTAAATGAAGTAGTTGGTAGAATTCTTCAGGTTCGTCCTCACTGGTTTTAGTGTTTGGAGCATAAATTTTAGTGATAGTGGTATTCCTTGTAAATGTATGAATATTACCTTATCACTGACAACATTGCGCTTTTTTATTTGTGCACTGTACTTTTTGATGATGAATGTGATACTATTCCCTTTCAATTTGATGTTTGAGCATAGTAAACATATGAATGTCTGATTCCAAATGGCTAATACCAGTTCATTTTAGCTCACTGGTATCTATAATATCAATCCATTTTTATGTATTACATTTAATTTCTGCCACCATTCATCTGTAAGTTTGTTTTAGTGTGGTGACTTGTGAGTTGTTATGACTCTGAAAATTATGCCGCGGATACTTTAAATACTAGCAGGGCCACCACGGCGGACAGGTTTCAGATAAACTTCTAGATGTAGACAGACTAGGAAGAAGGAGAGATGAAACACTTCTGAATTTTTAGTCACAGAAAACTTTATGAATAGCAGGGTGCCAGAAAATGAGCCTCTCAGGTTGGAAGGTACTCAAAATGCAACTGGGGAAGAGCTGTCTCCTCAGAGTAGAGTTCACCGAGATGACATGAATGGAGTAAATCCCATGACAGTAAAGCCCTCAGGACTTTCATTTGCTGATGGGACACAACTCAAATGCAAGAGAAACAGCTTTAAACATCTACTAATATTCAGAACATGGAATACACTAAGTATGAATCTAACAAAATTGGAAATTGTCAAAAATGAAATGGAACACATAAACATTGATATCTTAGGCATTAGTGAGCTGAAATTGACTGGGGACTAGCCATTTGAATAAGACAACCACATGGTTTACTATGCCAGGAATGTCAAATTGAAGAGAAATGGTGTGGTATTCATCATCAAAAAGAACACATCAAGATCAGTTTTGAGGTACAATGCTGTTTGTGGTAGGATAATAACCATGTGCTTGCAGGGAAGATTAGTTAATAGCACTTTTATTCAAATATATACACCAACCACTAAAGCCAGTCAGGATGAGATAGAAGAATTCTACCAATTTCTTCAATCTGAAATCGATCAAATGTGCAATCAAAATGTATTGATCATTACTGGCGATTGGAATGTAAAGTTTGGCAACACAGAGCAAGGATCAGTAGTTGGAAAATATGGCCTTGGTGATAGAAATGATGCTTGAGATCACATGATATAATTCTACAAAATCAATATGATTTGTTCATTTCAAATACTCGTTAGACATGACGAGAGATGATCATACACGTGGACCTCACCAGATGGACTATACAGAACTCAAATTGACTACATTTGTAGAAAGAGAAGGTGAAAAAGCTCCATATTATCAGCTGAAAGAAGGCCAGGTGCAGATTGTGGAACAGATCATCAACTGCTCATATGCAAATTCAAACTGAAGCTGAGGAAAATGAAAACAAGTCCATGAGAGCCAAAATATAACCTTGAATATATCCCACCTAAATTTAGAGATCATCTGAAGAACAGATTCGATACATTAGACACTAAAGATTGAAAAGAAGAAGAGTTGTGGAATGACATCAAGAACATCATGCAGGAAGAAAGCAAAAAGCCATTAAAAAGAGAAACAGCTTTAAACAAAACAGCTTTAGACAAAAAAAGAAGGAAAAGATCAAAATGGATGTCAGAAGAGACACTGAAACTTGCTCTCCAGCATAGAGATCTTGGCTGAAAGCAGAGGATACCAGAAAGATGTTTGTTTACCAGTGCTTTATTGACTACACAAAGGCTTTTGATTGTGTGGACCATGATAAGCTATGGGCAACATTGAGAAGTATAAATATTCTGAAACACTTAATTGTGCTCATGAGGAATCTGTACCTGGACCAAGAGGCAGTTGTTCTAACAGAACATGGGAACACCAAATGTTTTAAAATTATGAAAGATGTGTAACAAGGTTGTATTCTCTCACCATACTGATTCAACCTGGATA
>NW_006408628.1:6460575-6462186 GCF_000296735.1 Chrysochloris asiatica
CAATGAGATGGATTGGCCAAGTGGCAGCATTGATGGACTTAAGCGCGACAACAGTAGTGTGGTTGGCTCAGGATCAGGCAGTGTTTCATTCAAGTTGCTATGAGTCAGTACTGACTCGATGGCACTTAACAACAACAAGGTGGAGAGTCAGAGAAAAATAGGAAGACACCTAACAAGATTGATTGGCAAAGTGGCAGCATCAATGCGCTCAAACGTGGCAACATTTGTGAGGTTGGCAAAGGACTGGGCAGTGTTATATTCTCTTGTGATTTTTATCTCATTTTGTGTTGTGCCCCATCAGCAAATAAAGGTCCTTAAAACTTTGCTCAATTCATGTCATTATGGTTAATTCTACTTTATTCTGACAATATTGCTCTTAAATGTCATCTGATAATCATTTTTGGCTCCGAAGTTGTATTAGTCAGCTATTGTATTACAGATTACATCAAAACTTAATATCTTGAAACAATGAAACCAGTTGACATCAAGTTGACTCAGCTCATGGTGACCCTATGTGTGTCAGTGTAGAACTGTTCTCCATTGGGCTCTCAATTTCTGACTTTCTGGAAGTAGATTATCAGGCTTTTCTTCTTCTAGATGAACTCAAACTTCCAACTGTTCAGTTATCAACTGAGTACTTTAACCACTTCACCTCCCATTACTGTTTATCATGAGCCTCTGGTTGTCTGAGTAGTTCTTGTGATCTGGACCAGTCTCAGATAAGTTTGTCTGGGGTTGTTCATAGACTTCATATCAGTGATGAACAGAGTGACCTGCCCAGTCTATGGTGGTCTCTATTAGAAACATTTGAATTTCCTCCATGTCTTTTTCATTCCTTCAGCAGGGTAGCCCATGATTATCCTCAAGCTATGGCAAAGGAACAAGACTGGCAGAAAAGAAAACAGCAATTCTGATGTGTTTTTAAGAGTCTGCCTGTGTCATGTTTGGTGACTCCTATTGGCCAAAGCAAGTCACACAACTGAGCCTAGAGTGAATGGGTCAGTCAGAACCTCCTGCCCACAATGGGAGGGGTGATGAACCATTGCCATCAATGCAATTAAGTCACCATACCAGTTGTGTAAAATTACTTTGAGGATTTAAAAAAAATTCACATAATTGTCACTTTATTAGATGGTCTTTAGTCTAACCTTTGTCCTTGATGATGTTCATATGGTTCAGTCATTCCTGGAGTGGCTTCTTCCACATATCAATGTCAATATATCTTTTTGAGACTCAAGCCAAACAGGATTGGTGAAAAGATAATCTGTCTTTTTGGATTCTCTTATATACATATGCGTATAAACTCAGAAGGCAAGAACTCTGTCCTCCCCCATGTGACCACGGGGTAGATTTCACCCCATAATGCTCACTTGCTGAAGAGCAATTTTCTTCAGCAGTATTTTCTTCAGCAATTTTGAGCATCAGTATTGAGCCTTCTCATTCACAGACAACTAAGGACTTCCCTTCTTCATTCCCCAGTTTCTCTATGTGTATAATTGAAATAATTAACTCCAAGGACTGGCTTCAGGTATATGTGTATGCAGTGAGGGGGGAGTTACCTAAATATGTTGTTGTTATGTGCTGTGGAGTTGGTTATGACTCATAGTGACC
>NW_006408628.1:6462868-6478457 GCF_000296735.1 Chrysochloris asiatica
TTCCAAAGCTTGTCCTCCTTCCAGTGTGATGTCTAGGTCTACCTCCAGCTCATTTGTCTCCATTACTCTATCTTGTTTCTGGACATGTGCTGATATGGTCAGCTGTTTCTTTGGCATCTTCATAATTAGGTGTGATTTCAATTAGATGAATGTATGTTGATGTATTATTATGCTTTCTGATCACCTCCAATTAGATGTGATCAGGAGATGGGTTTCCCTTTTCGCATTTCTCATTACTCAACTCAGAGTGACTGTACTAGGTGTTGACGGTCTATCTGGTATATAGCAGCTGGTATCAGCTCTTGCCTGGACGGTGGGATTTTATAGGATGTGATTGTAGCTTGGGTATATGACCGCAATTGCTGTCTCTTCTTGGGTAGTGTAAGGAGAGAAAGAGTCCACTCTACTTTAAAAGGGGGACAAAAAAAAAAAAAAAAGGAAGAAAAATCTATAGCAAAATAGTCTAGGTTTTTCTCCTCGTGGGAGACAGTTAACAGCTAATCCATGCACATGTGCAATAGAACACTCTGGGGGTAGGAGGGGTACTTTCTCACAGACTCCCTCTAGTCACTAGAGTGGTGGTCTGCAGATAGAGAAAGGGAAATGGACAGATGAAAAATTGTTCACACCTTTATCTCTAAAGATTAGTCAGGTCTCTGTGATGGGATTTCTGTCCTGTGACCATATTCACTGCCCCCGTTAGTGTGTTTTTAAAAGGTATTGGCTTTACACACTGTTCTTGTGTATAGTAGCTGGTGTTGGCTCTTGCCTTCTATGTTGGTGCTTTATAGGGTGTAAATATGGCTTGGCTGTATGGCCACACCTGCTGTCTCTTATTAGGTAAAGGAGGAATTCCAGTAACCACCCTTTTATCTATTTCTTCAACTTATTGCTGTAAAATGCAAGCAAGATATAATCAATTATGAATGGAATATGAAGGAATTGGATTAAATGGCAAAAATGATTTTGCAGTAAAGATAAGTGATGCCAAGTGCTTAAATGTATCACAGTAGAATGCTAAGGCCTCTCTTTGGATAGTTTTGAGTTCTGGAGTTTCAGATAGTTGCTCAAATCTTCTCAGTTGTATATGCTGAGATGGATTGCTACATGTCTAAGAGCTTCCATCTCCAGCAACTGTTCTAATCACCAACCTCTGCTTCTGAGTTTTCCTTGAAGGGACTCTCCTTTACTCTTCCAGAGTAAAGGGGGGTTCTAGAGCCCCTGCCCCAGCCCTCATATCAGCTGTGCAGCAGCTGCAATGCTCACCCCCTCAAGCTCCCTGGGGAGTGAAGTCACAAGGTATTTCAGTCTGTGACAGAGGTGTGAACCACAGGCAAGAGGGAGGAAGCAGCTTAAGAGCCTGGTGGGCACCAAGGTGTGATGGGTTATAAAGGTTTTTCAAGTGACATGTTTTTCTATTTTTCATTTTGTATCTCTCTCTCTTCCTTTAGAGTGTGAACAACAACAAAAAGTTATTCTATTAGTTTCAGGAAACGATTTTCCTTTGAAAATATATTTTTAGTCTTATTCCCAATTCAGAATTAATATATAACAAACATTTGTGAGAGTCTAAGTATATTATTTTCACTTTGCAGAATGGGCACTGGATTATGCTTAAATCAGATTTTCTTCAGGAGTTTGAATTGTTCAGTAATAGATACCCCACTTTCAGGATATCTGCATCAACCATTGTTGATAAACAACTAATTGAAACTAGTTGTAGTGGAATCAGTTCAACTAATAATGATGCCATATACTTCAGAGCAGAGCTTACGCCATAGGATTTTCAATGGCTGATTTTGGGGGGAAATGTAGATTGTCAGCCCTTTCTTCCAATGTACCTTTTGATAGAGTTAAACCTCCAACCTTTTGGTTAGCAGCCAAGTGTGTTAACCATTTACACTGCTCAGGGACCCCAAACAAGTAATTACTGATGCTACGGGAGATATAGATACATTCAGTACAGGGATCCTGCCCTAGGGAGTCCCAACTCTACTGAAAATGTTATTGAATAGTTCAAGATAGTATAAGATCAAGACATTTGGGAACTGGGAGGAATTTTACAGGTTTCAAAGCAGTTTTCTCTCTAAAACATACTGAGAAGCAGAGACTCAAAAAGTTTCCAGAGCAGTTCAGTTTCAGAAGTGAAGCTTGGTCTCCTCACTCTAAGGGCAAATGGAGTTGGTGAGAGTTATGACTGTTTTGAGGAAACTGAGAACAATATGAGCCTCAGTGGCAAAGGGAAACCTTTTTATCACTTCCCTATACATGAAAATTTCTGAACAGCACACTATGTCAGGTTCTATCAGTTTAGGAACTTCATACAATTACAGAGTTCAGGTATATTGTGGACACCCATTTTTTTTTTTTCTTTCTCTCTCTCTCTCTCACACCTCTTGAGAATAGGGCCTTCCACTCATTTTATTCTCCACCTTCTACAAGCTAATCACTAATTTTAGGGTTTCCATTGATTGACTACTCTTGGCCCCTAGGCAGAGATTATTGACTTAGAGATGGCCACATAAACACACAGATGCTCTGGAAATAGAAATGAAAAGAGAAGTTTATTTAATCACACAAAGTTAGAAGTTGGCAGCCATCTTTTTTTCTTTGTGGGCTGTTGCTGCTGAGTGCCATTGAGTTGGTTCTGACCCATAGCGACCCTGTATAGGGTTCCCAAGGGGCTGCTGGCAGTTTTAAACCACTGACCTTGAAGTTATTAGACCAGTGCTTATCCTACAGCACCACACTAGGACTTCGTGGACTAGAAGGAAAGAAACGGTCATAAACAGAGTGAAAGAAAATGAAGCAGATGTATCAGATGAATGGAGAACAGAAACTAGGAAGAGGAAACTATGGATTAAAATCTTAGCTGTCAGTTGTTTCTCATTTTAGTTATTTGAGTTGATCCTAAAGTCTAACCATATTCCTAAGTAGGGGTTCTATGAGATAACCCAGTAAGTATATATATGTATATATATTGTTGTTGTCAGTTCTGACTCATAGTGACCTCACGCACAACAGAACTAAACACAACCTGGTCCTGTGCATTCCTCACAATCATTGTTAAACTTGAGCCCATTGCTGCTGCTGCCACTTTGCCAATCCATCTCTTTGGGAGCTCTTCCTCTTTTTTGTTAACCCTCCACTTTACCTAACATGATGTACTTCTCCAGGGATTGGTTCTTCCTGGTAATAAATCCAAAATATGAGAGACAAAATCTTACCATCCTGCTTCTAAGGAACATTCTAACTGTGCTTATTCCAATACAGATTTGTTCTTTCTTTTGGCAGTCCATGGTACTTTTAACATTCTCTTTCAACACTGTAACTCAAATGCATCAATTCTTCTACAGTCTTTCTTATTCACTGTCCAACATTCACATGCGTTGGAAGCTATTGAAAATACCATGGCTTGGGTCAAGCACACCTTAATCCTCAGACTGATATCGTTGCTCTTGAACACTTTAAAAAGGTCTTGTGCAGCAGATTTGTCTAATGAAATACATTGTTTGATTTGACTGCTGCTTCCGTAAGTGCTGATAATGAATCCAAGCAAAAAGGAATCTTTGACAACTTCAATCTTTTCTTCATTTATCATGATGTTATTTATTTTTGTTCCTAATTTTAAAGCATGCAGTGTCTCCTTGTTCTGTTCAAATGACTGTCTCTTGGTCTATGTACAGGTTCCCCATGAGCACAATTAAGTGTTCTGGAATACTCATTCTCCACAATGTTGTCCATAGCTTGTCATTATCCATACAATTGAAAGCTTTTGCATAGTCAATAAAGCACAGGTAAACATCTCTCTGGTTTTCTTTGCTTTCAGCCACAGTCCCTTTGATGTCAACAATGATATCCCTCATTGGTGGTTGGTGGTTATGTGCCGTGGAGTCAGAACCGACTCCCTCATTACATGTCCCCATTTGAACGTCTGGCTGTTCCCTGTCAATGTACTGCTGTAGCCATTTTTGAATTATCCTCAGCAAAATTTTACTTGCATATGATACTAACGATATTGTCCAATAATTTCCACATTCCATTGGATCCTCTCTCTTTGGAATAGGCACAAATATGGATCTCTTCCAATCAGTTGGCCAGGTAGCTGTCATACTAATTTCTTGGTATAGATGAGTGAGTGTTTCCAGTGCTGCATCTGCTGTTGAAAGCTTTATATTGCATCAGTTCCTGGACCTTTGTTCTTTGCTAATTCCTTTAGTGTACCTTGGACTTCTTCCTTCAATACCATTGATTTTTGATCATATGGTATGTCTCAAAATTGTTCAACTTTGTCCATTTCTTCTTGATACTGTCACCCTGTGTATTCTTTCCATCTTCTTTTTATGCTTTCTGCACCATTCAATATTTTGCCCATAGAATCTTTTAATATTGCAAGTCAAGGATTTAAGTTTTTCTTCTATTCTTTCAGCTTGAGAAATGTTAAAGATGTCTTCCCTTTTGGTTTTCTAACTTCAGATCTTTGCACATTTCATCATAATATTTGACTTTGTCTTCTTAAGCTGCTCTGAAATTTCTATTCAGCTCTTTTACTTCCTTATTTCTTTAGCATCTCTATACTGAGAAACAAGATTTAGAGTCCCTTCTGACATCCATTTTGGAATTTTTCTTCTTTCTTGTCTTAATGACTTTTTGTTTTCTTCCTGTATGATGTTCTTAATGTCATCCCACAACTTTTCTTGTCTTCTGTAAATCTCTTCTTGAGATGATTTATAAATTCAGGTTGGATATGTTCAAGGTCAAATATTGGCTCTCATGGATTTGTTTTCATTTTCTTCAGCTTCAATCTGAATTTGCATATGAGCAATTAATGGTCTGTTCCACAATCTGGCCTTGGCCTTGTTTTGTCTGATGATATGGAACTTTTCCACTGTCTCTTCCCACAGATACAGCCAATTTGATTTCTGTGTATTCCATCTGGTTAGGCCCATGTGTATAGTTGTCTTTTTATGTTGTTTTAAAAAGGTATTTATGAATAACTCATTGGTCTTACAAAATTCTCTCATGCAATCTCTAGCATTGTTTCATTCATCACCATCATATTTCCCAATTACTGGTCTTTCCTCTTTGTTTCCAACTCTTATATTACAATCACTAGTAATTATTAATATAATTTGATTGCATGTTTGATTAATTTTAGACTGAAGAAGCTGGTGGATTTTTTTCAATTTCATCACCATGGGCTTAATGGTTGGTGCATAAATATGAGTAACAGTGGTATTAATTGGTCTTCCTTGTAGGCATCTGGATATTTTCCTATCATAATAGCATTATACTTCAAGATAGATCTTGAAATGTTCTTTTTGATGATAAATGCAATGCCATTCATCTTCAATTTATCATACCTAACATAGTAAACCACTCATCTGTCAGTTTGTCATACTGTGTTGGCTTATATGTTGTCGTGATTCTGGAAGCTGTCAGTAGTGTTTTAAATACAAGCCAGGTACACCAATGGTGAACAGGTTTCAGTTCAGTTTCCAGAGTAAGACAGACTAGGAAGAAGGAGAGGCACACTACTTCTGAAACCTTTATGAATAGCAGTGGGATGCTATCAGATAGCAGCAGAATATTGAATATTGAAACATGATGAATAACACTAAAACATTGTCAGATACAGTGCCAGAAGATGAGACTCTCAGGTTGGAAGTCACTCAAAATATGACCGGAGAAGGACTGACTCATCAATGTAGAGTTGCCCATGATGACTTGAATGGAGTAAAGCTTTTGGGATGTTCATTTGATGGTGGGGCACAACTCAAAATTAGGAGAAACAGATACAAACATCCATTAATAATCACTACATGGGATGTACAAAATATGAGTCTAGGAATATCAGAAATTTTCAAAACTGAAATCAATTGCTTAAAGATAAACATCCTAGGTATTAGTGAGCTGAAATGGACTGGTATGGAATGTATATATGTCGAATAGACAAATTAAGCATATGTCCAAATTAATTTGATGGTAGCTTACAACATACATACAGATATATAATAAATTAAACTAACATAAGTTGGGTTTTATCACTTATAATGGATGTATGTCAGCACAAAATTTATTTAAATTGTTTATAAATGGGAAGCTAGGATTACTGGACAGTCTATAAGAGGGTGAGAAATGAAAAACCTTGTGCTACAATAAGATTCTGTTAATCGTGAATCCCCTGGGCAGTCCTTGCTCGAATGGCAGCACATTGACCTGATCCATTGAGGAGCGGAAAGAGAATCATGGCCTTGGCTACCTGAAAACTAAGGGAACCAGAAGATACTTTTGCATCATGTCATAGTTTCTGGAATTGAAAACAGCCAATCCTGGTGTTGCATTGCAGGATAATGCACTGGACACAAGGTCAGTTGAATCGCAATGTTGGCAATTCAAACTCACCAGCTGCTCCTTGGAAATACTCTACAGAGTCACTATGAGTTGTAACCAACTCAATGGTACTAAATAAGAACAACAAAGCTGCTAATGTGATGGAAACATCTACCAGGAGACAGAAACCCTGTTGGAATTAGTTTATTGGCAACAGGCTTTGTTTTTCAGTTTCACAGTCCTTTACCTAAGGAGTCTTTCTTTCTAATTTAGGTTCCAAGAAGTAAGAGATATGAACTGGCGAGGGAACTAACCTCTAAGGACTCCTCATGCTCAGCCTATGCTTAGCCTCAGGCTCCGTTGAAGTTCTGGCGGTACGGTAACATCTCTTCTAGCCAAGTTTCTAACTTCTACCAAACAACATTTTTTCCCTGCTGGGTCTGCATAATAAATGTGGTAGAAGATACTGATAGGATTATTCATTCAATTATGATTGCTAACACAGCTAATTGTTATTGTAAAAACCGGAAACACTAACATAGTAAAAATTAGCCATCTGAAAAGCAGAAGGGGATCGCGATACCATCAAAGAAAAGCCAGGAGAGGAGCGTGTTTTTGGACCCCAAGATCCCTGTGCATTGAACCTCCTCCACCCAGGGACAGAAAGCTATGACACCAGATGAGCGGCAGAGGAACAGCAGCAGCCGAACCAGGAGCTAGAGCAGCAGACAGCGTGGAGCAGCCCATGGAGCAAGTAAAGTTGAGTGACTTTGGCCAGGAGACTTGGTTTCAGAGTAGGGTGCTTCAAGGCACTTAATTAGTGGAGCTAAGTATGCTGAACCAACAGAGCTAGAGCTGTGTGACATCTGGCTGAGGCTTATGGTGGAGTGGTGATTCCTGCAAGCATTTATCTGTAGCACTAGAAGAGCTTGGTAACATTCCCAAGCAGAGAGAGGCCTGCCTGGCTGAGAAGCATCTGTCTTGACTGGAAGAACTGTACTCTGAACATTTCTGACCCTGAACTGTAATCTGTTTATAAATCCTGTAGCTGTGTGTGACATGTCTGAGCTGTGTGGCCATTGCAATGAATTATTGAACTCAGTTTAGAAATAGAGAGTGCTGTGGGAGAGATGCTTGGCACATCCATGTTGATGTTGTTGTTAAGTGCCATCAAGTTGGTTCGGACTCAAGTGACTCTCTATAGGATTTCCAAGGAACGGCTGGTAAGCTTGAGCCACCATCCTTGTGATTCAAACCGACCTTGAAATCCAGTGTATTAACCCAGAGCGCCACACCAGGACTCCATAGTTGGCCTCCATTTAGAACTTTCACCATTCCCTCCCACAAGCTGTTATCACCTCATTCCTTGTTGCTGTTAGTTCTGTCTTCTTTCTCTTGCTAGATTTAGGCTCCTCTCCTCAGTTCTCCATCTAAATTACCATTCCTGTCTTCTCACTAAACCTTGTCCAGACAGAACACCATCCCTAAATTAGGTATCCCTAGCCTTACTTTCATGTGAAACATGTGACGTCTTTCATTTTTCAAGCAGTTTTCAATAACAGCTTTCTCTTCCAGAAAATATATCTTGTAGAAATGAAGAAAATAAAAAGTGGCATTTTTTTTTTCCAATTCCTCCTTGTCTAAATAGACTACTCTTCCCTAATGCTCTATGCCACGAAAACCTAAACTTCTAAGGAAACAAACAAACAAACAAAAACAAATGCATAAAAAACCACTGACTTAGGCAAAATATAAGAATTCGCTTTGCTTATTTACAGATGGATTTGACTCGAGTTATACAATTGTCCTTTATGTACTGAGATTTTAGGGCTCCAAAAGCTTTTAGGATCATGTGATCTCAAGAGGAAAATATTCCCTTGAAAAAACTCTAGAAACCCTACTCTGAATGGCGTTGGGACTTCCATAGTGCTACAAGATAGTTTCTGGTTTTCACGTAAACTCTAATTATGACTTCCCACGCAGATTGCCTCTGCTCTCTATTTGGTGCTTTACTGGTCTCTCAGCGTATGGTCACTCTGATTAGATTGGAAAATGATGATCACCAGGTCCATGGTCACAGACAAAAGAAAAGTTAGACATCGGCATTGAACCGACTGTATGTTTTATTTCCATTATGCATTTTATCTAGGATTTCAATGAGAATTTATGTAGTGTGGCTATGGGATGGGAACGGGGGAAGTAATTAGAGGAGTGATGATGGACAGAAGGAAGTAACTGACTAGCTTTGCCTAAAGACCCTTATGTTCCTGAAAGCTCTGCTCTGCAGAAGATAATAGCCATCTGTTCTCCTCATCCACTGATACAAGAGCAAGGGGACATTGGTTAATAACATGGCTAAAGAGATGCAGGGCAGACACAATGAATTTCACAACTAAAAAGCTCCTTGGACACTGGAATCATTGACCGGGTACTCTGTGAATGGGGTGGAATGCCCTTTACTGAAGGCCATTAGGCACATCTGTCTGGCAGGATATAAATGCAGTGCTACTCAGAGAAAGAATGGACAAGTTGTCGGCTGGATTCCTGCATTCCAGTCTGCCATTATTTATTTTAAATTCCATGCCTGTCTTCAGAAGGAGGTCTACGCGATTCCTAACCATGCTTTTGAAGATGTCCTCTTTTCTACTTAATTAAGTCCCTGGGACTTTCCAGGGAGAAAGGTGGGATTTCTTTACAGAATACAGCACTATGGCTCAAACTGTGATTACGCAAAGAAATACAACCTGCTTAAAGACATAAACATCTACACTGGAAAGGAGCAATATCATGGTTCTTGCCCTTCAGAAAGATAAAAGTTTTCTCTTGAAACATTTTAATGATAACCCAATAACACAGGTTTAGAGAGATTTAACTCAGAAACATAGACTGTAATGAATTGACAGCATCTTGAAAATCATCTGGTGTATAAGAAACTGAGTTACAGAGAACTGACTTAAACTGAAGGTCCCAAGTTCATGAAGGTGGAATGGCATTTAAAATAAAGAAAATCAAAATTTTTAAATTTAAAGCTAAATTTGTTGTTGTTATTGTTAAGTGCCATCAAGTCGGTTCCGACCCATAGCAACCCTGTATAGGGTTTCCGAGGAGTGACTGGTGAGCTTGAACTGCCGACCTCACAGTTTAAATGGCTTTGCAGTCTGGCACATTACTATTATTCCCAGGTTGAGAAATAGTAGTGGGGACGTCTTAGACTCCTTTGTTGTTCTTGCTAAGTGTTGTAGAATCGGTTACAACTCATAGCCACCTTGTATAGGGTTTCCCACAAGCGAGTGGTGAGTTTGAACTGCTGACCTTGTGGTTCAAATTGACCTTATGGTCGAGTGCTTATCCTACAGCACCACTACTGAACTCCGTAGGCTCATGTTGTTGTTGTTTAGTGCCTAGTGAGTTGAACTGCCCACCTTGTGGTTCAAACTGACCTTGCAGTCCTGCACTTATAGCATAGGTAAAATGTTACCTTTAAAGAAATTAAAACAAAAAAAAAGTTCCAGCAGCCGCTGGCAGAGGCTTTCAAAATGGAACATATTCTTCCAAATCAAAGTTGCAATTTAAGGATAATAAGGACAGAAAACTGATGGATGTTGGTCACTTAAAATTGGCAGATGTCATCTCTTTGGTCAAAATGTGCCCAGATATCTCAGTTCTTTTGGAAATTAATTGTTTTTTATAAGTCATAGATATTTATTAAACAGTTACATTTTACCATGTACACATTTAATGCCAAAACCAGAGGTAAGAGTCGGTTCTATTGAGAGTTGGCAATTTGGTATTTAATGTAGAACCTTTCAGAGGAATTTTTATTTGTTTTATTTTGACTTCCATTGTTTGCTTTTTGGTTTATGACAGCATTCTAAACTTCCTAAAGCCTTTGATAAATGTAATCACAGTCTAATACTTGATCTCACCAAAGAGACAGATTACCAAATGGCCAATACCAATCTGTTCAATATAATATTAAATAAAAAAACTTACCTCAACTTAAAGAATGAACATTGTAGTTTGCTAAATACATTGAGTCCTTGTGAGGTGCTGTGGGTTAACACATTAGACTGCAAAGTCTGTTTGAACTTCCAGGTCAGAAGTTCAAGCTCACCAGCCACTTCTCAGAAACCTTATACCGGGTTGCTATGAGTCAGAACCAATTCACCAGCACTTAAAAACAGGAACAACAAAATACATTGAATGGACACATTTTCAAAATTAGTGAACATTGACTTGTGTTCTAGTTTCTCAGATAACGGTAAGCTATTCCTGTGCATAATGATGAACACTTACCTATTCCTGGACATCAGCTAACACACAGACAGCCAATGTTTATGTGTATTTGCCCTAATGCTCTTTCCACTGCATAATAGTTGAAGAGTTGTGAGATTAGCTGTCAGTCTGAGGTTCAGTCTTGAAATAAGGACCATAATGTAAACATTTCCCACACTTCCCCATACTGTAAGTTCCATACAATTTAAGGAATATAGGATATGTTCAAGAAATACTGAGAATCATAGCAAGCTCAGAATGGGGTGGAACAGTAGAAGTTGTTCTGAGCAATGCCCTCTCCTTGGAAATCAAAGCTCAAGGGTCCCAAAGCAGCAAAGCTGGGATGAGACTCCTTGTCTGCTGTTTACCAGCAAAGCTCCCTGGATACAATCACATTTGTCTGTAGCATTTTCCAGACAACAAAAGTCACCAGTATATTAGGGATGTAGCTAATTTCATATGCGGGCTGATTTCCTGATCTGAGTGAATAGATCTGTCATTTAATAGATTTTTATAATTTTATAATATCTTGACAATATTTTTATACTTTTATTTTATAAAAGCATACCAATTCAGATGTCCAAAATTTAATATTGGTTAATAAAACCAGATAACCCAATCTTATTTATTTTAAATCCTAATGCTTCTTGGCCTAAGAAGAAACTTGTAAGTTACGATTACATTTGGTAGCTTGCAATTATGAGTGCTGCTGGTCAGGCAGGCCTCCTTCTTGGCTCCATGTCACCAAGACCTCTTCATCCCAGCCTGTGTTCTTGCTCTGAACTCAATACAGAAGTCCTCTGCCTGCTTCCAAGCTGGCCTGTGTTACTTGTGGAAATAGATGCCAGAGTTTTCTGCTGGTGACTGCTCTTTCCTGGTACTTTCCAATGGTATCATATTTTCTCAGCTTGTTCTTAAATGCAGTTTACTGACCCTCCCAATACTCGCTGACCCTTTTTTAGGTCACTGAATTGAGAGTTCACCGAGGACTCCAACACCTCTTTGCTTATGCATCTCTCTAGAGGGAAAAGCTTCTCCAATAGTTAGTGCCCAACCCCGGGTCTAGAAAAGAGTCAGCTCAGTTCCTCTAGCACTTTCCACACACCAGTCCTCCCATCCCATATAGCTCTTATGCTGAGATACTAGATTCACCAGGTTGCCATGGGGATCTTTTCGTCATACTTAATGATCCTAGCTTTATATTTCAATGGACTTTATAGATAGAACTAGATCATACCCTGCACCACCTCCAATTCCATTGAGTCAGTTCCAACAGATGAGGCCCTGTGGTTCACAGTAGAGTTTTCAGCGACTGACTTTTTTTCACAAGTAGCTTGACAGGCTTTTCTTTCAAGGTACCTCTAGGTGGACTTGAACTTCCAACGTTTATGTTAGCATACAAGCACATTGTGTTCAACACCCAGAGACTCCAGTTTCATCTTATTCCATTTCTCAGCACATAGTTTATGTCCCAAGAATGCCACCCTATCTGTGGAAACACATGATGTATACTGGTGTGGTGCTAAGGGGTTAATGTGCTGGACTGTAATGTTGGCTTGAACCTCAAGGTTGGTGGTTCAAGCTTACCAGCTGCTCCTCAGAAACCCTATACAAGGTTGCTATGGGTTGGAACTGACTTGATGGCACTTAACAACAACAACAACATCCTGGATATGACATTCCAACATCATCGCAGTGTTTCCTTCTTTGCCTGGAATGTCCACCCCCTTTATTTTTCTCCAAGAAAACTCTTGTTCCTTTGTTTTAAAAATGTTTCTGTCCCTGTAGGTTCTCTAATGCCTCCACCAACAGAGCGAATTGTTTACAATGTTGTAGATTTTTAGTGTATTTTTTTCATTGCATGTATCACATGTCATCACTTTATAGTTGGTGGAGCCTGGCCTTGCTTTGCTTATGGGATTGTAAACACCTTGAAGGCAGAATTTGCATTTTCTCTTTTCCTTTTTTATTACACCCCGACCACCACCACCACTGTGTCCAGGTCAAGGTTGTGTTAGTGTTAGGATCTCACACATGATACTGTCTGACCAGCTAGCTAGCAAAGGCATAGAGGCTGTACACCAGAGAATTAAGGAAATCATCAATTGAAGCCAGTTAATTTACTGATGGACAAAGATCTCACTGCTATACTATGAAGACTATCAGTACTAACCTTAGTAGCGAGTGCACAACAACTACAAATCCCATGGTTGTATGCGGTCAAGTCAGTTCCAACTCATAGTGAGCCTCCATAGGGTTTACAGGCTATACATTTTTATGGGGCCAGAAAGCCTGGATATAAAATTTCAATGTTGCTCTGATCAGTTAACACATGTAATAGTCACTGATTGTTATAGTATCTGCTTACTCATGATTCATAATAACAATGGTATTTATTGGTATCTTTTTAACCAATTTATGGTGTTATCATATTGAATTTCTAAAACTGCCATGCAAGGTGAAAATTATTACCCATATTTAACAGATTAATAAACTGAGGCTTAGAGAAATTAAGAAGCTTATAAATGAGAGTTATATAGAACCATGCAGAGGCAACTGATAAGTGCAGCCAAGATTTCAGGGCTCTGAATGTGAGGTAGCTGAGCAGGCAAATCATTCTCCTTTCGATTTGCTGCTCAAGTCAGGCTTATTCCTGTTTTCTATGCAATGCCCTCACAATTGGACCATTAAATATCATCAGGATAAATGGAGGAACGATTGAACTTGTCATAGCCTTCATTTTGCTTGAATTTACAATCAATACTCATGGAAGCAGCAATCAGGATATCAAATGACATGTTGTATTAGACAAATCTGCTGCAAAAGGCCTCTTTAAAGTATTTAAAAAGAGCCAAGGTATCAGTTTCAGGGCTAAGGTATGCCTTAGTCAAGTCATGGTATTTTTAATAGCCTCTATATGTATGTGAAAGTTGGACAATGAAAAAAGAAGACCTTTGGAAAATCGATGCATATGAATTGCAGTGTTGGAGAAGACTATTAAAAGTAGTATGGACTGCCAGATGAGCAAACAAATCCATCTTGGAAGCAGTACAGCCAGAATGCTCCTTAGAAGTAAGGATGGAGAGACTTTGTGTCTAATGTTTTGGACATGTTGTTAGGAGGAACCAGTCCCTGGAGAAGGACATAATGCTTGATGAAGTGGAGGGTAAGCAAACAAGAAAAAGACCTCCAATGAAATGGATTGACACACTAGCACCAACAATCGGCTCAAACATAACAATAATTGTGAGACTGGTACAGGACTGGGCACTATTTCATTCTGCTGTTCATAGGGTCACTATGAATTGGAACAAACTCAATGGCACCTAACAAAAACAATGCAATGTTCTTCAATGTGAAGAATGTCTACAGCATTCTATTTATTTATTATTCCCAAATAAAGATAAACTTTCATGTTTTAATTTTTTATTAAGAAGTAGCACTTGTTCACTATAAAAACATCTTCCAGCAATATGGGACAGTCTAGAGAAGATTTCAATACCTTGAGATAACCACCTTGAATAATATTGCAGTACTATTAGAGGAGTCTTGGTGTGGCCCTGTAAGTTAATGCGCTGGACTGTAAATTTGGTTTGAACTGCAAGGTCTGTGGTTCAAGCTCACCAGCTGCTTCTCAGAAACTTGATACAGGGGTGCTATGGGTCAGAACCGACTCAACATCACTTAACAACAGCAACAACAACGTCCACTCAGAATTTTTCTGTACATAGGCATGCACACTCCAACACACATACACACATTTTCTTAAAACAAAGGAATGCTGTACATCCTTTGTAGCTTTTGGTCCCCTTTATAAACAGTACTCATATTTTCATGCTAAGGCATATAAACCTATCAGTTGAGTGGGTGGTAATAGTATTCCAGTAATGCTGTATGGGCATATCATAATGAGACATATATGTTGTTTTCAGAGTGTTGCTATTATAAACAATAATATTATGAAAACGTAGAAAATTATTCTTTTTGATTTTGGCCAGTTTAAGATGTAAACATGAAAGCCATATCTTCATTTACACTTCTTAGTCACTAACAAAGCTGAACGCATGTTCAGAAGTTTACTGACCTAATATCGTATTTCTTCTGTGAATTATCTCTTTTTCATTCCTTTGCCTATTTTCTTATTTGGACAATTCCCATTTTCTTCTTTGTTTCTACCAGCAGTTTAAATGAAATTGTCATCTCTGGTCTGTCATATATGTTGCAAAATATGGATAGTCTTCGGAACGCAGAAGTGACCTCAGACATCCTCCCATTTTAAGGATTAGAGTCCTGGTGTGGCGCTGTGGGTTAATGAGTCAGACTGCAAAGCCATTTGAACTGCAAGGTCAGCAGTTCAAGCTCACCAGCTGCTCCTAGGAAACCCTATACACAGGGTCACTATGAGTCGGAACCGACTCGACAGCACTTTACAACAACAACAAACTAAGGTCGAGTGAGGGAGGGCGAGCCACCAAGGCTCCATGGTGATAACCTTATTTTTTCTAGAAATTCATTAAGATTTATTGACTCTTAAACCTCTGATATTCCCATTATACTGAAACCCTGCCTTTGCCATAAACCAAGAATGTACTTCAAAACTGATAACTTAGAAACCTTCCTGTATGCCTGGTGGTAGTGGTGGTGGAGGGGAGGAGTTTAATCCATTTTAATTGATATTTTAATTTTGGTTTTGTTTGTTTATGGTCTTCTTTGCCTTTTGTCCTTCTCTAGCCAAGGTTTTTTAATTTTGTTTTTATGTTTTAAATGTTAGTTATGTGTTATTCACTACTCACTTACTTACATATCTACTCTCTATCTGTTTAATTGTTTATTTATTGCTAAGAAGCTCTGGTAGTGTAGTGGTTATGAGTTAGGCTGCGAATCTCACAGTCAGCAGTTAAAGATGAGGTTTTCTGCTCCCATAAAGATTTACAGCTTTGGAAACCCTATACAGAGTCGCTATGAATCGAAACGGACTCAA
>NW_006408628.1:6479367-6481870 GCF_000296735.1 Chrysochloris asiatica
AACAACAACAACAACAACAACATGGATGTGATGCCTACTCACATTTGTTTCTCATGCCTTTCCAAAATTGGATTCCATGTGCTTCTTCCTTTGTTGGGGGAGCCGGGTGGCATAACCCAAAATCAAGACTCATGATAGACAGAATATATACTTTGCCTGTCAGCTTTTTGGAATGCATATGTTATGCCTCAGTTATTCTGGGAGAAAGATATTATTAATAAAAATGAGAAAAAAAGACTGGTTTAAGGAAGCAATAGTAAAGGTCATTAGGCGAAAAAAAAAAAATAAAAAATAGAGTGTGGGGTAGGAAAGTTATCAAAGTACACCAGTTACTAATAGATGGTTCCAGACTTCCTCCCTTAGGAAATATTGGGACATGTGGAAAATCTGCTTGTCTGTTTGTGTACCAGAGAAAGTGAAAGGAAGGGGAACCCGGGGGAGAGCTGAAGCAGGTGTTTCCTGCTACCTGGGCCTTGAAGGAAACCTCGGAGCCTGACGGAGGGTTTTCCACAGCAGAACAAATCCAAGGAAGTCAGACTTTTCCATCAGCCTTAACTCAGAGGTCAGATACATCCACCACTACCATAATGACTTCCTCTCTCTCTGACAGAAGCTCCCTACCTTTAACAGCCTGAAAAGCTAGTGAAAAGTTTATACAGATGAATTATGTCAAATAGCCAATTTCTCTAAACCATCTTTTCTCAAGTTATCTGCTTTTTCTGGTTTACTCATCCTTTTCCATCTTATTTTCTATCTTTCTGTCTTTGAACTTACTAGGAATGTTGATATCAATGTCTAAGATCTACTCTTTCTGCCTCCAGAAAAAAAAAGAAATGAGAAAACAAAAGGAAAAGTGGAATATTACCCTGATCGTGTACAATAAGACACTGAAAGGAACTGGGTCATTTAGCTCTGCTGCTCTACAAAATTAGTTTGAAAGCTAAGACATTCATGGAAAGTATCTTTTAATGTGTTAGCTACTGTCTTTCTAAATCAATCTCTCACTCTGTCTTTCTCCATGCACTATCCAGGAGAAATAATAAAACTGATGTGTCTGTGCACACGTGTGTGTACCATGCATCCAAATATTTTCAAGTAATCAAAATTATTTTAAAACAGATATTTGAATTTTTAGATTCAAGGTTGGTGAAGAGAGAAGAAAAAGGAAAGGGAAGCAGAAAGGATGCAAAGAGAAGGAGGCAAGAAGAAATGGAGAAAGGGGAAAACAGATGATTTGGAACAGTCCAGGCCAGAGAGAAAACTCCATCTATCATGCAGATGTTTTGTCTACAGCAGACCAAACATCAGACTTTTGGGAAATGTTTGGAATCTACAAGTCTCCTTTTACTTTTCAGGCAACTGTTGACAATCCTATCGCCTCTCTGTGTGTGTATGCGTGTATCTCTTCTTTTGAAGCTTTCTGTGGTCAAATTATAAAGGTCTATTTAGTGGGTGGGTGACGTCACACTGACCACAAAAGCTTACATTTCCTGCTAATAAATACACAACCCCTGCTGATGAAGTGGCCATTACAGAGTGAGCTTGTTCTCTGAGGTCACCTCCAGTAGGGACAAAGGCACAGGGGGAGGGGCCCCAGTTGAGAGCACTGCCATTATTCCCAAGTGTGTCTGTCTGCCTGCTGACCCCATCTTGCTAGAACCAAAAGATGAAAATAGAAGTCTCTTTGTGTTTTCTCCAGATCTTTGTTTTAGAGAGTGCTGGAGCATTCTGGGAGGCAAGGTGGTAAGGGGACGGAAACAGATGAAGTCCAAGTTTTTGATTCCAATCTCATCATTTAAGTGCTGAGTGATTTTACCTCTCTAAGCCTAATTATTACCAACTCCATTTTACTCAAGAGGACATTACAGGCAGTCCTCTGGTTTCAAACATTTGACTTTCAGATAACTACTATTCTACTATTTGTCCTTTCATGTTATGTAAATCGGTCCTCATTGAGAAAAGATTGAACTGACACCTATAAGTAACAAATGCTTCATCATAATCACCTTCATTGGCTGCATGTCCAACTTGAAACCATTGAAAACCAACACGGCCACTGAGTCAGTTCTGACTCAAAATGACGCTGTATAGGGTTTCCAAGCCTGTTAATCTTTATGAGAGTAGAAAGTCTCATCTTTCTCCCTCAGAGCAGCTGGTGCCTTTGAACTACTGACTTTGTGAGTAGCAGTTCGGTGCTTATCCTACAGACTAAACTGAGGCGAAGTAAGAACCACATGTACCCATTTGACTTACCTACAAATTTGACTTAAAGTCACATTTAGAAATGAATCTATTCATACTTTGAAGATTGCCTGTATCCTCAGTGGGAATCAAAGGAGAGAGTGCATTTCAGGGTGCTAGTCAAATGATAAGGAATACCAATAGTGCATTGGATTTAGTGTTGGACTGCTAACTGAAAGATGGACGTTCAACTCCACCAGCCACTCCTGGGAGAAAGATGCAGCCTTTTCCTGTAAAACTGAGCAATCCCTGACACCTGTAG
>NW_006408628.1:6482365-6495134 GCF_000296735.1 Chrysochloris asiatica
GAGCTCAGATCTACTCTGTGACACAGGGGTTTCCATGAGGCAGAACTGACTTGGTGTTCACAGGTTATTCAAATATTAATATGATTTCTTTGATACTTTTCTTCTGTTAAGGTGGTGTGCTGAGGAGTTGGTTCTGACACATAGCGATTCTGCCCAGGGTTTCTGAGGCTGTAAATCTTTACAGGAGCAAAAAGCTTCATCTTTCTCCCGCGGAACAGCTGGTAGTTTCGAACTGCTGACCTTGAGATTAGCAGCCCAGTTCACATGTTAAGGAAGAAGTATAATTTTCTCTTCTGAGAAGAGGAAATAAAGAGAAGCTTTTAGTTTTACAGAATTCTCTTTATTATCGCCCACCCAGAAGTCACAGGTGAAGGGATTTCTTGTAAATGAAGGGTGGGGGGAAGAACTTTTATGATAAGAAGAAGACTTGTCAAGTTGAGCAAAAGGACACTTATCAAGTGGCAGAGGACCATGGAGAAATAAGACTCAAGTTGTAAGATTTCATGAGAAAACAGCATTTAGTTTGGGTGTAGTACATAGGAGGTTAGCAATCAGAAATAGAGAAAGAGTGTTTAACATGACATTAAACCAGAGTGGTCTCAAGGCTTAGGCCATAAACTTAAGATGGAATGAAATTGTGTATGTTAGGTAATAAACATGCTTTCAGAGTACTGTATTTTATACCATTAGATTAATTCCAACATTGAAAGAAGTGGAAAACCACTGTTGAACCAAGATCATACAGAAATTTTCCTATTCTCAGTTTTGAGTCGTGGACAAAGTAGGACTGAAATTCCCTACATTTTTCTTTCTTTTATTATTATTTTTTTCTTGTGGTTAAGGATTGTCACAAGTAAGGCCTCAAACTCAGGAAGGACTTGGAATAAGTTCACTTGGCATTAAGTGGAAGGAAACTTTTGCCATTATCCATATAATTTAGGTGTTCTGGATGACCACTCTGGATATTCCAGCTGCTGACTCTAAGTCAGGGTTGTCTAGAGGGGTTTTCTATATAAATCAAGCAATCAAAAATTTGTCACATTCCTTTGGGCCATGTGTACCAACCAGACCCTATGCTGGGGCACACTTTCTGCCAGGGCCACCGGCAAATTTTAAGGGCTTCTGGCAGACCCAAAGTCCTATTCAGTTCACCTGATCTGAGGCTATGGCTGGCTTGATGTGTCTCAATTATTCCCCACAAGCTGCAGTCCTTTGGCTCAGGCATAAAGACTTAGCTCCATTAACCATTCCTTCCTGGAGCACACTAGACAAGCTCCTGGCTAGGAATACAACTATCATTTTCATTTCCTAATTTTAAAAAGTGTGTGTTTGGTAACAGAAAGAGAAAGGCCAGAAAAGCTGCTTCAAAGTCCCACTGTAAGAAAAAAAAAACTTCTGAGAGAAGGCTCTAAAGCACCTTCTTCAGAATTCACCTACCCATTGTGCTGGAGAAAGTTCCAGAAGATGAAGTCTGTGCTAGCAGGGGAGGGAGACTGAGATTTTCAAAGAGAATGGCCACCTCCAGTTTGGACTTGTTTTAGACATTGAATGATGGAACAAATGGTTACAGTCTTGATGACTAGCCAAAAGGTTGACAACTCACATCCACCCAGAGGTGCCTTAGAATAGGGACTAGAAGTCTGCTTCTGGAAGCTCATAGCTTTGAAAACCCTATAGAGCAATTCTACCTTGCACATATAGGGTCACTATGAGTAAGAATCATCTCAAAGCCAACTAAAAGCAGCAACAACAAAATAGAAGTGGAGTTAAGCTAGAAGTTAAAGTATACAAGTAAATCTAGGAAAAACATCAAGAAATAGAGAACATGCCGAAATTGATGGCCAGAGCTTTCTTGTTAAGTGCTATTGAGTCAGTTCCAACTCATAGTGACACTCTATAGGGTTTCCAAGGAGCGGCTGGTGAGTTTGAACAGCCAAATGTGATTCAAACCAACCTGGCAGTCCAGTGCTTTAGCTCACAGAACCACACTAGGACTTCAACCAGAGTTTAGTTAACTATAAAAGCATGCGAAAATGTCACTTAATAGATAGAAGCCAAGCAAACTAGTTTACTAAAATCAAGTCAAGTAGCCACCTTGTCCTATACAGCTGACACAAAAAAGACCTAAAAACCGAGACAGTATCATATAAATAGGTCAATTCCAGATAAAACAAGATTAAAATGAGATGCTGTTTCTATTGTTTTTAGTAAAACCAAGTTTACCATCTGAAGATGTATCACATGGCCAACAATTTTGTACAACATCCATGATCATATTCCTGTACTAAAACACAGATTTAGCAATATAACTAGTGTAGCCATCTGCTACTTACAGAGCCAATGGAATGTTTGATAATACTCAATGTATGACCTTTGCTTTAGGATTTGGGTATTAAGTAGAGATAGGTCCATGTAGTAGTCTAGTGCCCTCTTGTGGCTTTCAAACTAAGAGACTTAGGCTCCTTTGTAGAACGAAGAGTTCTTCAAGGAAACACAGGTTTAATAAGGCCACTGTGAAATTAACTTATGTCATCTGCTTCTTTTCTGCTAGTAAATGTCCCTCTCCCCAGGCTAAGCATAATGAGTGATGGTAGACCCATTATACTCTGAGCTAAGAAGAAACCTTTTGATGTGGAGAGTAGTTCAAGAGATTGGAATTTAAAATTGACCTTCTGCACTTAGCATCCTGTGGACACATAATATACAACTTTGTTGTTAGGTGCTTCCATGCCAATTTTCAAAGTGACCCTATGTACACAGCACTGCCAAATCCTCCAGTACTGTTGCTGACTTTGCTGTGTTTGTACCTATTGTTGCAGCCACTATGTTCCATCTTGTTGGGGCTTTTAATCTTTTTCATTGGCCCTCCACTTTACCAAGCATGATGTCCTACTCCTGGGACTGATCCCTTCTGGCAACATTTCCAAATTACTAAACACAAAGTTTTGTGATCCTCACTTCTAAGGTGCATTCTGGCTATACTTCTTCCAAGAGAGATTTGTTTGTTTTTCTGGCAGTCCATGGTACTTTCAGTATTCTTTTCCAACATCATAATTCAAATGCATTGATTCTTCTATGGTCTTCCTTATTCACTGTTCAACTTTCACATTAATATGAGATGATTGAAAATACCATGGGGTAGGTTGGGACACCTTAGTCCCCAAAATGACATCTTCTCTCTTTAACACTTAAAAGAGGTCTTTTGCAGCAGATTTGCCTAGTGAAAATGGTCACTTGATTTCTTGACTGCTACTTTCAGGAGTGTTGATTGTGGATCCAAGCAAAATAAAACCATTGACAACTTTCACGTTTTCTCCATTTACTATGGTATTTTATTGGTCCAGATGTGAGGACTTTTGTTTTCTTTACAATAAGGTTTAATCCACACTGGCCTTCATCAGTAAGTATTTTAAGTCCTCTTTGGTTCCAGCAAGTAAGGTTGTATCATCTGCATATCACAGCTTCTTACTGAGTCTTCCTCCAATCCTTATGTCATATTCTTCTTTAAATTATTCAACTTCTTGGATTCTTTGCTCAACATACAGATTAAATAATCATAGTGTAATGATACAACCTTGGCACACACTGTTCCTGATTTTAAACAACTCAGTATTCCCTTGTTCTGTTCTAATTACTGTATCTTGACCTATGTACAGGTTCCTCATGAGCACAATTAAGCCTTCTGAAATTTTCATTCTTCTCCAAGTTATACATAGCTTGTTAGGATCTACACAGTCAAATACCTTTGCAAAGTCAATAAAGCACATGTAAACACGTTTCTGGTATTTTCTGCTTTCAGCCAAATTCCATCTGATGTGAGCAATGATATCCTTAGTTCCATGTCCTCATCTGAATCTGGCTTGAATTTCTGACAGTCCCCTGTCTATGTTCTGCTCTTACTGTTTTTTAATTATCCTCATCAAAATTTTACTTTCACTTTATACTAATGTTATTGTTCGATGATTTTCACATTCTATTGGGTCACTCTTCTTTGGAATTGGCACAGTTGTGAATCTCTTTCAATCAATTGGCCAGATACCTGTCCTCTAAACTTCTTGGCATAGATGAGTGAGTGTACCTCAAGTGCTGCACAGTTTGTTGAAGCATTTCCATTTGTATCCTCTCAGTTCCTGGAGCCGTGTCTTTTGCTGCTGCCTTCAGTGCAGCTTGGCCTTCTTCTTGTTGGTTCTCTTAAACTTTTTGAGCATTGACCAATTGTTTTTAGCACAGTGACTCTGTGTATTTCCTTCATCTTCTTCTGATGCTTCCTGCATCACTCAATATTTTGCCCATTTGTTGTTGTTGTTAGGTACCATCAAGTCGGTACCAACTCATAGAGACCTTATGCACACCAGAACGAAAAACTGCCAGTTCCTGGGCCAACCTCACTATTGTTGCCACGCTTGAGTCCATCGATGCTGCCACTTAGCCAATCCATCCTTGGGGGTCTTCCTCTTTTTCTCTGACCCTAAGGTTACCAAACATGATATCCTTCTCCAGCGACTGCTTCTTCCTGACATGTCCGAAGTATGAGAGATGAAGTTTGGTCATGTTGGCCTCTGGAACAATCTGGCTGCACTTCTTCCAAAATGGATCTATTGGTTCTTTTGGTAGTCCATGTCACTTTCAATATTCTTCTCCAACACGATAACTCAAAGGCATCAATTCTTTTACGGTCTTCCTTATTCACTGTCTGGCTTTCGCATGCATATGAGGTTATTGAAAATACCATGGCTTGGGTCAGGCGCACCTTAGTCCTCAAGCTGACATCTTTGCTCTTCAACACTTTAAAAAGGTCTAGTGCAACAGATTTGCTTCATGCAATACGTCCTTTGATCTCTTGACTACTGCTTCCACGAGTGTTGATAGGTAATCCAAGAAGAATGAAGTCTTTGACGACTTCAATCTTTTCTCCATTGATAAGAATGCTGTTTATTGGTCCAGTGGTGAGGATTTTTGTTTTCTTTACAGTAAGATGTAATCCATACTGAAGGCTGTGCTCTTTGATCTTCATCAGTAAATGTTTTAAGTCCTCTTCACTTTTAGCAAGCAAGGTTGTATCATCTGTATATCGCAGGTTGTTAATGAGTTTTCCTCTAACCCTGATGCTATGTTTTTCTTCACAGAACCCAGCTTCTTGGATCATTTGCTCAGCATACAGGTTGAATAAGTATGGTGAAAGAATACAACCTTGTTGCACACCTTTCTTAATTTTAAAACATTCAGTGTTCTCATGTTCTGTTCGAACAATTGCCTCTTGGTCCAGGTACAGATCCCTCATGAGCACAATTAAGTGTTCCGGAATACTCATACTTCACAATGTTGTCCATAGCTTGTCATGATCCACACAATCGAAAGCCTTTGTGTAGTCAATAAAGCACAGGTAAACATCTTTCTGATATTCTCTGCTTTCAGCCAAGATCCATTGGACACCAGCAATGATATCCCTCGTTCCACAGCCTCTACTCAATCCAGGTTGAACCTCTGGAAGTTCTTTGTCAATGTATGATTGCAGTCATTTCTGTATTACCTTCAGCAAAAGTTCACTCACATAAGATAGCAAAGAGATTGTCAGATGATTTCCGCATTGTGTTGGGTCACCTCTCTTTGGAATGGGCACAAATATGGATCTCTTCCAATCAGTTGGTCAGATAGTTGTCTTTCAAATTTCTTGGCAGAGATGAGTGAGTGCCTCTTGTGCCACCTCACTTTCTTGAAAGATTTCAATTTTTATTCCATCAATTCCTGGTCCCTTGTTCTTTTCCAGTTCCTTCAGTGCCCATAGATGCCTTCAACAGACAACTCAATAAATGAAATTTGCTTCAGTTCTTTCTGTTTGACAAATGCTGGTGGTGTTTTTCACTTTTGTTTTTCTCACTCCAGGTCTTTGCACATTTAATTTTAAATACTTTACTTTTTCTCCTTGAGTTGCCCTTTGAAATTTTCTGTTCTGGTCTTTTACTTCCTCATTTCTCCCTGTTGCTTTAGCTTCTTTATGCTGAGTAACAACTTTCAGAGTCTCTCCAAATATCTTTTTTGTTCTTTTCTTTTTTTAATGGCATCTTGCTTTCATCATGTAGGATATTCTTGATGTAATCCTACAAGTCTTCTGGCCTTCAGTTGTTAGTTACGTAATAAATCAAATATATCCTTCAGATGGTCTCTAAATTCAGGTGGTATATACTCAAGGTCATCTTCTGGCTCTCATGAATTTGATAAAATTTTCTTCATCTTCAGTCTGAACTTGCATATGAGCAATTGATGATCTCTCCCACAGGCAGTCTCTGGCCTTGTTTTGGCTGATGATATTGAACTTCTCCATCATCTTTTCCCAAAGATATAGGCAATTTAATTCCTGTGTATTCCATCTGGTGAGGTCCATGTATATAACTACTTTTTATGTTGTTTGAAAAAAGGGTTGTTTTGTTTTTTTGTTTTTTACTGACTAAGGAGTTGGTTTTTCAAAATTCTATCATGTGATGTCCTGACTGATTTCTAGCACCAAGGTCATATTTTCCAACTGCTGATATTTCCTCTTTGTTTCCAACTTTTGTATGCCAATACCAGTATTTATCAATGCATCTTGTTTGCATGCTTGATGAATTTCATACTGAAAACAATGATAAAATGCTTCAGTTCATGATGACTGACTTCTGTGATTGGTGAGTAAATTTAAATAATAATGGTACTAACTGTTCTTCTACATTTATATATGGATACTATCCTTTCACAGACAGTATTTCACTTCCAGATAGATCTTGAAATGCACTTTTTGAGGATGAATGTGAAACCATTGCTCTTCAGTCTATCATTCCCAGCATAGCAAACTTTTTTTTTTTTTTTTTAAACACTCAGACAAATATAATAATTTAAGCCACCAAAGGGCACATTCTGCGAGTCTGCCTTCTGGCCACCAGCTCTCAGTCCCTCACTTTCCATGAATCTAGAGTCCTCAGCTGCTCCCTCTTTCCATGTCCGCATCTCTGCCTCCATCTCTGGTGTCATGCTTCTCTAGATAAGGTCCCACATTCTGCTTGAGCTCTTCTCCCTTGATGGTCTTAGAGTTCCCTGTTTCTGGGCTGTAAGATTAACTACTCCCGCATTTTTGTTACAAAGCTTCTACCTTTACAGTTGTGACAGTTGCAATTAGTCATGATAACAATTAGTCACTATTGAAACACAAGAATCTTATCCCCATCTCTTTTCACTAGACGTATCCAGACAAGACAAAAACTATTCATTGGGGACTCTGTCTTCCCCCACACACTTTTAAACTAAATTCCCTCTTGAAACCTTGTAAGCCAGTCACTTCGTGCCTTTATTGCCCCTTCATTATAGGTAGCCAATGTCTAAGTTGCCCATCTCTATCTACCCTCTATAGAGAGGGGATAACAATGATACTTGATGTGAAGACTCCTTCCCTCTCAGTTGGTATTTTGAACTACTACCTCCATGAGTATAGATCAAGTTTACCAAATTGTAGCAATTTACCCTCATTTCCTTTATCAAAAATTGTTTTTGTTTTGTTTGTCTTCCTCTATTTGAGTTCTGATTATCAAGCCACTGAGGCTAGGTTAAATGGGTACTATCTGAAAGTTTGGGCATTCTTGTGCATCTCCCCTCACTTTGTATCAGTTGGATGCTTCACTCTCAGCTCTAGCCCTCTGTGGTGTCCCCAGTTCTCACCACACTTTGGACCAACCAGCCTTTTCTCTTCTCTCGCTCATCTCCAGGTCAATGGGAGTCTATGGAACGTGGTTGAACTCAGCCCATGTCTTCATTGCTGCCTTTCCTCCCTTCCACTCATCAGTAGACCAGTGTAGTTGTCAGCAAACTTACATAGCAAACCTTTTGATAGTCATATTCATTATGTCCAATACAAGTCCAGTTCAGTGAATGTCTAGAATCTTTCTTGGAAGAAGTACGGCCATAATGGTCCTTAGAAGTGAGGATGGTGAGGCTTCATCTCTAATGCTTTGGGCATATTATCATGACGGTCCAGTCCGCGGAGAAGGACATCATGCTTGAAAAAGTGGTAGGTCAGCGAAAAAGAGGATTGACATGGTGGCAGTAACAATGGGCTCAAAGCATAACAACAATTGTGACTTTGGCTCAGGACCAGGCAGCACACTTTCTGCTGTGCACTGTGGCACTATGAGTGAGAACCGACTTGATGAACCTGACAAAATGCCTAGGAAACTGATCTTTATGCATTCTGTTTTTGACAACTTCCAATTTTCTTAGATTCATACATTCTATGTTCCAATTGTTAATGGATGTTTGCAGCTATTTCTTCTCATTTGAGTTGTGCCCCATCAGCAAATGAAGAGCTTGAGAACTATGCTCCATCCACATCATTAAGGTCAACTCTACTTTGAGGAGGCTCTTTCCCAGTTGTTTTGAGCACCTTTCAACCTGAGAGGCTCATCTTCTGGCACTCTATCAGATGATGTTCTACTACTAGTCATAAAAATATCAGTGGTTAACCATTTAGAAATTTTGGTCTCTCCTAATTAGTCTCAGTCTAGAAGCTGTGCTGAAATCTGTCTACCATACTTGACCATGCTATGTATAAAATACTGGCAACATACCTTTCAACATCACAGAAACACATAAGCCACCACACTGAGAGACAAGTAGTAGTTTTTATATGACTGTTGTTGTTGTTAAGTGCCATAAAGTTATTTCGGACTCATAGTAACCCTGTGTAGGTTTTCTGGGGAGTGGTTGGTATTTTTGAACCATTAACCTTGTGGTTCAAACTAACTCTGTGGTCCAGTGCTTTCCTTCAGTGCTACATCAGGACACTGGAAACTAGTTAATGTTAATGGAGATACCTTTATCAAATTGGTTATAGTTTCCAGTTTTCTATTCACTCTTAAACTTTTTAATTCATTCAATAATTTATGCCATGACGGATTTGAATAATTTTGTTTATTTAATCTGAAGTCAAGAGAAGAGTTGTGAAGTTTACATTTGTGTTGTTCAGTGTCATTGAGTCAACTCTGACCCACAGTGACCCTGTATAGGGTTTCTGAGGAGCAGCTAGTGAACCTGAACTGCCGACATTGTAGTTTAAAAGACTGCAGTCTGGTGCATTAACCCAAAGCACCACACCAGGACTCTGAGGGTTACGTTAATGAATTCAAAAATTTATTTTAAAAGATCATCACATGATCAAACCATGTATTTTACATGGCTCCAGTGAAATAATGAATAAAGGTTATAGATTTTTACTTACTATATTGTTGATGCTGTAGGATAAGCACTGGATTGCTAACCATAATGTCACAGTTCAAATCCACCAACTGCTCCAAGGGAGGCTTTCTGTTCCCATAAAGATTTACAGCCTCAGAAATCCTAAGTGTATGAGTCAGAATCAACTTGCTAACAATGAGTGAGTGATGTTGCTATTGTTAGATGTCACTGAGTTGGTTCCAACTCACAGTGACTATATGCATAATAGAATGAAGTACTGTTCTCTCTGGACCTCACAATCATTCCTATATTTGAAACCATTGTTGCAGCCAGAGTCTCAATCCATCTCACTGAGGATTGAGGGTCTTCCTTTTTTTGTTGTTCACTCTATTTTACTAAACATGATGTTCTCCTCCAGGGATTGGTCACCCCTGATAACATATCTGAAATAGATAAGATGAAGTCTCACCATCCTTGCTCCTAAGGAACAATCTAGCTATATTTATTACAATACAGATTTGTTTTTTCTTCTGGCAGTCCATGGTATATTTAATATTTTTTGCCAACAGTATAATTCAAAGACATAAATACTTCTTCAATCTTCTTCATTCATTGTCCAAGTTTTGCCTATCTATGTTGTTGTTGTTAGGTGCCATCATGACAGTACAGACTCATTGTGACCCTATGCACAGCAGAACAAAACACTGCCTGATCCTGGGCCAACCTCACTATTGTTGCCATGCTTGAGTCCATCAATGCTGCCACCTAGCCAATCCATCTCACTGGGAGTCTTCCTCTTTTTCTCTGACCCTCCACCTTACCAAACATGATATCCTTCTCCAGTTACTGGTCCCTCCTGACAATAGGTCTGAAGTATGAGAGACAAAGTTTGGCCATCCTGGCCTCCAAGGAACACTCTGGCTGTACTACTTCCCAAACGGATCTGTTTGTTCTTTTGGCAGCTCATGGCACTTTCAAAATTCTCCTCCAACACCATAACTCAAATGCGTCAATTCTTCTACAGTCTGCTTTATTGACTGTCCAGATTCTGCATGCATATGAGGGTATTAAAAATACCATGGTTTTAGTCAGGTGCTCCTTAGTCTTCAAAGTGACAGTTTTGTTTTTTTAACACTTTAAAGAACTTTGTAAGAAGAAGAAAGAAGAGGCAAAAAAGAGTAATCTGATACAATTTGATGAACTTGACCTACATCTATGGATGCAGTAACTTAAAAGAGGGAACAAATCTTTACAGCAAGGATCATTCCCACCCGCTCCATACTCAGAGTAGACAGGGATGGGCAACTTGGACATTGGCTACCCAAAGTGGGGTGGGGGGGCTACAAAGGCAAGAAGTGACTGGTTTACAAGCTTTCAAGAGGGAACCTAGATCCAGAGGGCATGGAGGAAGGTAAACTCTCCACTGAGTAGTATCCAATCTGTCTAGGAGGGACTGATGAAAGGAAATGTGAATAGGTCTCTTGTGATACAATAGTGAATAATTGTTAATCAGGACTGATTGTGAGGGTTGTAATAGTAAAGGTAGAGTTTTGTAGCAAGGAGAGGAGTGATTAACTTTGCAGTCTAGAAGCAGAGGTCCCTGGGACCATCAAGGGAGAAGAACGGAGAACGGGACCCTACCCAGAGAAGCAGTGATGCCAGAGATGGAGGCAGAGAGGATGATGTGGAGATATGGAGCAGCTGGGAACTTCAGACCCAGAGAGGGAAAGGGGCTGTGTGCTGAAGACCAGGTGGCAGGCTTGCAGGGTATACCCTTATGTTGGTTGGAGGGGATTTTAACCATGGTAATGAAACGATATACAATAGGATGAATGTAAAACTAATGTTCTCCCATGTAAAAGATCACATAATTCACAATTAAAGCATTAAAAAAAAAGAGAGAGAGAACTTTGCAGCAAATTTGCCCAATATGATATGGTCTTTCATTGATTGATTGACTGTTGTTTCCATGAACATTGAAGATGGATCAAAGCAAAATAAAATTCTTGACACTTTCAATGTTTTTTCCGTTTGCTGTGATGTTTCTTATTAACTCAGTTTAGAAGATTTTTTTTCCCCTCACAATTATGGGATTTATTAAGTAAATGTTGTTGTTGTCGCTGTTGTTAGGTGCCGTTGAGTCTGTTCCAACTCACAGTGACCTTGTCCACAACAGAATGAAACACAGCTCAGTGTCACGCAGTCCTCACTATCGTTTATAAGCTTCAGTCCATTGCTGCTGCCACTGTGCCACCCCATCTCCTTGGGGGTATTCCTCTTTTTCACTGAGCCTCCACTTTACCTAACATTATGCTCTTTTGCAGGGCTAGGATTGTTCATCATCACTAGCTTTAGTGGTTGGTGTATAAATTTGAATAATGATATTAACTGGTGTTCCTCGTAGGTGTATGGATATTGTCCGATTACAGTCAACATTATACTTTGAGATAGATCTTGAAATGTTCTTTTTGATCATGAAGGTTATACCATTCCTCTTCAATGTGTCATTCCCAGCATAGTAAACTATATCATTTTCAGATTCAAAATGGCCATTACGAGTCCAGTTCAGCGCACTGATGCCAGGAGAGCGATCTTTATGTGTTCCATTTCATTTATAACAACTTCCAATTTTCCTAAATTCTTGCTTCATATATTGCATGCTCTGGTTACTAAAGATGTTTATAGCTGTTTTATAATGAGTGTGCTCATTAGCAAATGAAGGTCCTAAAAGCTTTACTCCATTTACATCATCATGGTCAACTCCACAATGAGGAGGCAGCTCCTCCCCAGTCATATTTTGAGTGCCTTCCAACCTGAGGCACCAGATCTGACAAGCTTCTGGTGCTATTCATCGTTACTCAGTTTTAAATATTCTGGTACTATTTGACAATGTTCAACTGCTACTCATAAGGTTTTCAGTGTGTAAACATTTATAAGTAGTCCATCTCTCCTTCTTCCTAGTCTGTTTTAGTCTGAAAGCTCAGCTGAAACCTGTCCACTCTGGGTGACCCTGTTGGTATTTAAAATACCAGTGATATAGCTTCCAGCACCACAGCAACATGAAAGCCACCACAGTATGAAAAACTGACAGATGAGTGGTAGATTAAAGAAGTGAATGGGGTACAATTCAGGATCAGAACTAACTCAGGCTGCAGCATTTCTCTAGTCAGAGACACATCTTTTCTGCTACATACTTCACTATTGTGCTTGTTCTTTCAGACACATGGCCCCTTGGCCTCTGCCCTACTCAGGCAAGTGTTGTAAAGTACCTTTAGTGGGTCTATAACCGTGGGAAGGGCGTATTCTACAAGCCAGCCTCCTGTCCACAGCACTCTGCTTTACTCAGTCCGTAGACCAGGAAATCCACAGTTGTTCTGTCTCTTCATGTGGCCACCTCTGCAGCTGACACTTTTCCATATAGTAATCTCCCATTCATGGCTTTTCTTTCTTGATGGTCCTGGGGTTGCCTCAATTTTTGTTTTCATTATGTTCAGGTGTAATTCATGTTGATGGTTGTACTCTTTGATTTTCATCAGTAAGTCTTTCAAGTCCTCTTCACTTTCAGCTAGCA
>NW_006408628.1:6495589-6496792 GCF_000296735.1 Chrysochloris asiatica
TGTTTTTTGATTTAACATCAGCAATAATTTGCTTGCATGCTATATTATGATATTGTTTGATCACCTTTCTTAAGAATAAACATGAATGTAGATCTCTACCAATCAATTGGCCATGCAGCTGTATCCCAGATTTTGGGGCAGAGATGAGCGAGTGCTTCTAGTGCTGCATGCATTTATTGAAGCATTTCAATTGTTATTCTGTCAGTTCTGGAGTCTTTTTTGCACAAATGCCTTCAACACATCTTGGACTTCTCCTCTCAGTACCATCAGTGCCTGTTCACATGCTCTCTCCTGAAATGTCTGAGCATCAACCAATCTTTCTGGTACAGTTATTGTACATCCTCTCTGTCTTCTTTTGATGCTTCTTGTGTCACTCAGTATTTGGTCTACAGAATCCTTCAACATTTGCAAGTCGAGGTGTGGACTTTTTCTTCAATTATTTCAGATTGAGGAATGCTAAGTGTGTTCTTCCCTTTTGGCTTTTCTAAATTCATGTCTTCACACAATTCATTTTACTACCTTGTCTTCTTGAGCCACCCTTTCAGATCTTCTGTTCAACTCTTTTACTTAATCATTTCTTTCTTTCACTTTAGCTCCTCTACATTCTAGAGCAAGTTTTGGAGTCTCTTCTGACATCCATTTTGGTATTTTCTTTCTTTCTGCTCTTTTTAATGATCTTTTGATTTCTTCATGTATGATATCCTTGATTATCATCCCATAACTCCTCTGATCTTTGATCATTTATGATCAATAAGTCAAATCTATTCGTGAGAGAGTCTTTAAATTCAGGTGGAGTATACTTAATGTTATATTTTGGCTCTCATGTAATTATTTCTTCAACTTCAACTTGAATTTGCATGTGAGGAATTGATGATCTCTTTCACTACTGGCCCCTGGTTTTGTTCTGACTGATGATATTGAGATTCCTCATCTTCTCCTTCCATAGATGGAGTTTATTTAAATCCTATATATTTCATCCAGAGAGGTCCACATGTATTGTTGACATTTAAGTTGTTGAAAAAATATATTTACAATGAATAAGTCATTGGTCTTGCAAAATTCTGTGATCCCTGGCATAGTTTCTATCACAAAGATCATGTTTTTCAACTTCTTTGTTTCCAACTTTCACATTCCAATCACCAGTAATTATTCATGCATCTTGGATGCATGTTTGATCAATTTCAGACTGCAAAAGTTGGTAAC
>NW_006408628.1:6497142-6498604 GCF_000296735.1 Chrysochloris asiatica
GCTCTGCTGAAACCTGTCCACCATAGGTGACTCTGCTGGGATTTGAAATACCAGTTACATAATTTCCAGCTTTGTAGCAACACACAAGCCATGACTAACAGAAGGAATGTTTTCATGATAACAATGTTATGACACTGGAAAGGTTTGAATGGGAATAGAATAAGCTTCCCATCCCTTGAAACAGTCAAGCAAGTAGTTCTTGATGTGGACTTTTATATGGGAGTTCTTCCATCAGACTACATGGTCTTTATTTGTCATTCTTCTTCTTTTTTAAAACTATATTGATACTTCTAGGACCTATGAGTTTTCATTGTGTTTAGGAGCAGCTTGTCAATAAGAATTAACAGGGGTTTGATATGATTGCATTGAATCTATAGATCAATTAAGAGGAAATTGCAATTGAGTCTTTCTGTGTCAGAATCTCAAATGTCTCTCCATTTGTTTAAATCTTTCATTTCTTTCAGCAATAGTTTGTAGTTTTCTATGAATCAAGAAAGACTATTTGGTTGTAGGCTTTTTTTGTGGGAAAATTATAAATTAGTAATTTAATTTCTTTACTTGTAAGTCTATTCAGCTTTCTATTTCTTTTTTTTATGTTTTTTGAACTCTTTGTTGTGGTTTGGGTGAAAGTTTGCAGAAAAAATTAGTTTTCCATTCTACAATTTAAACACATTTTGTTTGGCGACATTGGTTGAAATCCCCACAGTGTAGCAGCGCTCTTGCCACTTCCTCCCATGTTTCCCATTTTCATTTGTCCTTCTTTACCCCCCTTTCCTGCCTACTGAGCTTTGTTTTGGGGCAAATGCTGTCCCTCTGCATTGTTGATTGTTCTGAGATGTGATTGTTCAGTTTGTAGACCTGTCTATTGTTTGGCAGAAAATTGATAGCCTATTGTGGATTTCATTTCAGGCTTGAAGGGTGTCTAAGGGCCACAGTCTTGGGGGTTCCACCAGTCTTTATCAGACTATTAATTCCAGACTTTTTTGTGTGTGTGATTTTGAATTTTTGTTTTTTTCTCTCACTCTGTCCAGGACCTTCTGTTAAGGTCCAGATCAGAGTGGTTAATAGTGGCAGCCAGACACCAGCTAGCTCTTCTGGCTTCCAGGTAGCAGAGGCGCTGGTACAGTTGGTTTGTTAGTACTTTGGATCAATTGTATCCTTGAGTCTTCGGTTATTATCATTCTTTTTTACTCCAGATGTATAGAGACCAATAGTTGCATATTAGATGGTTAGTTGAAAGCTGCTAAGACCCAGTCACTATTTACTAAGGTAGGATGTAGAATGTTGTCTTTGTGGACTATGTTATACCCATTAACTTAGATGTTTCCTGGCACTGTTATCCTAGGCTCTCAAGACCAGTGATTCATTCCCTCAAGGTATTTGGATATGGATAAAACATTTTCTCTCCAGCTGAAGCACATGGAAGAAATGAGGAAGTATAAGAGCTGAATAGAAAATTTCA
>NW_006408628.1:6500087-6525576 GCF_000296735.1 Chrysochloris asiatica
CTCCTTGGAGGCCAAGATGGTCAAACTTCATCTCTCATACTTCAGACATATTGTTAGAAGGCACCAGTCGCTGGAGAAGGATATCATATTTGGAAAGGTGTAGGGTCAGAAAAAAAGAGGAAGACCCTTAACGAGATGGATGGACTCAAGTGTGGCAACAGTAGTAAGGTTGACCCAGGATCAGACAGTGTTTCATTTTGCTGTGCACAAGGTTGCTATGAGTTGGTACTGACTTGATGACACCCAACAACAACAGTAAGATGTTTTCAGAACTTTATCTCCTGTGTTCTGTACTAAATCCATGGATATATTTGTAGTACACACAAATGTATAAGTATAAATATCCTCAGCCAAACCTAGCTATGTGCAGGTGTCCTGAATCTATTCAGCATGAATGTCTCCCTGTGCATCTATTTGTTAATTATTGTTATTGCTGCTATTGCAGATTGCTTAATCCTGATTTTATAACATCTGCTAAGCATATTGTCTTATTCCCAGTTCTCTAAAGAAACAAACTCAGTAAAGCTTATAATGCATATATACAGAGAGGCTTATATCAAGGAACTGGTTCACACTGTAGTGGAGATGGGAAAGTTCCAAGTCCATGGGTCAGATGTCAGACTGGAGGCTTCTGACTCATTTAACTGCAGGACTGATTAACGAAGAGCAGCAAATCAGATGGCAGGCAGGCAGGCTGGTCTGGTAGGTAAGAAGGCAAGCTTCTGACAACTTCCAGGATCAACAGGTAATAAAACAGAGCACTGGTTCAAGTCCCTAGAAGTGAGGCAATGAGTCAGATGAAAGACCCAGTTCCAGCAAAAAGCAAGAAAGGTTTTCCTAAATATAAAATATATTGGAAAAGAGTCCATACCCCTGAGGATCCTTCCTTTTAATTGATTGGGAGCTCATAGCAGATCTCATCATGAGGAATTGCTACATTTTAACTGCTAAACTACTGAGGATCTTGGCCCAGCAAGTTAACAAAAACCTTAACTATCACATATAGAATACATATTTTTTTTAAAAAAAATAAGGTTCTCATTCAAAGCATAGCAAAATATTAAGAAGCAAGATAATGTAAAAAGATTATTCATGAAATACAAAAATTTGATCTTGTCTCAAAATTGAAGAGACGGTGAAAGTCACTGAGAATTCACTTAGAATTAAACTGCCAAATGAGGTGACATATTTCTTTGTAATAATATTATTATAATATTTATGATAATAATATAATATTCTATGTATGAATAAATATTCTCTTATATTTTAAACAGATTTTAGGGTACTGATTAATTTGCATTTTGTTGTTTTTGTTTTTGTTACTTTTTATACTTACTTAATGCCATCTTTTCTATGCTTTTATATTTTTACTCTGAGTATCAGAAAGGGGAAAGGACTGATTCACCATGTCATTCAAAATGCCAAAACTAGATTAACACTAATAGCCATTGAATTTTAATCCTCAAGACCTGTAGTTTGAAAGTGAACTAGAGGAATTTCTCCTGCCTATCCTCTCCCCCTCCCACCCCCAGGGATCTCATCCAACTTAATACTTAATACATTGAGGCTGTAGGCCTGAGGGTTCAGTTGGTTGCAGAATTTAGGGTTTCGTTTTCTGGAATAAAAAGTTTATCCACACTCACCAGGCTAAAACTCCACATATCTTAGGCTTCAGTGAAGATTCAGTTCCTGGAATCAAATGTTCTTGAGATTCCCATGTTTTCTTCCTAACAGTAGTACACCTACACTTCATTTGGGCAGAGAAGCCAATGGCCCATGTCCAAGACTTTGATGACAGCCTTGGGCTATAATGGAAGAATTTTTGCCCCTTCCCATCTGCATGAGCAAGACCTATTGAATTGTCATGAGCCTGTGAAGTAAACCACCCAAGGACTCCATGGAAGAATTTCAAGGCCAGAAAAGCCAGCCTTACTCAGTAGTGCCATATGAGAGGGAAGACACAGTGTTTTTCTCTATATGGATTTGTCACACATTTCTTTCTATGCATTTTCTCTATATGGATTAATAAGAGACATGTGCTCTCTGTCTCAGCCAAATGATTTGACTCCTAAAACACATAAGAACACGTGCTTGGTTTAACTTGCCTGGGAATTGAATATGTACTTCATAAAGGAAATAAAAACTAAAATTATGTTGGATCATTCTGTCCCTATCTCATTGGACAGCTATCTCTGCAAATGGACAGCTAATCCCTTTAATGAACAAAACACCAGGAGACTCCCCTAAAGAACAAGTCCAGGACTTAACTGCCTCTTTTTGCCCAACTGCAGAACTTTTAAAGGATCTTGGAATTTCTCTCTTTCTTTTAGTTTCTCACTCTCTCTCTGGATCATCTAAGAAACCTTGGTAACATACTGGGTTACATACATTGGACTGTTAAACATAACATCAATGATTTAATCCATCAGCTTCTTCACAGGAGAATCTTTCTGCTTCCACAGAGATTTATAACCTTTACAAGGTCATTATGAGTCGGAACAGATTTGACAGCATGCAGCAACTTTAGACCCCTCCCTCCAATTTTCTGCATGAAAAATGAGGTCCAGAGAGTGGATGTGGTTTGTCAAGACACTCAGCTGTGTGGCTATAAGACTCCTATCTAGTTCTTTTCACTCTTAATATTTTCTTTATACATTATAGTTCTTCTCGTTCTTTCTTTCTTTTGTTACCAAATACTTCTGCTAAGGTATATGAAGGTATGTCAGAAAGCATTGCTACAAAATCATAGAAACATTTATTAAATAAAAAATCAATATGTGAAGCTATCATTTCTTGACATATCTTCCATATAGGTCTATACATTTCTGAAGGTGGTGTAGCCTAATGTGGTGCTGTAGGATAAACACTGGACTATTAATTGCAATGCCAATGGCTCTAAACCAGAAGCCACTTCTTGGAAACTCTATATGGGTTCACTATGACAAGTGACAAAATTCCAATGCTTTCTCTTTAAAATGATCTCTGCCTCTCTCAGTTCTGAAGATGAAACTTGGTGAGGTTAAGTATGTAACTTGCTAAAGTCCACATCTCTGGTGCAGCACTATGATGTATACCCAGAGTTGCCTGTCCCTGATGCTGACAAAGAAGATGTGTTGGAAATCAATACAAAAATAGAATCATTAAATGAATCAAGATGCTATGTGGCTTAGAGGAGGAGTGAGATGGAGAGGGTTTGTGTAGAATGCAATTTGGAAGCAGTTCAACCCTAACAAATGCAGGGAAAAGACTTGGAGAAACATGGTCTAAGACTAACAAACCAGAACTATTGCTGTAGAGTCCATTCCAACTCATAGCTATCCTATATTAGAGAGTAGAACTGCCCCATTGGCTTCCAAGGCTATAATCTTTATGACTTCAGACTGGACTGCACCTCAAAAAAAAAAAAAAAAAAAAAAGAATACTGCAACTGTACCAGTAAATAATATCATAATGAACCGAGAAAAAAATTGAAGTTGTTAAAGACTTACTTGTGCTTGGAACCATAATCATCTCATGGAAGCAGCAGTCAAGAATATTGCTTTAGGCAAATCTACTGCAAAAGACCTCTTTTAAGTGTTGAAGAGCAAAAAATGCCAGTTTGAGGACTAAGGTGCACCTGACCCAAATCCTGGTGTTTTCAATTGCATTATATGTATGTGAAAGTTGGAAATGAATAAGGAAGACTGTAGAAGAACTGATGCATTTGAGTAAGGTTCTGGAGAAGAATATTGAAAGTACCATGGATTGCCAAGAAGAACAAACAAGTTTGTCTTGGAAGAAGTACAGTCAGAGTGCTCATTAAAAGAGAGAATGATAAGTATTCATTTCTTTTCCTTTGGACATGCTGTCAGGAGCTGGAGATCACCAATAAAATGAATTCATATAGTGGTAGGAACAATGGGCTCAAATACAAGACCCAATTGTGAGAATGGTGCAGGACTGAGTAGTGTTTTGTTCTATTGTGCATAAGGGTCACTATGAGTCAGAACCTACTCAAAAGCAATAACAACAACAACAACAACAATGATCTTTATGGAACTGACTACCATTTTTCTCTCATGGAACAGTTTATAGGTTTGAACTGCCAATCTTTTAGTCAGCAGTTGAGAATTTTCACTACTGGGTCACGAGACCTCTTGGTCTTAAGCAGTGCTTCTCAAATGTTAAGGTTCATTGGAATCAGCTAGGGATCCTGTTGAAACAGAGTTTGATCCAGTAGGTATTGGATGGGGCCTGAGCTTTTTCATTTTGAACAAACTACCACGTCATGTTGAAGTTGCTGTTCTATTCTTCACACTGTTGTTGTGTGCCATCAAGTTGGTTCCAATCCACAGTGTCCCTGTATAGGATTTCTGATAGCAGATGGTGGGTTTGAACTGACTATCGTCTAATTACCAGTCCAGTGCTTTTCCTATAGTACAATATCAAACCAGGGCTGATATTCCATGCTTGTTGTTGTTGTTATGTGTCATCGAGTTGGTTCCGACCCATAGCGACCCTGTATAGGGTTTCCGAGGGTGTAAATCTTTACGGGAGTAGAAAGCCTCATCTTTCTCCCGCGGAGCAGCTGGTAGTTTCGAACCACTGACCTTAAGGTTCGCAGCCCGATTCGTAACCACTACGCTACCAGAGCTCCTTATGCTAGAGACAGCTAAAAGAAGATAAAATAGTCAAGCTAGAATCGCTGTAGAGTGAGCCACTTCTGGGAATTAGTGATTGTTGTACAGCCTCATAATCTTACTGGGAGCATGGAATGTTGACTATTGCTCCATTTACCCAGACTTCAAGGACTTGGGTCTGGGATTTAGAGAGAGATGATTAGCCAGAAGAAGCAACAGAGGAACATGTTTTTACTTCTTCAGGGAACTCAACCTTGATAGTCATTTCTCAAGATGATGGTTTGGACAATGTCAATGACCACACATCTGGTTTGATGCTCTGTTTTCCAATGGTAAGCAATAGCAACAGTGGTCATGAAGAGTAATGATCAGTTGACTTCATAGACGTCAATCATCAACAAAGGAACAGGAACTGAGAATATGGTGAACTCTTTGTGTTCACAATAGCTTTGTGTTTACAACATTGTGAGCACAGCAGAGGCTTTGCAACAGTCTAGAATCAACCCTGAATCAAAATATGGGAGCCATGGCCTCAGGCTGATGGAGTCTGTTAAATCTTAGGTGGTATACAAAAAGGTATACAGAAAAGAGATGAAGGAAACACATCACAATGCTAATTGTGACTGTCTTTGAGTGGGAACATGTGGTATGGGTCTTTTTCTTGACATGATTTTTTACTAAATTGCTATCATTTCTTATATATATAATGATTATGTTTTTTTTAAAAAAAAACTTAGAATTGCAATTTAAGCATTCCCAGGAGTAGAGTTCCAAGTAGTAAATATATTCTGTCAAATAGACTTATTAAAGATGTCTGACAAAACAGAATTTATTAAAAGATTTTTTTTTCTTAATATTAGCACTGTAATGAAGATCTTTCTACAAGACATGTTGAAGATTCCAGAGGTAAAATACAAGGAGTTTAAGAAAATGCAACTAATATTCACTTTAGTGAGCTTTCTTTTGCTAGTGGCAGCGTAAATTGATATAAACAATTTGGAAAAGATTTCTTGTCTCACTCCACCCACTCCTTCAGATCTAAAGTTCTAAAAGATTCTTATCCAATGTCTTATCTTATTCATTGTGAAAATGAAGACCAGGGAATTGAAGATACCCAGCTACAGGATGGCAGAGCTCAAGTCTCCTTGAGCATTTACTCTGTTCTTAGAAGATACAGCTCATCAGTTTTCTATGGTTGAAGGTCGTTTAGCTTCTGGGGTCTTGAGGGTAATGTGATGCTTACTTTTGTTTCCCTGCCATCACTGTTGGCACCTCCAACTAATTTCAGGCAGAGGGATGCAGTGAAATGTGCAAAATCAGGAAGAAGGAGCCTGTAATGTCAGCTGCCTGCGTTCTACCTGCATGGACATGTATGTACATGTTACTTAACCTCTCACAGCCTGTATTCTTAATTTGTAACAATGATACCACCTATCTCGCAGGATGCTTATGAGGGATAAATGAAATGAATTGTATCTAGCACAATTCCTGATGGTGCTGTAGCTACATTAGAAGATTAAATGACAGTGTGCTTAAAAAGCTGAGCATATTCCCTTTCTTACTCTTATAGATTTCCCACCACTTTTCCCACACCAATAATATCATCTCTTCACTATAGATAAATCCACATAAAAATATCAAAATCAGTAAACTCCATGCATTAAAATAATATAAACTAAAGGATTGGATAACTTTGTCCTCTCAAGGGTTACTCAGCATGTATTTTTTAGAATACTTGATAGTGTTGTTTGATAAAGACACATTTTAAAAATTAGATGCCTTTTCCCATATTCCAAATAGGTTCTGACATATTATGATAAGAATTTTGTTGCTTTTGTGTCATTGAGTAGGTTCCAATAGCAACACTATGTAATTTGTTCTGTTCAAATTTTGTACTTGTTTCACATGAGTACAATTGAGTCTTCCAGAATTCCCATTCTTCACAATGTTAGCCATAATTTATTGTGACCCTATTAGTTTAATGCATTTTCATAGTCAATGAAACCCAGGTAAACATCTTTCTGTTATCCATTGCTTCCAACCAAGATCCAGCCAATATTAGCAATGCTATCCCTCACTCCATGTTATTTTCTGAATCTGGCTTCAAATTCTGGTAGTTCCCTGTGGATGGACTACTGCAACTGGTGGTATGTGATATTAATGATATTTTCAATAATTTTGCCATTCTGCTATAACCACATGAAACTACAACTTTTGCAGTGACATTCTAAACAATCATGTGATTTTGAATTATATTGCTCAAGTTTTTGGCATCTGAAAAAAGGAAAGACATTGAGCAAGCTATACTGTTAATGGCATTACTGATTCAGTACTTATGTGCCGGATCCTATGCTAAGGTCTTTACCAATATCACATTTACTAAAATTGACAGCAATGCTAGGTACTATTGTCATCCTTATTTTATAGATCAGGAAATCATCACTTAAGCACAGTTTTTAATTTCTTGTCTTATACATATCTGTTTAGGAAAGTTCAAATAATAAGTAAAACATGTAACTATTCTGACTTCACTTAACAGTCACAACAACATAGTTCACTCTTTTATTTTATTAGTGGTGGTTTTTAGAGGACACATATTAATATGTAGCCTCATTTGAATTGTCACAATAATACCACCCAAGATGAAAGTAATTCTGTAATTATTTAGATTAATGGTCTATGCTCATTCTCAATGTACTATTCTAATGGAAAAATTCTATCATCTTTTTTTCTTAATTGTTTATTGTGGTCTCTCTCTCTCTATATATATATAAAACACTAGCCATCTCAACATTTTTAACACTTACAACCCAATGACATTAATTACATTCATCACATTGTGCAACAGTAACCACAAACCATTCCTCAAAGTTTCCTTCAACTAAGTGAAAGCTCAATGGCACCATCTTTCCTCCTTCCTCTTGCTCTGGTAGCTACTAATGAACTTTCGTCTCTATACATTTAGCTATTCTAGATATTTCATGTAATTGGGATCAAACAATATTTGCTATGACTGACATGTCATTTAGCATAGTGTTTTCAAGATTCATCCATCCTGTACCGTACATTAAGACTTCATTTTTCTTTATGACAGAGTAGCATTCCATTGTGTGATTATGCCACATTTAGTTTGTCCATTCATCTGTTGAGGGATATTTAGCTTATTTCCACTTTTTGGCTATAGTGAATGAACATTGGTATACATCTCTCTGTGTACTTAACATAGACACCTTATATATCTTTTACATATATACATATGCATCTCATATATCATTTACATATATAATAGATGATATTGTAGTTCTATGTTTAAGGAAAAATCTATCATCTGTCCCATCCAGCTTATTACAGAGACCCTCTGGAATAACAATGTGTCCATCAAAAGTTTGGAGGGTTTCTGGGTTTTTTTTTAATTCTCCGTTTCTAATCTTAAGTATTTTCACTTTTTCAATCAAATTAAGTCTTTCATATCTTTGAGTTATGTAGGAAATCATATTAGGAAAAGGCAAATGTTTATAAACAACACATTAAACCAGTGTTGAATGGAGACTGAAGTGACTTGTGAAAGCCAATGATAATTCATTTGCGGTTGAAAGTAAAGAAAGGCAAACTCTGGTTTATAAGCCTAAAAATACAAAATGAGCTGTACAAAATAAACAGCTGCATAAGTTAGTCTTTGGTGCATAACAAATCACCCTAGAACTTGTTGTGTTCTTGTTTGGTGCTGTTTAGTTGACATAAATTGATCTTGTGTGTAACCAAATGAAACATTGCCCAGTTCCATGCCATCTTAAGGACTGTTGGCCAGTTTGATTTCGTTGTCATGGCAATTATGCCCTGCCTTCTCATCCAACATATACTAGACAGTATTCTGTTGTGCTACATAAGGTTTCCACTGGTTGAACTTTAGAAATACATTGCTTTGTCTTTCCTCCTAGACTGTCTTAGTCAGAAAGCCCTGCTCAATTCTGTCGACCATGGATGACTCCACTGGTATTTAATATACAGGTGCATAGCTTTCAGCAGCATCATTACACAGAAACTAACAGAGGGGTGGTAGTTCAAAGAAACAGCTATTTATTTTGCTCATTATTTTGTGGGCCACTGAATTATGTTGCCACTTCTTATCTGTCATTTGGTCTGATTGTATTGTGTTATATTACTATTTGTTTGTCTGTTTGTCATACAGTGGTGGCTTACATTGTGATTCTGGAAGCTATGCCATTGATATTTTAAATACCATCAGGGTCACCCAGTGGACAAGTTTCAACTGAGTTTCCAGATGAAGACAGGTAAGGATGAAGGAGAGATGGATGACTTCTGTATATTTAGTCACTGAAAACCTTATGCATAGAAATAGAACACTGTCAGCACCAGAATATTGAATATTGAAACATGATGAAGAGCACCAGAATAGTGTCAGAATTAGTGTTGGAAGATGAGCCCCTCAAAATGGAAGTTACTCAAAATACTACTAGCAAAGAGCTGTTCCATCAAACTAGAGTTGACTGTAATTACATGAATGGAGTAAATTCTCTGGGACCTTCATTTGTTGATGGGGCACAACTTAAAAGGAAGACAAATACCGATAAACATATATTAATAATCAGAACATCGAATGTATGAAGCATAAATCTAGAAAAATTGGAAATGAAATGAAACGCATAAACACCAACATCCTAGGTGTTAGTGAACTGAAATCATGTAGTTTACTATGCCAGGAATGACAAATTGAAGAGAAATGGTATCACATTCATCATCAAAACGAACATTGCCTTGAAGTGCAATGCTGTTTGTGACAGGAAAATATCCATAAGCCCACAAGGAAGACCAGTTAATATCACTATTGTTCAAATTTACACACCAACCACTAAAGGCACTAATGATTAAACTGAAGAATTCTACCAACTTATTCAACCTGAATTCAATCAAACATGCAATCAAGTTGCATTGGTAATTACTGGTGATTGGAATACAAAAGTTGGAAACAAAGAGAAAAATGATCAGTAGTTGGAAAGTATAGCCCTGGTGATAGAAACAAAGCTAAAGATCCCACAATAGATTTTTGCAAGACAAATGACTTCTTCATTGCAAATACTTTTTAAAAAAAAAAACACAACAAAAAAGGTGATTATTCACATGACCCTGACCGGATGGAATACACAGAAATCAAATTGACTACATCTGTGGAAAAGTGCCCCATCATTGACCAAAACAAGGCCAGGGGAAGACTGTGGAACAGATCATCTGTGGCAACTATGTAAGTTCAGGCTGAAGATGAAGAAAATTAAAACAGTTCATGAGAGTCAAAATATGACCTGGTACATATCCCATCTGAATTTAAAGATCACCTGAAGAACAGATTTGATGCGTTAGACACTAAAGACCAAAGACCAGAAGAGTTGTCGGATGACATCAAGAATATTATAAAAGAAGAAAGCAAAAAGCCATTAAGAAGACAATAAAGAAGAAAAAGACCAAAATGGATGTCATCGTGACTCTGAAACTTGCTCTTCTGCAAAGAGATGCTAAAGAAAATGGAAGAAATGAAGAGGTAAAAGAGTTGAAAAGAAAATTTCAAAGTTCAGCTCAAGAAGACAAAGTCAAATACTGTAATAAAATGTGCAAAAACCTGGAGTTAGAAGACCAAAAGGGAAATCATGCTCAGCATTTCTGAAGTTGAGGGAACTGAAGAAAAAATTTGAGCACTGACTTGCAATATTAAAGGATTTTACGGGCAAAATATTGAATGATGTGCCACGGTTGTATTGTTTCACCATACTTATTCACACTAAATGCTGAGCAAATATCCGAGAAGCTGGATTTTATGAAGAAATATGTGGCATCAACATTGGAGGAAGACTCATTAACAAATTGCAATATGCAGATGATACAACCTTGTTTATGAAAGCAAAGAAGACTTAAAGTACTTACTGATGAAGATCACAGACTACACTCTTTGGTATGGGTTGCATCTCAACATAAAGAAAACAAAAATTCTCACCAATGGACCACTAAATAGCATCCATATAAATGGAAAGATGATTGAAGTTGTCAATGAATTCATTTTGCTTGGATCAACCATTGATTTTCATAGAAACAGCAGTCAAAAAATCAAATGACATAATGCATTGGGCAAATCTGCTTCACAAGAACTATTTAAAGTGTTGAGGAGCAAAGATGGCAGTTTGAAAATGAAGGTGTGCCTGAAGCAAGTCATGGTAGTTTCAATAACCTCATATGCATATGAAAGTTGGACAATGAATATGGAACACCATAGAAGAATTGATGCATTAGAGTTATGGTGTTAGAGGAGAATGTTGAAAGTACCATGGACTTCCCAAAGAACAAATAGATCTGTGTTGGAAGCAGGACAGTCAGAATGCTCCTTGGAAGCCAAGATGGCCAGACTTTGTCTTACACACTTTGGATATATTATCCGGAGGGACTAGTCCTTGGAAAAGGATATGTTTGCTAGAATGGAGGGTCAGAGAAAAAGAGGAAGCTCCCCAGTGAGATGGATTGTCACAGTGGCAGCGGCACTGGACTCAGACATAGCAACAATTATGAGGTTGGTGCAGGACCAGGCAGTACTCCGTTCTGTTTTGCATGGGGTCAGTGTGAGTCAGTACCAACTCGATGACACCCAACCACAATAACAACAAACATTCAAAAGTAATCTGTCTCTCCTTCTCCCTAGTCTGTCTTAGTCTAGAAGCTCAGGTGAAAGTTGTCCACCATGAGTGACTCTGATGGTAATTAAAATACTGGTGGCACGGCTTCCAGCATCACAATGACATGCGAGCCACCACAGTCTGACAAACTGACAGAAGAATGACAGAGAATGAAAGGCTAGAGAGATACAATGTAAGAAGAACTTGACTTGCCATTGCTGGTTTTGAAGATGAAGGATGGGGGCCCTGAACCAGGGATTGTGGTGACCTCTAGACACTGGAAATGTCCCTCAGTTTACCGCCAGCAAGAAAATGCAAACCTTAGTTCCACCAGATTGAAAATCTGAATTCCACCAGCCACCTCAATGATCATGTGGTATCCTGGTAGTAAAGTGGGTTACACATTGGACTGCTGATCGCAAGGTCAGCTGTTCAAATCCAACAGCTACTCAATGGGGAATGATGAGGCTTTCTATTCCCATTAAGATTTATAGCCTCAGAAACTCTACACAGGGTCACTGTGAGTCAGAACTGACTCGACAGGCCACAGCAAGCCAGTCATAGATCTACAGAAAAGAATGCATGAGACAGCACCTAGATTTTAGTCCATATAAGGAGCTCTGGTAGCGTAGTAACCTCATGGTCGGCAGTTCAAAACTACCAGCTGTTCCATGGGAGAAAGATGATGCCTTCTGCTCCTGTAAAGATTTACAGTCTTGGAAACCCTGTGCAGAGTCACTATGAGTTGGAACCAACTCCATGGTACTTAACAACAGTAAGATCTAGACCTTTAACTTCCATAACTGTGAGATATTACACTTGTGTTGTTTTGAACCACTAAATTTGTAGCAAAGCATTATGGTAGCCTAGAAAACTAATATAGTGTGGTACGATCAGTTTAATGTGTTAAAGAGCAAAGTCATCATTGTGAGGACTAAGATGTGCTGTTCCAAGCCATGTTATTTTAAATTGCCTCATATGCATGTGAAAGTTGGACAATGAATAAGGAAAACCATAGAAAAATTGATGCATGTGAATGATTGTGTTGGCAAAGAATATTGAAAGTCTCATGGACTTCCAGAAGAACAAACAAATGTGTCTTGGAAGAAATACAGCCAGAGTGCTCCTTAGAAGTGAAGATGATGAGACTTTGTCTCTTGTACTTTTGACATGTTGTCAGGATGGACCAGTTCCTGGAGAAGGACATCATGCTTGGTAAAGCGAGGTTCAGTGAAAAATAGGGAGACCTCCCAAGGAGATGAAGTGACACAGTGGCAACAACAATGAGCTAAAACACAATAATGATCATAAGGATGGCACAGGAGAAGGCATTGTTTTGTTCTTTTGTGCATTAGATTGCAATAAGTCAGAACCATCTAATAGCACCTAACAACAACAATGCTCACATTTGAATAGATAATTTTGGAGAGAAATATAATGTAGGCATGCAAAAAATAGTCTTTTTCCCATAGACAGCTGTGGTTGTGAATATTTTATCCTATAATAATCAAACACAAAATGTTACATTTATCCAAGTTCATTTTCATATTGTTGAGTTTCGTCTATCTTTCCCGTCTGTCAAGATATTTTGGAATCTGGTTTCTGTCATCCAAATATTTGAGCTATTCTCTCTCAGTTCTGGGTCATATCAACATTTGATCCATCCCATTAGTGGATGTGCCTTTCAAGTTCCTTCTGCTCAGCTGGACTGAGGCAGTTCTTTCCATACAGACTGCCCCTTCCTTGGACTCCACAGCTTATTGAAAGTCTGTATTGATTTCAAGGCACAGCTCACATGCTATGTCTTTCATGGAGAGTTTTCTGAAAACACCAGCCTGAAATGGTTTGTCCCCATTCTGATCCTATATGCGTTTCTCATTTTTCCATTGATATGGTACAAATTGACTTACACAGTAATTAGTTGTTTACATATTGTTTCTATTAAATTGTAGGCCTTTTGAAGACAAAGATTGTTTTTAAATTTTCGTATCCCCTGAAGTCACTGGCATCATGCCTGGTACCTAACAGGTGCTTTTTGGAAAGCACTAATTCATATAGCAAGTCCTAATTGAGCCAAGATGGGCAATGCTAAAACATTCCACTTTATTTCAATGGGCCGAGAATAATATATGATATGGCAAGAAAGTACATCATGATAAATAAGCGATTTGAGACATAAAGATGCAGAGGTTCTTTCATGGAAGGAATGATGACTCGGAGTACTCTGTGTACATTTTATTACAGTAAGAATGTAAGCGTGTGTACTTGAAGTTATGTGAAGACTAGATCCTAGGTTCCCTAAGAAATTGGGTCTTATTTCACTCAAGAAGCCAGCACAATGCCCGAAGACAGAATGCATTTAATCTGTTTGATAATTCATTCAACTATGATTTGTTGATTTTTTTAAAGCATGGCATCAGTTCAGTTCATTTGCCTCTCTCTCATTGATTGGCATTTTACTATCATCACAGGTCACTGCCAAATTTGAGCTTCCACAGATGATAAATCAATAGACTAACAGTGAAATTTGTTATGGATTGAATTGTGTCTCCCCAAAGTAAGTGTCCTAAATCCTAACCCCTATACCTGTGGATGTAATTGCATTTGGGAATAGGGGTTTCTTTATTATGGTAATGAGATCAGATCCGTGTAGAGTGTGTCTTAAACCAATAACTTTTGAGGTATAAAAGAACATTAGGCATAGAGCAAAGCATGCAGGAATGGGAGAAAGATAAAGATGGTTGCCATGTGGAGATCACCAAGGAATAAAATAATGCTGGAATCACACACAATGAGTCAAATATCTTCCCCCAGAGTGGACAGAGAAAGCGTTTCCCTGGAACCAGTGGTCTGAATTTGGACTTCTACACTCCTAAGCTGAGAAAAGAAATTTGAGTTCATAGAAAGTCATCTACTTGTGGTATTTCTGTTATAACAGCACTTAGAAACTCAGATGCCAACAGTACCAAAAGACAACAACAAAAACATCAAAAAACATCATTGTTGTTCAATCAAATTCCAACTGCTAACACCCTTATAAGACACAACAGAACTGCCTCACAGGGTTTCTAAGACCGTTAATTGTCATATCTACACAGTTCCCATATCTTTCACTCAGGCTGGGTTCACACTGCCAAACTTTGGGTTAGCAGCCACACATTTAATCACTGTATGACCAGGGCTTCTAATGCCAGCAATAAGAACTGCTAAACTCAGGTTGACTTATATTACAGAGATGCTTATGGCTCATACAAAAGGAAATCCAGGCAGTGAACACCTCCAGGGGTGATTAATCCAGACACTCAGTAACATCATGAGGACCTATGGTTTCTACTCTTCTGATCTGTTATCCTCAGTCTAGCTCATCTAAGAAGTCACAAGAAGGCTACCTTGTAAAGAAAATGAAGGGATCCTTGCCACACACTTCCCAGAAAACTTTTACTACTTCCTCTTACATATCAGTGTCTAACCAAAAGTGGGGGTCCATGCCCATTTGAAACCATTTTCTGGCAAAGGAATGGCATTACCATACTTGTGATGTGTAACACAGGGCTTTGTGGAGAAGGATATAATCACTGATCCATAGCAGAATTCTCTTACCCACAGATGCTGAGTCAATTCCCACTTATGTTGTTGTTACGTGCCATGGAGTCAATCCCGACTCATAGCGACCCTATGCACAGCAGAGCAAAACACTGCCCGATCCTGGGCCAACCTCACTATTGTGGCCACGTTTAAGCCCATTAATGCTGCCACTTTGCCAATCTATCTCACTGGAGGTCCTCCTCTTTCTCTCTGACTCTCCACCTTACCAAACATGATCTCCTTCTCCAGCGACTGGTCCCTACTGACAATATGTCCCAAGTATGAGAGATGAAGTTTGGCCATCTTGGCCTCCAAGGAGCACTCTGTCTGCACTTCTTCCAACACAGATCTGTTGATTGTTTTGGCAGCCCATGGCTCTTTCAATATTCTCCTCCAACACCATAACTCAAAAGCATCAATTCTTCTATGGTCTTCCTTATTCACTGTCCAGCTTTCGCATGCATATGAGGTTATTGAAAATACCATGACTTCCAGATGAAGACAGACTAGGAAGAAGGAGTGACTAACTACTTCAGAATATTTAGTCACTGAAAACCTTATGAATAGCAGAGAATTCCCACTTATAGCAACCTTATAAGACAGAGCAGAACTGGCCCATAGGGTTTCTTGGGCTGTAATCTTTACAGAAGCAGCTTGTCATAGCTTTTTCTCATAGAATGGCTGCTTTTCAACCATTGCATCATCAAAGCTCCTTGGCATTCTATTTAAAAGAAGGAAAGGGGTAAATGATGCTAGAATGTTGTTGTTGTTATGTGCCATGGAGTCAGTTCCGACTCATAGTGACCCTGTACAGGGTTTCCGAGGCTGTAATCTTTATGGAAGCAGAAAGCCTCATCTTTCTCCCGCGGAGCAGCTGGTAGTTTTGAACTGCTGACCTTGCAGTCCACAGCCTGATTTGTAACCACTATGCTACCAGAGCTCCTTATGGCAACCACTTAATCTATAGTCACCGAATCCAGTAACAAACTGAGACTACATATAGTCTTCTATTTTATTGCATATTTTTGCTTTTAGGTTTTCTTGGTGACCTCTTCTCTGAAATCAACTATGATTTTCTGGAACCATGTTGGGAAAATAGAATTTAGTTACTGCTTTCACACCAATATTATTTACTTTTATCCTAAAATGGAAACACACACACACGATTATTTTTTGCCAATCCAATTCTTTCTGTAGCTTTTGAAAAGAAAGAATCTTTGTGAGCTGCCAATCTCTTGAGTTTCCATCCTGTGTCAGAATTCATTCCATTTCCTGCCAAGTAGAGAATGATGGCTTATGGCTCAGATGCGGCCCTTGAAATTGGGATCGCTTAATGGAAACAGACATTTACCCTTCCAGATAGACAGTCAAAATGTTTATCCCACAAATGAAATTGAACTTCTTTTTATAATTTTCAAAGAGCCTGCAAATGGAATGTGAGTTGAAGGAAATGTTCTGGAAGCATATTCTTCTGGTAAAGGAAGAATTACAGAAGATTCTTTTACTATTTTCTAAATATGTAAAAAAGTGGATCTCTTAACTTAGTGATTAAATTAACAACAAACCAATATTTGCTATCCTTAAATCATGATGCTGGTATGCAAATACATATTGTATCTTCAAATCATTTTTATAGTATTTTATAGTACACCAGGTTCTCAAAGTAGTCATATAAGGTAAGTAGAACAAGTATTATTATCCTTACATAAGAGAAAACTGAGTTTCTGAAATATTCATTGGCCCTAAATCACATGATACATTAGTAGCAAAGCATGGCCTTGTGGTGAGATTTCATGGTTTATTAACTGTCTCTCCTTGAATTATAAATACATAGGGTGTTCTCCTTTTGTATTTTCCAACTAGTTGCATGAGATGTGATGGACTAAATTAAAAACAGATCACATATCACAAAGAACTTCCAACTAGTGGAGATCAGGACATCTCCACACAGATGATAAAAGTTAAGGTAACCACTTTGCCTGTGGGTTGTTGTTGTTGATAATCGCCGTCAAGTGGGTTCTGACTCACAGTGACCCTGCTCAGGATTTTTAAGGAGTGGCTGTTGGGTTTGAACTGTCAATCTTATGGTTTGCAGTCCAGTGCTTATCCTACAGCGCCATACCAGGACTCCTTATTGGTAGGTATAGCTATTGGAAATAGTCACCTGATAAAGAGAGAGTAATTTTACCTTAGGTGGTGCAAAGGGTTAAGGTGTTCAGCTACTAACTGAAAGGCTAGCAATTTCTGACCACACAGAGGTTTTTTTTTAAAAAAAAAAGTCCTAGAGATGAACTTCTGAAAAGCCAACCATTGCAAACTCAGTGAAGCACAGTTCTACTCTGACACACGTTGAATTCCCAGGAGTCAGAATCAAATCAAGAGCAACTGGCTTGGCTTTCTAACTTCACTCCTGGTTAGAAAAAGAAGATAACTTATACTAACAATCTCTGCAGTTGACTCAATGGAAACCAAGTGTTCCATGTTGTCTTTGAAGTAGATGAATACACATTATAGAAGAGAGTCTGTGACTTTCTTTGGGCATTTCCTATGAGACCATATGCATCAGATCTCTGTATTGTGCATGTCAGGGTGGGTATTTTTCTTTCTTTCTTCTTCCTCTAACCATTTCCTGGCAATATGCTCCATTCTGGAACCTTGTTCAAACTGCAGACCTTTGGAGAGGGGCCTTAAGCCTCCTTTTTACCAGCTTGTGCACCTCATCTCCCTAAGTCCTTGTTCATTCACCTTAGGCAATAGTTTCCATGTGAGGTCACCTATTGGAAATGAGCATCTTTCTGTAGTAACCAGTTCCCCATTCAGGCAAAAACACAGCTGCACATTCAGTTCGATTGATCCAACAGCAGCATGCTGCTCCCCACTGTACTGGCAGGCCAAGCTTTCTCTTTCAGCCACACTTTCAAACAAACACACAGATCCACTTTCTTTCCCAGAAATTAGCCTGGATACAACCTCCTGTTTTTCAAGACAGGGAATGGGCTGACAGCACCAAGTCGGATGTTATTCTTGGTGTCTGGTTGATTGCTCCTTCCCTTTCCTTGCTCCACATTTGTTTAGGATACATACCATATAGTGAACACAGCCTGTTCTTTGCAGGCATTCCTTCGGGGTTTTTTATTATTACTATTAATATGTTTAATCTCTGGCAGTGGCTGGTTCTGGTACTCTTTGCTTATTTGGAGTGGCATGTGAGGAGCTGAGCAATTGACCTACCTCAGAGAGGGGGCAAATCAAGAGAAATTGTGGGGAGGAGTTGGTCATGTCTTAGGTCTCAGGATGGGTGGACACTGTGAATTCCACCTGTGAAGTTCTGATCTGGAAATGCTCCAGGGCCACAAGTTCAGAGGTTTGTTGACCTGATTTTGTGCATAAGACTCACTGGAAAAGAAACAGAAAACTATAATTGATAAACCAGACAAGGAGACAAGGAGGTACCCGGAACTGAGTTCAAATTCAGCTCTTATGGCATCATCTGTAAAATGGAGATGGTCCCTACTCACAGTGTTGTTGTGTGGATCAACTGATGTAACGCAAGGGAGATACTTTCTAACTCTAGAGCCTAATGCAAACAACAGAGTCTATATTAATTTACAAAACATGTTAACTAAATCCAGAGAGATCAAATGACTTGTCAAAGGAAAATGAAAGGAAGATGTGTCATCCCTGTATTGAATCAACATTTCAAACCCAGTTGAATCCATGAAACAGTCAAGAAAATACTCTATGTCTCTCCAGGTTTTCATGAACTATTGAACCAAGTATGAAACACATTAATTTATTTACTCAAAAAATATCAATTAGCATCTGGTACATACTGAACTGTGCTTGATGCCAGAAATAAAGACCACAACTCTGAGCTGCATCCTCAGTGACTCACTGGGAGAAACTGCCCTTGATGCCATAAAATTGTCAGCCACTTCCCCATATTAAAGGTGAACAAAGGATGCTATAGAGGCCCACAGATGGGCTTGCATTGTAGATATACTTGAGTTCCCACTGAATAGTCCTCCTCTTCTTCCTTTCTAATAAAATCCCAATTTTATGTATATGTATCCAGCTCCTGGAATTGAACTTTGATTTGTTGAAGCCAATCATGGCAATTGCCTTTCTATTTGTAAGTGATTGGTTCTATGATGACCATAGTTAGGATTCTCCAGAGAAACAATCAATAGGGAGAAAATAATAATAATAATAAATATATGCAGTTGTTAGCTTCTGGTGAGTCAGCCCCAAACTCATGGTGATCACATGCATAATGTAACAAAATACTGCTCAGTCCTGCATCATCCCCGTGATCATTTGGGAATTGGAATCTTGCTATCTATAGGGTTTTAATTTACTATTTTTCAGAATTAGATGGCCAGGTCTTTCTTTTCATGGGTCAGTCTGGGAGCTCTATTGAAACCATTTAGCATCATAGGAACCCATAAGATCCTTCACTGATAGCATGGAAAGTGAGAAATGTACCACTGAACCATATATATATATATATATATATAACAGAGTTATAGTGTAGTACTGTAGAATAAGCACTGAGCAAGGCTGGCAGTTCAAGCCTACCAGTTTGGTCATCCTGGCTTACAGAGAGCACTCTGGCTATACTTTTTCTAACACAGATCTATTTGTTCTTTTGGCAGTCCATAGTACTTCCAATATTCTCCTCCAACACCATAACTCAAATGCATCAATTCTTCTACGATCTTCCTTGTTCACTGTCCAACTTTTGCATGCATATGAGGTTATTTAAAAACACCATGGCTTGGGTCAGGCACACCTTTGTCCTCAAGCTGACATCTTTGTTCTTCAACACTTTAAAGTGGTCTTGTGCAGCAGATTTGCCTAATGCAATACGTCGTTTAATTTCCTGACTGCTGCTTCCATGAGTTCTAATGGTTGGTCCAAGCAAAATGAGTGTGTATGTATGTGTATATATATATATATGTGTGTGTATGCAAATATCAGAGTCAATCATTAAAATGGAAAAAAGGAGTTAACATGATAAAGTAGATTATGCCTGCCATTTCCTTTTGTGTGTGTGTGTGTGTGTGTGTGTGTGTATGTGTGCGTATACTCTCTGAAAAGTCCAAAATGTTTGGATCAAATGGTGAGCTGTAAACTCTGGAAGAATGTATGTGGTGGTGGTTATGTTCTGTGGAGTCGGTTCTGATTCATAGCGACATAGGGCTTCTGAGGCTGTAAATCTTTACAGCAGCAGAAAGCCTCATCTTTCTCCCACAGAACGGCTAGTAGTTTTGAACTGCTGACCTTGAAGTTAGAAGCCCGACTTGTAACCACTGTGATACCAGAGCTCCTTATATATATACTAGGGAGTTTCAAAATGTGCATGTAAATATTCCGTTATCTTTTAATTCCATTTTTCCATTGACTTTTTAAAACTCTGTTGTATATCTGTATTATAGTTTTGAGGCAGATTCCTTCTTCTTGGGAAACCTCAGTTTTTGCTCTTAGGCCCTTCAATTAATTAGATTAATCCCAATATATAAATCTCAATCATATTGTCAAGAGCAATCTCCTTTTACTTCAATTCAACCGAACATAAATGTTAAATCACATTGGCGATAAATGCTGAATGCTGGTTCTTGGGGGTCTCCTTCGCTGTTTGTCAGGACTGTTCTTCCATAAGCTTACTCAATATATGTGAATTCACTTCCACCTATTCAGTTTGTTTCAAACCAACTTATATCCTGATAAACCTCACAGCATTCCAGCCACCTGATTATTTGCTTTCTCTTTTCCATGTATTGTGTTATCTAGAAATTTCATCTCAATTACAAAACCAACCCTGGTACATAGGGAGAAATCTCTCTTTAACCACCCTCATGACCCTGGGATTCTAGGATCACCTGCAGACTCTAAAACCCCACATACTCACATTAAACTCCCTCCTTCTTAAATAGTTAGTGAATTTGTTCAGATTCATGTTGAATTACTTAATTTCATAGAAAAGGTAGCTAGGTGCAGAAAAAGGGTGGGAGTTATCACAATACTTTACTACTCCAATCTCTTGTTCTTGCTGTTAGGTGCTGTCAGGTCAGTTCTGATTCACAGCAACCCTAAGCAAAACACATCAAAATACTGCCTGGTCCTGTAGCATACTCACAATTATTGTTACATTTGAACCCATTACTGTTGCCATTGTGTTAATCAATTTCATTGGGGGGTCTTCCTCTTTTTTGCTGACCATCCACTTTACCAAGCATAATTTTCTTTTTCCAAGGATTGGGTCCTCCTCACAACATGTCCAAAGTTTGAAAGATGAAGTCTCTCTATCCTGCCTTCTAAAGAGCATTCTGGCTGTACTTCTTCCAACACAAAATCTAAAATGAGAAAATAATGAAACCTTCCAAGGGCAAAGGGATTTCTTAGGATCCACTAAGCTGATCAGAAGTCAAACCAGTCCTAAAGATTGTACCAGCTACAATCTAGTCTTACTGTGTACCAGGCACTCTTCTCAATAGTTCATATGTCCTAACTCAACTAATTATGCCTCGATGAGGCAGGAATTGTTATCTTCAAATCCAATTTACACAGGAAGAAAGTAAGAGTTAGAGACTATAAGGTAATTGCTTCCTAAAATATAGTCCATAATTAATTTGGATACAATCACTCTTACATTAGTGAACAAAAATAAGTAAGTAGAAGAAAAGACTATTTTTACATGTTTGCATGGTTATAATCTACTTGTGTTCCCTAAACAGAAAATAAATTCTTTTGATAATTATTTCTTGAGCAGCTATTAAGTGACAGGCAATGTGTTTGATTCTAGAGATCAAAGGCAAACAAAATAAACTTAGTTTATAAGTAAAGAAGTCTACATCCAAGAATATGTAGCACCCAATAGTTTGAATACTTCAACAGGTCAATTACATGGACTGCAATGAAGCTATTGGAAAGAGAAGCTGTCACAATTTGATGGAAGCATTTATGTGGGTTAGAGACACCACAGTTCTGTGTGGACCATTTCTATTGAAAGTTAGGAAATCATTTCATTTATCTAACTATAGGTTCTATCTATAACAATTAAAACTCCCATCTTTCTCATCAAAATATATGATTTGGTCCTCCTGTTCAATCTAACTGCTCCTTGCCCTTATTCAGGTAGTAAGAATATGGTTTGATACAAAAGTTCCTCTTCAGCAGGTAGAGTGATCTAGGAAATATGTGTTCAGTATTTTCTGAACAAGCATCTTCTGTTTTCCTTATCATTTTAGACTGGCACAGATGATACTTAACCATATTTCCCTAATTGTAGGATTTCTCCCGTCAGCACTTTCTGATTGAGTATTGAAACATATCTATTCAATAAAATGCAATGTTGGATTCTTCAACAACTTGTCATTTGTCATGTCTTTCTCTTGAAAGAGATATCCATTTGTTATCCCACAGCAGTTTGTAGTGTTCTGAGATTCTCTCAAAATAAGAATGAAATGGATCACATAAAAATTAATAACCTAGGTATTAGTGGCATGACATGGACTGGTATTGACCATTTGGAATCAGACATTCATATGGTCTACTATGCTAAGAATGACAAATTAAAAAAGAATGATGTCACATTCATCATCACAAAACAACAACAACATCAGCAACAACAATATACTTCAATGTCTATCCTGAAGTAGAACACTGTCAGTGATAGAACAATATCCACACGCCTACAAGGAAGACCAGTTAATACAACTATTATTTAAATTTATGCACCAACCTTTAAGGCCAAATCTGAAGAAACTGAAGTTTTTACCAACTTCTGCATTCTGAAATTGATCAAATATGAAATAAAAATGCATTGTTAATGATTGAAATGTGAAAGTCGGAAACAAAGTAGAAGAATCAATAGTTGGAAAATAGAGTGTTGGAGATAAAAATTGTTACTGAGATTATATGATAGAATTTTGCAAGACCAAGGAGCTCTGGTAGCGTAGTGGTTACGAATCGGGCTGCAAACCTTAAGGTCAGCGGTTCGAAACTACCAGCCGCTCCGCAGGAGAAAGATGAGGCTTTCTACTCCCGTAAGGATTTACACCCTCGGAAACCCTGTACAAGGTCGCTGTGGGTCGGACCCGACTCGATGGCATTTAACAACAACAACAACAACAATGACTTATTTATTGCAAATACCTTTGTTGTTGTTGTTGTTGTTGTTTTTTAACACCATAAACTGCAATTATACATATGGATTTTGCTGGGTGGAATATATAAGAATCAAATCAACTGTGTCTGTGGAAAAAGATGGTAAAGAATCCCAATATCCTCAGTCAGGATAAGGCCAGGAGTCAGCTTTGGAACAGACCATCAATTGCTCACATGCAAGTTCAAATTGAAGCTGGAGAAAATTAAAACAAGTCAACAAGAGCCAAAGTATATACCACCTGAGTTTAGAGACCATCTGAAGAATAGATTTGACACATTGAATATTAATGACTGAATTTCAGATAAATTGTTGGATGACATTAAGGACATCATACATGAAGAAAGAAAAAGTTCATTAAAAATATAGGAAAAAAAAGAAAAGACCAATATGGATGTGAGAAAGGACTCTTAAACTTACTGAGTAGCTAAAGAAAATGGAAGAAATGATGAAGTAATAGAGTTGAGTGTATTTCAAAGGGAAGAGCTAGCTCATTATTTCTCAAGCTAAAAGAACTAAAAAAAAAAACAATCAAATTTTAGGATTAAAAATGGAAGGATTCTGTGGTCCTGGTGTGGAGCCCTGGTGGTGTACTGTAGGATAAGCACTGGACTACTAACCACAAAATCAGTCATTGAAACCCACTAACTGCTCTTGGAAATCCTATATCATGTCACTATGAGTTGGAACCAACTCAACATCACATAGCAATAACAACAACATGGGCAAAATATTGAAAGACGCAGGAAACATCCTAATTTTAAAACACCAAAAGAAGATGGGAGGTGTGATACCTTGAATTTACTGAATATGGCATTTCTATCCAATGACTTCTTAATTCCCACCAAGTAATTGGGTGGGACAATGTCATTAAGTTATATAGGAATCTAAGGCTGCGATTGGTTAGTTTTGCCAGGCAGCTAGGTTTCAAAGGATCCAACTCAGAAGCAGAAACAGATGATTCCAGGACCATCAAGAAAGAAGGGCATGAGTGGAGTTTGAGATCTCTACTTAGAAAAGTGGTGATGGCAGAGGTGGTGGCAGAGATGGTGGCATGCAGAGACAGAGCAGCTGTAGGCTCTAGGCCCAGGGACTGACTGAGTAAAGCTGAGTAACAATGGCAGGAGATTGGATTACAGATATTGCCCTTTGGGCTTTCACAAACTAGCTAAAGAGCTTAAGGGGCCACATGGCTGAGAGTCCATGGCGAGGGTAACGTGTATCTGCAGTATGACAGAGAAGAGGCCTTCTTCACTGTATAACTGCTGTAGAATTGTACCTTTGTCACTTCCCTAATGAACCCCATTATCATGAGAATTGCTATGAGTTCTGTGTGGCCATCGCAATGGATTCTTGAACCCAGATGTGAAGGAGAGTGCTGTGGGAGAGATAATTGGCATCAGAATAGGATAAAGAAGGCTGTAGAGTTAAAACATGTCTGACCTATGCTTCACAGGAATCAGCCTTGGGCTGATTTTGAGTTTGATTCTCTTTCCCCCTTGTGAAGTTAGAGAAAGTCAGATATGGCTCCCACATGGTTTAAGCAGAGGCATACACTGAGTTACTGTACCAAAAGAATTGGTTGATTTTCAACCATATCAAGAGATGGTATATGATCAAGGACCAATGGTATTGAAGGAAAAAGTCCAAGCCACACTGAAGGTAATGGCAATATGGTTTACATATCACTTAGTTTTTATATCAAAAGTGTCCTACAGTACAAATAGGGGAAAGTATGATTCGTAGGAAAAAACAGTAGACAGAAGGATAGAAAAATGAGGGCAACTGAGTGTCCTTAAGGAGGTATGTTTTCTAATATATGTTATCAAATCAAAGGAGCCATCTAGTGAATAATTAAAAATGAATTCCATTGAATCTATGTCATAACTTGGTTGACGTATATTTTCTCTTTCAAATGAGACATTTATTGGGTGTAAGTGGACATTACTAATAATTATGCTATACAACATACCTGAACTTGGAATGTTGCTGTCAGCCTCGTCATAACCCATGTAAATGACTAAGTGAATGGGCTTTAACTGAGACCCCTAACTGTTAGAGCTATGGTAAATTCTTTCATCTCTGATTTCATTTTTAGCACTCACCCAAGTCTAATAAGACTAAGAGAAAGACTTCTTTAGTATCCTAGTGTAAGGAACTGGCACAATTGAACTGCTGCTGCCAAAAGTTCAATACTTGTGTTTAGGATTCCAACTTTTAAGAGTAATCCAATTGGAGGGAGGGAGGATCCTTCAGGATTCCATAACAGAATCTTAAGTACATACACTGTTATTGTTGTTGTTAAGTGCTGTCGAGTCATTTTTGACTAATAGCCACCCTGTATAGGCTTTCGGAGGAATGACTTTGAACTTCTGACTTTGTAGTTCAAGCTGACTTTGTGGTCCAATGCACTGTTGTGCAGCACCAAACCAGGACTCCAAGTA
>NW_006408628.1:6525679-6533663 GCF_000296735.1 Chrysochloris asiatica
TTCCGAGGGTGTAAATCCTTACGGGAGTAGAAAGCCTCATCTTTCTCCCGCGGAGCGGCTGGTAGTTTCGAACCGCTGACCTTAAGGTTCGCAGTCCGATTCGTAACCACTACGCTACCAGAGCTCCTTATATATATATATATATAGGCTCTCCTTATCTATGTACTTGGAGTCCTGGTACATATATATATATATATATATATATAGAGAGAGAGAGAGAGAGAGAGAGAGAGAGAGAGAGAGCACTCTGGTAGCGTAGTGGTACGAATCGGGCTGCGAGCCACAAGGTCAGCAGTTCGAAACTACTAGCTGTTCCATGGGAGAAAGAAGATGCATTCTGCTCCCTTAAAGATTTATAGCCTCAGAAACCCTGTACAGGGTCGCTATGGGTTGGAACCGACTCCACATCACACAACAATATATAGATAGATAGATAGATAGATAGATAGATAGATAGATAGATAGATAAATAGATAGATAGAGATAGATATATCTCTATCGATCTATCTATATATATACTGGGCGAGGACATGTCAAGGCCAGGTTATGCTCGGTGATTGTGTCTTTCTTATATACCTAGTTAACATGGGAGAGAATAAGACGGGAATGGCGATCAATGGTTTGGTTTGTTAGCACTCATATACAGTAGGCCCAGAAATTACCCTGCCCTATTGAAGACTATGTCCAGATTCCTTCCCAAAGGGAATGCCTGCAGCAGAGAGAAGCTAAATTATGGTTTAAATCTCAAGACTTTTTTCCCTAATTTGCTTGATCCTAATCTGTTCTCAAGACATTAAAAAATAATGAGCAGTGAATATCCAGAAACCAAAAATATCAAATTCTGCCTCCTTGAAACTTCCTAATCTCTGCTTTTCTGCTAGAACTGACTCAAAAACTACAGGATTGAACATCTCCCCTGCAACCAAGGCCAGGGAAGTGCTGGACAGACTGGGTCAGGCATTTGGAAGCAGGAGAAGCTCATCTTCAAAAACAGAATGTACTTGTAGCTGTTCTTGGAAAGGCAAAGTAGGTTAAAACTGCAGTCAGCATAATTTTCCCCCAAGTGGAGTTACTGACCTTTCTCACTGATAATTCATGGGGTGGATGCAAAAATCTACTCCATTTTTTTTTGTGGGGGGGTGGGAGGAACTGAATATATCTAATTTTAAAATTAGGATCAGAAGCAAATGATCATCAGTCTTGCATTGTCTTTGTTGGTTTATGTCACATCAATTAATAGATTTGTTCAAGTGTCAATATGTAAGTCCCTAGGATGTGGTCCTATTCCCAAAGAGTTTATAGTCCAATACGGTGACGTTAGGAAGGAAGACAACTGATGGAACAAACACATAGGTGAGATTCATACTTTGAAAGGAAATATGTAGAATACTGTGGGAATATTTATGAAATCCAGGTATGGCACTGTGTGTTCATGCTCTAAACTGCAAAGTCTGTTTGAACCACAATATCAGTGGTTCAAGCTCACTAGCCTCTCCTCAGAAACCCTATACAGGGTCGCTATGGGTGGGAACCAACACAACAGCATTTAACAACAACAACCTATGGAGTCCTGGTGTGGCGCTTTAGGATAAGCATAGGATAAATTCAGAATCTTATAGGAGTACCTAAGGATCTCTAGTAGCATAATGGTTATGAGTGGGGCTGCTAATCTCACGGTCAGCATTTCGAAATTACAAGAGGTTCTGTGGAAGAGAGATGATGAGGCTTTCTACTCCTGTAAAAATTTGCAGGGTCACTGTAAGTTTGAACCAACTCCATAGCACAGTGTCACTATCACCACCATAGATGTACCTAACAAGGCCTGGTGTGGTGCTATAGGATAAAAAGAATAGGAGAAATACAGAATACTATAGCAGTATCTGGCTGGCTGATTGGAAGAGATCCATATTTGTACAAATTCCAAAGAGAGGTGACCCAATGGACTGTGGAACTCATTGAACAATCTCTTTGATATCCCATGTGTGTACATTTTTACTAAATATAATACAGAAATGGCTGCAAGCATACATTGACAGAGAACTTCCAGAGGTTCAAGCGAGATTCAGAAGAGGCTGTGGAACAAAGGATATCACTGCTGATGTTGGATGGATCTTGGCTGAAAGCAGAGCATATCAGAAAGATGTTTACCTGTGCTGTATTGACTACACAAAGGCTTTCAATTGTGTGAATCATGACAAGCTATGGACAACATTGCAAAGTATGAGTATTCCAGAACACTTAATTGTGCTCATGAGGAATCTGTACCTGGACCAAGAGGCAGCTGTTCAAACAGAGCATGGAATCACTGAATTGTTTAAAATTAAGAAAGGTGTGCAATAATGTTGTATTCTTTCACCATACTTAGTCAATCTGCATGCTGAGCAAATAATTCAAGAAGTTGGGTTATAGGAAGAAAAATGTGGCATCAGGATTGGAGGAAGACTCATTAACAACCTGCGATACGCAGATGATACAACCTTGCTTGCTGAAAGTGAGGAGGACTTAAGATATTTACTGATGAAGATCAAAGAGCACAGCATTCAGTATGGATTACATCTCAATGTCAAGAAAACAAAAATCCTCACCACTGGACAAAAACCAACATTTTTATCAACAGAGAAAAGATTGAAGTTGTCAAGGACTTCATTCTTCTTGGATCAACTATTAACACCCATGGAAGCAGCAGCCAAGAAATCAAATGATGTATTGCATTAGGCAAATCTGCCGCACACGACGTTTTTAAAGTGTTGAAGAGTGACGATGTCAGCTTGAGGACTAAGGTGCGCCTGATCCAAGCCATGGTATTTTCAATAACCTCATATGCATGCAAAAGCTGGACAGTGACTAAAGAAGACCTTAGAAGGATTGATGCTTTTGAGTTACAGTGTTGGAGGAGAATATTGAAAGTGCCATGGGCTACCAAAAGAACCAATAGATCTGTGTTGGAAGAAATGCATCCAGAGTGTTTCTTGGAGGCCAAGATGGCCAAACTTCATCTCTCATACTTCAGACATATTGTCAGGAGGAACCAGTTGCTGGAGAAGGATATAATGTTTGGTAAGGTGGAGGGTCAGAGAAAAAGAGGAAGACCCCCAAAGAGATGGATTGGCCAAGTGGCAGCATCGATGGACTCAAGCGTGATAACAGTAGTGAGGTTAGCCCAGGATCAGGCAGTGTGCTGTGCATAAGGTTGCTGTGAATTGGTACCGACTCGATGGCACTGAACAACAACAAATAGCAGTATCTATGGAGTCCTGGTGTGACACTGTAAGATAAGCACTGGACAACAAGGTCAATTTGAACTACAAGGTTGGCAGTTCAAATATATCAGCCACTCTTTGGAAACCCTATACTGGGTTGCTATAAGTCTAAACTGACTTGACGGCACTAAACGACAACACAGGAGTACCCAACCTAATCCAAGTGATGTATAAACTGAGATCCATCTAGTCAAAGAAAGTAACCAGTGCAAAGGAACGTGAACTGGGAAAGGAGAGTGCTCAATGCCTGGCACAAGGGAACATGGCTCATTTGAAGAACTCTAAGATATTCAAGGAGTCCAGGTGTGGCACTGTGGGCTAATGTGTGATATTGCAAAGGTTGGTGGTTCAAGCTTACCAGTGGCTCCTTGGAAACCCTATACAGGGTCGCTATGGGTTGGAACAGACTCAACAGCACTTAACAACAACAACAAGATATTCAATAACGGTATCCCACAGATCAAGAAAAAGTCCTGGTGTGATGCTGTGAGTGAATGTTCTGGACTGCAGTCAGTTCAAACCTCAAGGTCGGCAGTTCAAGCTCACCAGTTGATCCTTGGAAACCCTATACAGGGTTCAGACAGACTTGATGGCATGTAACAACCACAAAAACAAATAAATAGATCAAGAGGTCTTCTGGTGTGGCGCTGTAGGGTAGGCAGTTGACCACAAGGTTTGTTTGAACTGCCCACCTTGTGGTCACAAGTTACTCCTCAGAAACCCATACAAGGTAACTATGAGTAGGAACTGACTGGATGACACTTAACAACAACAACCTAGATCAAGTGGACAGGAGAACGGGGAGAGATTAAGATAAGTAAGTTACCAATTCCTCACTCCTATAGTGGCAGCATCGATGGACTCAAGCGTGGATAGTAGTGAGGTTGGCCCAGGGCCTGGCAGTGTTTCGTTCTGCTGTGCATAGGGTCGCTATGAGTCGGTACTGACTTGATGGCACCTAACAACAACAACAACAACATACTTATAATTAAGGAGTTCTGGTAGTGTAGTGGTTATGAGTCAGGCAGGCAACTTCAAGGTCAGCAGTTTGAAACTACCAGCAGTTCTGCGGAAGTAAAATGAGGCATTCTCCTCCTATAAAGATTTACAGTCTCTGTAAATCTGCGCAGGGTCACTATGAGTCAGAACGTACTCCACAGTACCTAACAACAACAACAATACTTACAGATTGTTAGGATTTCACTTGTCGTTAGTGATTGCTTATCAGCCCTTCTTCTGAGAAATGGGGAAATCCAAGTCTAGAAGAGGAAGCTGACTTGTTCTAAATCACACATTTTCAAATGAAAAATGTGAACTCCTGGATTCGGATCCCCACTCTAAGGCTGGTTCTCTTGTCATGGTCTGGTTCTTTTCCTTTTATAGAATAGTTGAAACCATAAACCATCTGACATGGCCTATTAAAATGAGGTTTGTGAACTTATTGAAATCAAGTTGAAAGAACTAACCTTTTATAGCTGTCATTGTTTGATTTTTCCCCCCAGGATTAATGGGGGAAAGACACTGATATTGAAACTGTTCTTCTCATTTCTCTCATCTCTAAACCCTGTAGAAACAGGCTTCTCCTTCTTTTCTTCAACTTCTTGCTGACCACCTCACAAATTACATTTATTCCTTGGAGATATGGAGGCAAAGTTTTCATATCTTCCAGCATAATTTTGAGGGAGGTATTGGAAAATATAACAACTTTGTTGTTATATTTATGGATAGAGATTCTGGTTCAATAATTCTTTGGAAGGCCCCCAGAAATATTGAGTATATACCCAAACACATAATTTCAAATACATATTTGCATTTTATTCAGATGTAAGCTCACTATAAAGTAGATATTGCTATTATTGCTATCCCATTTTACAAAGGAGGAAACTTAAGCTGTGATGTTAAGTCCTAGAGCACTAGAGTAGTAAAGAGACAGGGTCAAGGTTATAGACAAGACCTGAGGGCCTCTTGATGTTCCTTCCATTATGCCACACTGCCCCTCACAGCTCCCATGAGGCCAGTATTCTCAAGGCCTGCCCTTGAAAGTGGCTATTCCTTTCTCTATGTCTTTATTAAGCCATTCACCTAGCCACAGTGTCTTTTCCACAGCTGCTCCTAGAAAACCCTACACAAGGTTGCTATGTGTCAGAACTGATTTGATAGCACTTAACAACAGCAACAAGTACCAATAAAAACCAAAGGAAATCTTGTAGCGTAGTGGTTACGAATCGGGCTGCGAACCTTAAGGTCAGCAGTTCGAAACTACCAGCCGCTCCGCGGGAGAAAGATGAGGCTTTCTACTCCCGTAAAGATTTACACCCTCGGAAACCCTGTACAGGGTCGCTATGGGTCGGACCCGACTCGATGGCACTTAACAACAACAACAACAACAACAACAGCAACAAGTACCAATAAAAACCAAAGGAAATCTTCAGGACCAATCCAAGGTTTTTATAAATCAATTCAAAATATTGTTATACACAGTGCTTTCAGTGGTGCCATCCAAAAGGTACTCTCAACTTAGTGTTCCTAAAGTGTCTTTGAGCCCCAGAAGATGCTCCTCTTTAGTTATATCCTTTATAACACCTCTCAGCACTTGATCACACTCAGTGCCTTAGTTTGATTTTCCTTTTATGTTTTAATGTCTCTTTGTCTTATTTACCCAATTTGACGAGAAGCTCTAAGAAGAAAGAGCAAGGCCTCCAATTCAATTGGCAAACTTTTCTAGCCTCTTTTATGTATTAGTGACTAGCCTACAAAAACATGGTTGAGTAAGCTACCAGTCCATGTCCTCAAAGTGTGTATAATCTATCTCTGCTTTGTACAACTAATTACCCATTTCATAAACATTAATTTACTTGTGTGAACAAAAGATCACAGGGGCACAAAGAATATAGGAATACATAGGAGAGAGTAGGAGAAAGTTATGAGAATTTCTGAGCAGATACTTGATGATCAGGTGAATAGTGAGTATTAAACTCATGCTTTAGAAAGGAAAACACCTTAAAAGGTATCTGTTACACAAACAAAAGAAGACAAAATAGATGATTAGGACACTCTAAAAATTAGAAACTTATGTGAACCAAAGGATTTCAACAAAAGAGTAAAAAGGGAGCCTACAGATTGGGAAATAATATTTTGCAGTGAAATATCAGACAAGGGACTAATTTCTAAAATCTATAGGAAAATACAACACTGCTACAAGAAAAAAACAAGTAATCCAATTTAAAAATGGGCACAGTACATGCACACTTCACCAAGGAAGACATTCAGGCAGCCAACAAACATATGAAGAAATGTTCATGATCATTAGCCATTAGAGAGATGCAAACGAAAACAACAATGAGATATCCTCTCACACCAGCAATAACAGTGAAGTTCAAAAATGCAGAGGACAATAAATGTTGGCAAGGATGTGGAGAGACTGAGACCCTCCTACATTGCTGGTGGGAATGCAGAATGGTCCAACCACTCTGGAAAACAGTATGATGCTTCCTCAGAAATTTGGAAATAGAAATACCTTATGATCCAGCAATTCCTTTGCTTGGTATATATCCACAGAAATATGAGCCATAACACGACTAGATATATGCACACCAATGTTTATAGCAGCACTAGTCACAATAGCAAAAAGATTGAGACACCCTAAGTGCCCATGAATAGAAGAAAGGATAAAGAAACTTTGATACATACACACGATGGAATATTATGCAAAGCTGAAGAATAACAAGGAGGGTGCAAGCCACCATATAACATGGATGAGCCTTGAGGGCATTATGTTGAGTGAATTTAGTCAGTCACAAAAGGACAAATATTACATAAGACCATTATTGTAAAAGCTTAAGAAAAAGTAAAAGTGAAAAAAAAAAAAACTTTGTTGGTTACCAGTGGCGGTGGGGTGGGAGGGTTTAGGGGAGGTGGAGGGAGGTGACAGTAGAACACAGGGAAGGGGGTAAAAACATCATAGTTCAGGCATTGGGGAGGGCAATACACAAGCAGGTGGAGGGTGTGGAAGAACAAGGTAGATAGAGAAACCCTGAGACAGGTTTGCATGGGCTAAATGGGACAGAGGTAAATAGTGATGTATGTTCAACCTTGTAACAACAGGGCTCTGTGATACAGAGATCTAGGCATAGTTTGAAGAGGGAAAATAATACTAAGATGCTTGACTGTCTTGTGAATATTTGTTACCCTTGCCTACACTTGAGTGGGATAGAAAGGAATGTCGGGAAACATGATTACAGAAAGATTGTAAGCCTGTCTTCAACCTATAACTGAGGAATACCTAAAAGGGGTTCTATGACCAAACACATCACCCATGGGGGGATGTAGGGTAAAAGCAGCAATGAAGTGGCAAGCTAAGCCCTACAATGTTCAGTGGACTTCTGTGGACCCAGTTGGGGACCCAGTTGGCAAGCAGTGTGAAGAGACCTGGAGACTCTTGGGCCCAGAGTCAGTGGCGTGGCCACGGAGGACTCGAGAGGAGAGTGGAACTACCAGCTAACGGGAAGAGAGGACATATGCACAGGAGCTCCCACACTTGCAAATGACACCCACGTGACCTGGATCGGATAACTGGATGATCAGAGCTCAACCAGGAGAGGAAAGAAGAAGGGGGAAAAAAAAAGAGTGAGCTAATACAGTCTGATGAACTTGACCTATACCTATGGAGTAGCAACTCAAAAGAGGGAACAAATCCTCACAGCAACAAACATTCACACACACAC
>NW_006408628.1:6534333-6538204 GCF_000296735.1 Chrysochloris asiatica
AAAAAAAAAAAAAAAAGATCAAAGGGCAACATTTACCTAAGGATAAAGTTGAGAAAGAATGGGAAGGAGAGTGGAGTGGAAATAGGAATCACTAGGAGAAAGTGGGGTAACTTTTAGTGCATGGAGGGGATTACAATCATTCAGATGAAACAAAGTGTATAATTTGTTGAATGTAAACTGACCGTCTTGTCTTTAAACCTTCACTCAATTCACAATAAAGAGTTAAACAAAAAATAAAAATAAAAATAAAAGGGGTTCTATAACTTGCCCAGTGAAATAGGCTTCTTGTGTAGTCTTTGCAGTATATAGGACCCTAGGTGGAATCCAGAGCCCCATCTATAACCTTACGAGGTAGGACATTCCCACTAGAAAGGACAAGCAGAACAGCCTGGAAGAGCTAGAGCAACAGAACATATATCTTCAAAGAAAGATCGCAGGAAAAACCCACAAGAAAAATGGCAGTATGATTGGCTACTACAAGAATAAGCAAGTTGTTCACTTGGAAGCCATCAAGGAAAGCAATCAAGTCCCTTCAGGAAAAAAAAAAAAAAAAACCCTCTAAGACTAAAACTCAAAGGGAACACAAGAGCAAGCATATAAGCTTGCTGGTGACAAAAATTGATCTAGTGGTGAGTGGAAGAAGGGGAAAGGTAGCAATGAATAAATGGGCTTAATTCAACCACGGGCTACAGACTTCTGTTAACCTGGAGATGAGAGAGAGAAGAGGAAGGGCTAGTTGGTTTAAAGTGTCGTGAGATATGAGACATATGAGCCTGTGGACAAGGAAATGGCCACAGAGGGCTAGAGCTGAGAGTGAAGCATCCAGCTGATATGAAGTGAGGGGAGACTCACAAGAACACTCAAACATGCAGATAGTGTAAATTGTTACAGCTTCATGAACTTGACCTATCTATACTTATGGTCATAGTAACTCAAAATAAAAACAGAGAAGGAAAGAGTCTCCAAATCAAGTACCAATGCTATCCCCTCTATACAGGGTAGATAGGGACAGGCAACTTAAACATTGACTACCTCTCTCATCTCTGCCAAGAAATTTGGAAGACAACTATCTTGCCGACTGGTTGGAAGAGATCCATATTTGTACCCATTCTAAAGACAGGTGACCCAACGGAATGCGGAAATCATCGGACAAACTCTTTGATATCCCATGCGAGAAAAGTTTTACTAAAGGTAATACAGAAATAGCTGCAATCATACCTTGACAGAGAACTTCCAGAGGTTCAAGCTGGATTCAGAAGAGGCTGTGGAACGAGGGATATCGTTGCTGATGTCTGATGGATCTTGACTAAAAGCAGAGAATACTAGAAGGATGTTTACCTGTGCTTTATTGACAACACAAAGGCTTTCAATTGTGTGGATCATGACAAGCTATGGACAGCATTGCTAAGTATGAGTATTCCTGAACACTTAATTGTGCTCATGAGGAATCTGTACCTGGACCAAGAGGCAGTTGTTCTAACAGAACATGGGAACACTGAATGTTTTAAAATTAAGAAAGGTGTGTGACAAGGTTGTATTTTTTTTACCATACTTATTCAACCTGCATGATGAACAAATCATCTCAATGTAAAGAAAACAAAAATTCTCACTACTGGACCAATAAACAACATTCTTATCAACGGAGAAAAGAATGAAGTTGTCAAGGACATTATACTTCTTGGATCAACTATCAACACTCATGGAAGCAGCAGTCAAGAGATCAAACAATGTATTGCATTAGGCAAATCTGCTACACAGGAACTTTTTAAAGTGTTGAAGAGCAAAGTCAGCTTGAGGACTAAGGTGTGCCTGACCCAAGCCATGGTATTTTCAATAACCTTATATGCATGCAAAAGCTGAACAGTGAATAAGGCAGAACGTAAAAGAATTGATGCCTTTGAGTCATGGTGTTGGGGGAGAATATTAAAAGTGCTATGGACTGCCAAAAGAGCCAATAGATCCGTTTTGGAAGAAGTGTAGCCAGAGTGCTACTTAGAGGCCAAGATGACCCAACTTCGTCTCTCATATTTTGGACATATTGTAAGGAGGGGCCAGTCGCTGGAGAATGATATCATGTTTGGAAAAATGGAGGGTCAGAGGAAAAGAGGAAGATTCACAAAGAGATGGATTGGCCAAGTGGCAGCATCGATGGACTCAAGCGTGGCAACAATAGTGAGGTTGGCCCAAGATTGGGCAGTGTTTTGTTCTGCTGTGCATAAGGTCTCTATGGGTTGGTAGCAACTCGATGGCACCTAACAACAAATGTTAAGATGCTTGCCTGTCTTTTGAATCTTGGTTTCCCTTGCATGCCATTATAATATGGACACTTGAGGGGGAGATATAGGAATAGCCAGAAATATCACCATAGAAAGCTTGTAAGTCTGTCTTTTGCCTATAACTCATTGGCATACCTAAAATGGGGCTACAGCTTGCCCAGTGAAGGAGACTTCCTGCAGAGCCTCTGCATTTCATCAGACCATAGGTGGAATCCTGAACCCCATCCAGAATCATCTGAGGTGGGAAATTTCTACTTGAAAGGACAAGCAGACCAGCCTGCAGCAGCTAGAAAAACAGAAGATGATTCTTGAAAGAACGATCAACAGGAAAAATACAAAACAATAATAGTAGCCATACTGACTACTACAAGAATAAGCAAGTTGCTCTTCCAGGAGACATCAAGGCAAGCAGTTGGGTCCGCTCAGAACAAATCCCTTCCAAGACTATGACTCAATGGGAATACACAAGTAGACACGTGCACTCCATGGTGACCACGTTCATCACCAATAAGAGGAACTGAGGAAAAAACAGCAAAAATGCTGTGAGCTAAGTCCGACAATGTTCAATAGACTCCTGTGAACCCAGGTGGAGACCTGGTTGGCCAGAAGTATGGCAAGACCTGGAAACTCTTGAGCCTAGAGTCAGTGACATAGCCACAGAAGACTAGAGTGGGAGTGAAGCATACAGTTGATAAGAAGAGAAGGCATATATATAACAACACCCACCCTTGCAGATAGTACCCACTTGACCTGGCTTCAATCGCTAGATGATCAGAGCTCAACTAGAAGAAGAAAGAAGAGTAAAAAAAAAAGAGTTATCTGATACATTTTGATGAACTTGACCTACACCTATGGCTGAAGTAGTTCAAAAGAGGGAAAAAAAAATCTTTAAACGGGAATCATTCCCACTCCCTAGATACACAAGGTAGACAGGAATGGGCAACTAGGACACTGGCTCCCCAAAATGTGGGGGGCAGGGCTTCAAAGGCAAGGCATGGTTTCCTTACAAGCTTTCAACAGGGAGCCTAGATCCAGTGGACATGGAGGAAAGTAGAATTTCCACCTTACTAAACAGGATGAATAGCATCTAATCTGTCTGGGCAGGACTGATGAAAGGAGATGGGGATAGCACTCATGTGGTACAATAGTGAATAATTAGTATCAGGACTAACTGTGAGGGTTGAAAATGTAGAGGTAAAGTTTTGTAGCAAAAGGAGGTGTGGCTGACTTTGCAGTTCAGGAGTGGAGGTCCCTGGGACCATCAAGGGAGAAGAGCAAACTTCGGGACCCTACCCAGAGAAACAGTGATGCCAGGGATGGAGGTAGAGATGATGACATGGAGTGATGGAGCGGCTGGGGACTCTAGACCCAGAAAGAGAGAGGGGCTGTGTGCTGATGACCAGTGGGCACGCTTGCCCTTTGGTTGGCTGTTGATGATTGGAGGGGATGCAACCATGGCAATGTAAAGATATTGTTGTTGTTGTTGTTGTTGTTGTTGTTAGGTGCCATCGAGTTGGTACTGACCCATAGCGACCTTATGCACAGCAGAACAAAACACTGCCCGATCCTGGGCCAACCTCACTATTGTTGCCATG
>NW_006408628.1:6540519-6561935 GCF_000296735.1 Chrysochloris asiatica
TCCAATCACCAGTAATGATCAGTACATCTTGATTGCATGTTTGATCAATTTCAGATTGAAGAAGTTGGTAGAATTCTTCTATTTCATCCTCATTGGCTTTAGTGGTTGGTGCATACATTTGAATAATAGTCGTATTAACTGGGTTTCCCTGTAGGTGCATGGATGTTATCCTATCACAGAGAGCCTTGCACCTCATAACTAATCTGGATCTGTTCTTTTTGACGATGAATGCAACACCATTCCTCTTCAATTTGTCATTTCTGGCATGGCATACCATGTGGTTGTCAGATATATGACAGGATTAATGTAAAGCTAATGTTCTCCCGTATAAACTATCATATTATTCACAATAAAACATTAAAAATGAAAACAACAGAAAACAAAATGGGTAAGTAGTCAATCTTATATTCCAAGATCAGAGGACCCTAGAACCATCAAGGGAGAAGAGCACAAGCGGAAGTCGGGACCCTATCCAGAGAAGCAGGGACACCAGCAATGTAGGCAGATGTGCAGACATGGAGAGAGAAAGCAGCTGAGGACTCCAGATTCATGGAAAGCAAAGGAGGGACTGAGAGCTGGCAGCTAGGAGGGAAGCTTGCAGAATATTCCCTTTTGTGGTTTAAATTATTATATAGGCCTGAGTGTTTTAAAAAAAAAAAAAAAAAGCTAAAATGAATAGAGTGAAATACTGTTAACTGATAGTACATGAAAGATTATAATCATTGTAGTGAAACAAAGTATATGATTTGTTGAATGTAAAATTGATGATCTGCCCTGTAAACTTTCACTCAAATCACAATTAAAAAACAAAAAAAAAGTTCATGGGAAAATTCCATTTTCTTTTAATTGAATGTTTTATTTTGTTTTTGGAGGAAAATGGTTTTGTACAAGGGATAAAACTTAATATAACTTCAAAAAAATAAAAGGTTATCTGTGTGTTCAGACTTGGGCCAGGGGATTTATTGATTGATTCAACAACTATTTATTTGGTACATGAATATCTTCCTCTTTATCATCCCTTCCCTACAGTCCAGCCTTCAGTCTCTTTTATCCTTTATCTTTCCATTCCATTCCATTTCTCTTTATCTCCACTACCACTCTCTCCCGCCAAGACTTCTTATTCACCAATGAAACCCAAGTAACCTAAGGAAATGTCTGGTACAGAAAAAGCTCTCAAATACTAATTGAATGACTAAGTGAATGGATGAGTAGGTGAATGAATGACTGAATGAATGGCAATGAGTTGTCTGACATGTGTAAGGTGCTCATACTACAAATGTGAGCAAAACAGTTTCCACCTTCCTGGAAACTAGTATTATGCTTGGTAGTCAGGGAGAATGACCTGGCAAGATGTGAGTGTTTGGAATTTGAGCAAGCACTATAAGACTCCTTTCGGATCCTTTTCATCCTTCTTGAGCCGAGGAGCAGGGTTAAGAGTTGAAAGTACAACTTCTGTTCATTTGCTTTGTTTTCAACATTCTCAATAAGATTCGAAAAGAATGTTTTCTTTTATGTTCAGAAAATTTTTTTAGTGGGAAGTATTGATTCCTACTGCCTCCATAGCCATTCTCCCTTGATGTTATTTATTGTTATTATTGTTAGGTGCCATCAAGTTGGTTCTGACTCATAGGGAACCTCTGCACAAAAGAACAAAACCCTGCCCAGTCCTGCGCCATCCTCACAATTGTATGCTTGAGCCCATTGCTGCTGCCACTATACCAATCCATCTCACTGAGGGGCTTCCTCTTTTTCATTGACCCTCCACTTTACTAAGCAGGAAGTCCTCCTGCTGATAACATGTCCAATGTATGAGAAATGCAGTCTGATCTTCCTGGCTTCTCAGGAGCATTCTGGCTAGACTTCTTCCATCACTAGATTTCTGTGTTCTGGCAGTAAATAGTACTTTGTAATATTCTTCTCCAGCACCATAACGCAAATACATAAATTCTTCTACAGTCTTTCTTATTTATTATCCAACTTTCACATGCACATGAGGCTATTGGCAATGCCATGGCTTGGGTCAGCCAACCCTTAGTCCTCAAATTGACGTCTTTGCTCTTGAACACTTTAAAGAGGTCTTGTGTAGCAGATTTGCCTAATGTAATACATCCTTTGATTTCTTGACTGCTGCTTCCATGAGCAACGGTAGTGGATCCAAGAAAACACTTCTAAAGAGCAGCTGGTGGGTTTGAACTGCCTATCCTGAAGTTCTCCATCCAGTGGTTATCCTATTGTACCACATCAGGAGTCCAAAGGTTGTTTTCTTGTGGAGCTATCACCTCTCCTCTATTCTGTGTACTCGTGTGATGGGACTGTTTATCAAGTGTTGGACACACAATTCAGTTAGACCAATGGAACTCCCATAGTGGGGTATTGTGGACTCTTGTTGTTGTTAATTGCCGTTGAGTCAACTGCGACCCATAGAGACCCCATATAGAGTTTCTGAGGAGCAGCTGGTGAGCTTGAACCACCAACCTTGCAGTTTAAATGGCTTTAAACCCACAGAACCACACCAGGAATCCTCTCTGGGCTCTTAGTAGTTACTTATTTTCCCTAGAGGATCCCTGAAGTTTCCCAAGGATTATTATTTTTTGAGTTATTCTATAAGGCATTGAACGGTTCTCCTTTGTTTTTAGCCAACATGAGTATATTTGTGTTGCTTGCATTTGAGGTTTTACTAGAATAGGAGTAAACAAACCACACTTAGTAGGCCAACCCCATCCCACTAGCTATTTAAATACAAGAGTGACTGAATGGCCTTGCTCACTCATGTAGGTAATGTCTAGTGATAGTGCTGCTTTTGTGCAGCAACAGCACAGTCTGTTGCCATAGAGACCATCTGGTCTAGAAAGTCTAAAATATTTACAGAAAATATTTGTAAGGCCCTCTATTAACAAAATAAGCCCTCATGCCTTAACACATTTATTTTACATAATTAATGAGCTTCTCTTCGATGCATTTAGAAAGGTAGTAAATAACTATGTGCCATCCTTCAGAGAATTAAAAAAAAAAGTATCACAAATCATTTTCTGTAGGTCTTAATTTTTGCACAGAACTTTGGTTGAGAATGGTTGCTTGCATTTGAAGAATTTATTTAGGATTCCTCAAATGCAAAAAGCTGTTCTCAACTAAAAAATTCTGAGATCTGATGTAGCGCTGTAGGATAAGAACTGGGATCACAAGGTCAGTTTGAACTGCAAGGTAGGCAGTTCAAACCCATCAGTCACTCCTTCGAAACTATATAGGGCCACTAGGAATTGCAACTGAGTCGTTGGCACTTAACAACAACAAAAACAGCAGCAAATCTACACAAATTTTCTGTCAGCTGTCTCTATTATACTTACATAAAGAATGTTGGAATTTAAAGGAAGAGCTGGTGCTAGAACCCAGGTATACTGCGTATCGCTGAGCCTTAGAAAACCTCTTTATTCTCCCTGTGCTTCAGTTTAGTTATTAACACAAGGAAGAGGTTAAACTAGGACCTCTAAATTCTCTTCTAGAGTTCTGCAATTCATCTAAACAAAGATGAAGGGAACCAGATACACAAATTTCAGAAAAAGAAACAACTGTGAAATGGTTCTGAGAAGAAAAGTGAAGTGATATTAAGTACCATGTGAGATTTGTTGTTAATGGCTGTCGAGTTGATGCCAAACCCACAATGACCCTGTATAGGATTTCTGAGGAGTGGCTGGTGGATTTGAACCGCTGACCTTGAAGTTCAAATTGACCCTGTGGTCTAGTGCGTATCCTAGAGCAGCATTAAACAGTGTGTAAAGCTGTGGACTGTTTGTGTGTGATGTGTTCTGTGTGTGTATATTTGCATTGTTTCCCTTTTTATTTTTTTATAAGCAGCAGCAGCAAATATCTGCATTGATTTGAGAATACTGTCTTGTCTGGAGCCAGGGTGAGAGACCAGATGGCTTACAAAGGCTCATTTAAGTTCCAAACTTAAATTCATGGTAAATAATCTATTTGGGAGGTTTGGGGACAGTCCCTAAATAAAGTTTGTTTTACCATTTACTCTCATATTTGCTCCAAAGCTCTGTTGAAATTACACCCTAGAAAGTGCCTACTTAAATTCCTTAAGTAAGCAATCCCCTCTCAGTAGACACAAGTTTGGGCCTGTCCACTCACCTCAAACAGACCATCCATCTGAATTGTTTGCCATGGCTCCAGGCTACAGGTAGTTTAAACCACCTCTATCAGATTGCTTCTCACTCTTCTGGAGCTAAACAGTCCTGATTTGTGTCAGCAGCTTTTCAGACTCTCAGGCTCTCTTGTTAACTAGTTTTGTGCTGAGCTGGATTTTCGTCCTTCTCCATGCTAGACTGGATTTGCCCTTTCAGTTCCAGATCTAGCACTTGTTTGCTCCAGGGCCCCCTTTTGTTCCTTTAAAAAATATTTTGATGTTAATGTGTTAAGAGCTAATGACAATTGTCTGCCCAGAATACTCATGCATAAACTTGCAACAAGTCAGAAGGATTGATGAAATAAACCTCAAAATCCAGTGCATTCATCCTATAATTAAGACCCACTAATGTATGGACAAAAACAGGTCAATGAGGCCTATTTATGGTCTCTACAAATTAAAGGGCTCTGGAGGGAAAATTGCTTTCTTTCAGAGTCCTTTTTCAAGAAGCACATTACATAAATATTTATTGAGCATCTATGCTGTTCCAGTCACATATGTGAGCATGAGAGATAGGGTCTCTGCCTTTATATTACTTGTAGGTCAGTGGAATGGGGGCATACTACAGAAAAAAAAAAAAAAAAATAGAGATAGCTATAATGAAGTGGAGTCCTGGGGTCGTGTTGCAGGTTAATGCACTGGATTGCAAGGTCGATTTGAATTTAAAACGTTGGCGGTTCAAGCTCACCAGCCACTCCTCAGAAACTCTACAAAGGGTCGCTTGAGTCAGAACTGACTCAACGGCACTTAACAACAATGTATAATGAAGTAAGTATTATAAGTACTGGGGCAGCAATCTCAGTATTAGGAGTGTTATGTACTAAGAGGTTCACAGGGGGCTGGGAAGGAAAGACATGTTTCTCCAAGCAAAGGGCACATAGAACAAATTCAAGGACCTGAAATATTTTCCACTTGGCTGCCTCACAGAGCAAAGGAGTGGTATTGAGTGAAAGGGGATCCAAGTGAAAGGGGATCCAAGCAATAAGACGTGGATCCAAGCAATAAGACGCTGTAAGCCAGTTAAGAAAAGATGTAACAGCTACTCTACAACAATGGTTCTTAGCCAGGAGTGATTTTGTCCCTCTCACTCCTAGGAGAAATTTGGCAATGTCTGGAGACATTTTTGGTTGTCACAACTCAAGGAGTATAATTGACAGCTAGTGGGTAGGAGCCAGAAACGCTATGTAACATTCAGCAATGCACAGGACAGCTCCCCTTGCCCCAACAAAGAACTATCTGGTTCCAAATGTCAATAGTGTTGACGTTGAGAAACTGTCCTAGAGCAATGGGGACCAACTGCAACAATAATGGTCTTTTAGAAAGATCAGCACATGTCTGGTCCACATGAGGTGACATCCCACATGTCTGAGGTTCTCGAAGTGCTATGTTGTTTAGTGCCAAGTCTATTCCAACTCATAACAACCATGTACAGGGCCTCCAAGGATCAATTGGTGGGTTTGAACTGTTGACCTTGTGCTTCATAGTCCAATCCTTATCCTACAGCAGCATACCAGTTGTGGAATACCTGATGTCCACCACTCCTCAGTTGTTTCCCCCAATGTCCCAGATTTCCATAATTCATTGCAATGTTTCACAGAACTCATGGGCTTTCAAGGACATGACTCACCTAGCTGTGAAGTGGTTGGCAAGTCCCAGATCTGCACTTCAGACATCAAGGAAGGGAGCCACAAGAGCAGATGTTTACTTTATAACTGTCACTCGGCATACAGAGGTGGAGGAGAGCATATTGGAGAGAGTGCATGTGGGACGAAATCATCTACCATGGCCACATCACTAACAGATGAGATATGAGTTTCAAGACCTTGCCACAGCGGTAATCTGAGTTTGTGAGGTTAACATCAAAGGGCCACCAGATGAGTCTTCATGCATTACCTCCTTGACAGGTGAGGAGTGGAAAGCTGAAAATGAAATGGGGCAAAGTAACTGTTTTCATCTGAAAATGATGTATACATACCTCAGCATCTGGTGACACTCAGACTGAAAGAATATAAAAACATATATTGGATTAAAGTTTTAGCTGACTTCAGCATAGAATGGAAAGTGTCCAGAAATTTTAATCTCGCTCTCTCTCTCTCTCACACACATATCCACACACAGAGATATACACATAGCATAATCCTACATATTTGTGGAGCATGGTTTGGATTCTTTGTGACAGGTGGAGTCCTATAAATGAAGTGCAGTGACAGATGCTTAAAATGATAATGTGTCCCACATTGTCAGACTAATTTGGAAAAACTGGCAGTATCTATTATTAAGAACAGTAATCACACACACATAAAAAGTAAGTATCTTTATGTTGGCTTCTTGTTGTTATTAAGTGTCGTCTTGTCGGTTCTGACTCACAGAGACCCTGTACAGAGTTTCTGAGAGCTGGTGGGTTTGAACTGCCGACCTTGAGGTTAGTGCAGTTAGAAGTCCAGTGCTTATCCTACAATACAGGGTAAAACAGACTGTCACCCACTACCTCCCTGATGACTCCTCAGTTCTCCAAATGAGATATTTAATAATAGTTTGTTGTTGTTAAGTGTCATCAAGTTGCTGCCAACTCAAAGTGACCCTGTACAGGGTTTCCTAGGAGCACCCATTGAGTTTGAACCACCCACCTTGCAGTTCTAAGTGACCTTGCAGTCTAGTGCTTATCCTACAGCACCACACCAGGACTCCAAATACGACCTAGTATTTTTTGAGTTCTTGCTATATACTAGGTTCTATGCTAAGCATTTTATAATATATAAAGATATTTTCCACACTGTCTTTACATACTTCGAAGGTTGGTATTTGTCTTCCAATTTAACTTTCTTTTTTTCCTCCAAAACCAGGCAACATTTACAATTTCCAGGGATTAAAACTCTAAGAAAATCAATGTTTAGAGAAGTTAATAGTAATTTGTTTAATGTTGCAAAAATGCCTGGACCTAGATTTCAACCTAGGAAAACAGCTTTTCCTGAGACTCTTGGGTTTGGCGCCAAGAGCTAGGCATTTCTGAGAGGCCTTTTGGTTCTGGTCTTTTTTGTTAGCACTCTTCCCTTTAAGGGGAAGGCAAACCAGTCATTAAATTCTAGTCATTTCCATGTTGTTTGAGGATTATTAAGGCCCAGCAGGATCTAGCTGTCTAACTCTTGGGCACTTCAGATCTACACACACTGGTTTCTACCCCACCTCAGTACTTTTAGTATATCTAGTGAAGTTTATAATTTGGCAGCTCTCCACAAAAATCAATGCATCAGAGAGCTGATTGTCGATTCTCCAATATCAAAGTAGTAAAGCCTATCACACAATCATGGGTTAATTTGAAAGCACACTTAGGAAAAGAGTTAGGATTGAGCTAGGGGGACAGACCCAGAATGAATCGTAAAGTCTCCATCTGTTTGTTCCCCTATACAATCATGGGATATTTTCTAATTATTAAACAGATAAGGACTTCTTACAACTTTTGGCTTCTCTATATGTTTTTCTATTTTGAATTTGGAAGTGTGTATTTGTCCTGCTGTTGGCCAGTCTGGAGAGCACAGCCAAATGTCCAGAAGCTTTGAAATAAATGTGCAGCTGTCCCCTGGGACTCAACTGTCTCACAAAATATTTTCAAGGATCCAGAATAGGTACCTTTCCAAAGATCACAAGCACACATCAACACACACTCCTTGAAATAGCATATCTTCTTGTCGGAATCAAGAATTCATTTTTTCCCCAAGCCCATGGATCTATTGATTGTAAAACCTGGATGGGGCACGTGGCACATGGCACATGATCTTCTGTTGCCCCAAACAGCTCAATGACCATGGCTGAGATGAGTTATAGTTACTAGGAAGCAGGAGAAACCAATCCTCCATTTAGACAATTCCCTTCCGAAGATCTGAACATGGGAACATACTAGCTTGATGAGCACATGTGCTTTCAATTAAATCATGAGTGAACTGAGGGGGCCAGCTCTTTCCAGCTACAGACAATTACCAAGCTATAAACCCATCACTAGGAAGACCCTGTATTAGGACCCAGAGGGGATTGTCAAGAAGATCCATGCTGTGTCTGTTTCCCTCTTGGCACTAGAAGGCCATGCTTGTCCTCTCTAGGGGGTACACCCTCTTTTCACAAGAGTGGTCTCTGACTTGACCACTTATCCTTCTTCATACAAGAATTGTAGAGTAGTATAAAACACTATTAGATTCTTGTGGCTGCTATAACAACTTATCACAAATTTGGTGGCTTAATACAGCAGAAATGGATTCTCTGATAGTTTGGGAGGCTGTTGTGATCTGGTACCATCAAGTTAGTTTCAACTCTTAACAATCCTATATACAACATAACAAAACACTGCCTGGTCCTGTGGTGTCCTCACAATTTTCTTAAGTTTGAGCTCATTGTTACTTCCACTGGATCAATCTATCTCTTAAGATTCTTCCTCCTTTTTTCTGACTCTTAATTTTTTCCAAGCATGATACTATTTTCCAGGGACTGGTCCCTTCTAATAACGTGTCCAAAGTACATAAGACAAAGTCTTGCCTTCTAAGAAGCATTATGGCTGTACTTCAAGACAGATTTGTTTGTTCTCTGGTGGTCCATGGAATTTTCAATATGCTTCACCACCATTATAATTCAAATGCATTGATTCTTATATAACCTTGTCTATTCATTATCCATGCATATGAGGTGAATAAAAATATCATGACTTGGGTCAGGCACACCTTAGTCCTCAAAGTCACATCATTTAACACTTTGAAGAGCTCTTTTGCAGCAGGTTTGCCTGAGAAACATTATTCAATCTTCTACAAGCATTGGCTAACCTATTCTGTGGAAAGATAAGGGAACACAGGCCCACTCTACCCTTCCTGGAAGGTCTTGAGTTAATGCTGAAAAAGTCATATACACAAATGTGTGTTATTGATTCTGTATTCAGGTGACATGTGTCTTGGTGGTGGTGGTGACTATGTCAACTCTGACTTAGAGTGAGCCTGTACAGGGTTTCCAAGGATGTAAGTCTTTGTTGTTGTTGTTGTTGTTGTCAAGTGCCATCAAGTCGGAACCGACTCATAGCAACCCCACGCACAGCAGAACGAAACAATGTCCTATCCTGGGCCAACCTCATTACCGCTGTCACACTTGATGCCATCAATGATGCCACCTGGCTGATCCATCTCGTTGGGGGTCTTCCTCTTTTTCTCTGACCCTCCACCTTACCCAGCCAGCATGGCATCCTTCTCCAGCGACTGCTCTCTCCGGACAATGTGTGCAAAGTAGGAGAGATGAAGCTTAGCCATCTTGGCCTCCAAGGAGCACTCCGGTTGCACTTCTTCCAAAACAGATCTATTGGTTCTTTTGGCAGTCCATGGCACTTTCAGTATTCTCCTCCAACACCACAACTCAAAGGCATCAATTTTTCTACGATCTTCCTTATTCACTGTCCAGCTTTTGCATCCATATGAGGTTATTGAAAATACCATGGCTTGTGTCAGGCGCACCTTAGTCCTCAAGCTGACATCTCTGCTCTTCAGTACTTTAAAAAGTTCCTGTGCAGCAGATTTGCCCAGTGCAATACGTCGTGTGATCTCTTGACCACTGCTTCCGCGAGTGTTGACAGTTGATCCAAGAAGAATGAAGTCCTTGACAACTTCTCCATTGATAAGAATGCTGTTTATTGGACCAGTGGTGAGGATTTTTGTGTTCTTAACATGAGCAGAAAACCTCATCTTTCTCCCACAAAGTGACTGTTAGATTTGAACTGCTGACGTTGTGGTTTACAGCCCAACTTGTAAACCGATATGCTTCCAGGACTCCTTGTAGACATGTGTCTTCAATGATGTATATGTTTAAAATGAAAAGTCACTTAGTCTTTCACCTGAAATGAACTTGTATTGCTACCATCAGCTGCAGGATTTCTCAACCTTGACACTATTGATGTTTTGGGACAGGATGTCCCTACATTGGCAGTGAGGGTCTTCTGTGTGCATTGTGGCTGTTTAGCAGTATCTCTGGAGCATCAGCCCACTGGATTACGTTGCTACATTTGGCAAATGAAAATAAAGAACAGCCAGTTAAAATGGACTTTCTTTTAAGCAATAACTCCTTTTTTTAGTACAATATTTGAGGCATACTTCTACTGAAAAATAATTCTTGGTTTTTGTGAAATGTAAATGTACCTGGACATCCCCCCAACATCTATGCTAGATGGCAACAACACTCCCAACCCCCACCTCCCTTGGTTGTGATGAACACAAACGTCTCCAGACATTGCTAAATGTTCCCTGGGAGGCAAAAGATCCCCCAGTTGAGAATTACTGATCTTTAATGAAAAATAAAAACCCTTGTAAAATAGGAAAGACTCGGAGAACTGCACAGCATTGTTTGAAACGTGTGCAAGCTGGTAGTTGTTACTGATCTGCAGAGCTATTGGCCCCCAAACCACAGGCCACATGGATACTAACATCGCTCTGGGAAGACGTGTCTACATCACTCTTGGTGGGAGACATGGTTTGAAGAAGACAGCTTTCTCAGAATGATCCAGCCCAGCCCTTCTCTTTCAAGCCTTGGAGCCTGGGGCAGAACAGCAGGATGAGGCATGATCTCCCATCCCCCCATCCACCCTCTAATTTATTTTAATTATTCTTTTTCTCTCTCTTAGTCCTTAGGCTTTGCTTAGGAGCAAGTGGCTCTCTCATGCAGCTAAATTTAAAGGCGCCAGGAGACAATTGTCTGGCAGAGCTGGACTATGAGGTCCCCCCACTGCGGCTTTTGATTTTGAACATGTCCATACTGGTAGAGAAAGTTAACAAAAAAGGCACTGAGTGGGTGTGTGCTGCCGAGCTCTCTTTTTGAGTTTTTCTTTCCCTCTCACCCTCTTGTGCATCCTCAACCCTCTTGTCCTCTGTGAATATTTGCCATTTGGAGTATCTATTCCTCACCAAGACTGTCTGTACTGTGTCTTCCCCCACCCCACTCCCAACCCCCATCAGCTGCCTCTGTTCTGTATCAAATTTAGCTTGAAAAGGTTTCTCCAAATATAAGCATGTTGTGCATACACACAGCTAGAAATCGAGCGCACATATTGTATGTCTATATAAACAAAGCCATGTGTATTTAAAGGCCCAGAGCATTGATAGATCTATATGAAGAGATAAATAGGGGTTTTACAGACCAAAAAAGAGAGAGAAAGAGAGAGGTGGGGCTTCAAAACCTCTGACCCCAAATAAAATTAAATACCAAATAATACTCAGCAACAAATCCCTCAATAAGAGACAGCTGTTATCTATTCCATGACTGTTAGAAAGGAGTTCGACTCTTGCAATATAGAAGCTGGATTCAGATTCTTTTCCAAATTTGTCTGATGAAGGATGAGTATTTCATTATTTGCTGTTGAGCTGTTAGTGGCTTGGAGTCATTAATGCCACCTTCAAAGGGTTGTGTTAACTAGCCTCATAGCATAGTCCTAGAACAAAGTAGGAAAGTTTTAAGAATGAATGAACAAATTCAGTTTAACACCACAGTTTATAGTTTATAGAAGTCAGAGACTAAGACAAAACATAGAGAGATAAATACATAGAGAACAAAAAAGAAGATGCAATAAGAATAGCACAACAAGAAGAAATGACTTCTGGGATAATGGTTCCAATTATCAGCCTGGTTGGAGCAATACAGGCTTCAACTTGGACTGTCTATACCATATAGGAGATGGGCAGGTTTGGCTTTTAGGAGGAATTGCTTCATGTACATAATCAGACCACCTGGAGAGACATCAGCTTGAGGGAGAATGACACTCTGCTGAAGGTCTGCAAACACACATTTCCCAGACCAGCTTCAACCAGTTTTCTCCATCACTTGTTGTTGTTGTTGTTGTTAAGTGCCTTCAAGTCAGTTCCGACCCATAGCGACCCTGTATAGAGTTTCTGAGGAGCAGCTGGTGAGCTTGAACCACTGACCTTGCAGTTCAAATGGCTTTACAGTCTGACGCATTAACCCACAGCGGCACACTAGGACTCCTTAGATACCTACTATTTTGCAGAAATAAGTATATTCTATCGGTTGGAGGATGTTTCCCTCTATAAAATGTTCATAACTGCTGTGTATGTGGGGTAACCCCTTGCGTCTTTTCTTTTACTGAGACCAAATTTACATAGAGTGAAATATGCAGATCTTACTTATACAGTATGAGTGTTGGCAGATGTGTCCACCATTATAACTTGTTGTTGTTAAGTGCCGTTGAGTTCTGACCCATAGCGATCCTGTTTAGGATTCCCGAGGAGTGACTAGTGAGCTTGAACTACCAACCTTGTGGTTGAAATTGACTTTGCAATCCAGCTCATTAACCCACAGAGCCGTACCAGGACTCCAATGTAAATGTTGTTCTGACCCATAGCAACCCTGTATAGGGTTTTGGAGGAGCAGCTGTTGAGCTTGAACCACTGACCTTGCAGTTCAAACAGCTTTGCAGTCTGGCACATTAACCCACAGTGCCACACCAGGACTCTCCAATGTAACTAACACCCTATTGATCTTAAACTAGAGAATCTCCTTTACTCTTTCTTGTATTGCAGTCCTACTGGCATTGGATTCGCTTTCCTTCATCTCCTACATTTCCCTTATCTCATTGCCTGTTGGCTGCTGTCTAAAAGCCGTTTCCTTCTTTTTCTTTGGTCCAATTTAATATTGTTTTCACTATGATCTACTGTCATGATGAGACACAGAAGACACTGTTGAGTCTTTTAGGAGAACTTTTTATTATAGCTTGGCTGAAAGTTTACAGTAAAAATTAGTTTTTCATTAAACAATGGATTCAGATTTTGTTTTGTGACATTGGTTGCCATCCCCTTAACTAATAGTACTCTGCCTACTTCATCCCTGAGTTTCCTGTTTCCATTCATCCTTTGTTCCCTGTCCCTTCCTACCTTCTGGGCAACTGCTGCCTTTTGGGTTTTGTGTTGTTGGTTATATTGAGTAGTATATTCCTTCCTGGTGTTATTACTCACATTATGTTGTTGCTGTTAAATGCTGTCAAGTAGAATTCTAACTTTTAGTGACCCTGTAGATGGTTTCCAAGAAGCAGCTGATGGGTTTCTCAGAGCAGCTGGTAGGTTTGGACCACCCAGCTTCTGATTCTCAGTCAGTACTTGTCCTACACTGCCGTAACAGGAATCCATTCACATGATGTTGTTGTTGTTGTAAGTACCGTGGAGTCGGGTCCAACACATAGTGACCCTGCACAGGGTTTCTGAGGCTGTAAATCTTTACAGGAGCAGAACACCTCATAGTTCTCCCACGGAACTGCTGGTAGTTTCAAACTGCTGGCCTTACGGGTGGCAGCCTGACTCATAACCACTACATTACCAAATGCCTATCTATTGTTTAGATGAAAGTTGGTCCCTGGGGTTGGGCTCAGTTTTAGGCTTGAGGAGTAGCTAAGAGTGGCAATCTCTAGCAGACCCATAAGCCTGGTCCTTTAAATGATTTTTAGTTTTGTTCTATATTTTTAAAAATGTTTTCTCTCTGACCTGGACCTTCTACTGTGAGCCTGATCAGGCACAAGCCCATCTAGTATGTCTGGTCTTAGGGTTGTACAGGTTGTGGTTCACACGGTCCATTCATTCTTTGGACTGATTGTCTTCACTGTTCTTTGCTCTAAACAGGGAGTGAGACCAATAATTGCATGGCCACTGTCAAACGTTTAATATGCCAGTCACTACCCAGGATTGGGCAGTGTTTCGTTCTGCTGTGCCTAAGGTCACTATGGGTCGGTACGGACTTGATGGCACCTAACAACAACAACTCATCATAGTACCATGTAGAACATTTTCTTTGTGGACTATGTTATGTCAAGTGACCCAGATGTCCCCTGAGACTGTGTTCTTAAATCCCCAAGTTCAATGATTCATTTTCTCAAAGTGTTTGGTTGTAGCTAAAAAGTTTTCAGAACTTTATCTCCAGTATGTTCTACTACAGCCATAGATATATGTGGAGCACATACAAATAAATATGTAGCAATGTCCTCTGCCAAATGTATATAAACTCATGGGTGTACTCCTGTTCATCTTCCAACATCTGTTCATGATCTACCTTTTTATCTACTCAGAGATATTGTTTGTTATTACTATTCTTGAAGGGTATAGTTTCTCTATCTTCCCACTTTTCCTTTGGGGCCTATGCTATTGAGTTGGTATGCTCCTTTCTCCTTTCTTTCCTTCCTTTCTAGTTTCTTCCTTCCTCTTATTAGTTCAAAACCAACCAGAATGAAGTCAAACAAAACAAAGTATATACTGAGTATTTATGTACCTGACCTGCGTCTTAAATCCCCAAGTTCAATGATTCATTGTCTTCAATACATTAGTATTGAAGACAAATATGATCCCTTTCCACGTGTCTGTCTAGTAGAAATTCAGAGTCTGTCTATTTGCTTAGGATTTGGATTGAAGATGGCAAAGCAAAAAAGGAGAAGAAATTTGGATCTTTTATGACACCTTTGAGCCACTGAACTAACCAATTTCGAAGTCACCCTAACTATAAATATCCCAGTCAATGAGAAGGTAATTTGATAAATTACTCTGGTTACTTAAGCCATTTATAGTTAGGTTTTCTATTTATTGTCCTAATTGAGCCAAAGAGTAACAAATGAGATGCCCCAAGAATTTTTGGGTTTGCTCAGTTTCCTTACCTATTCCCAGTACAAGAGTAAGTTTCTGTTATCAGAATATATTCACCTTATGTTCATTAAATAAAATGATATATATTTTGGGAGGGAGAAGCAGACATGTACATCTTTCAAACAGTTAAAGGCAGCTGAAAGCTTAGCAGCTATTTAAAGCCCATGATAAATGTCTAGATTTCTCAGAAGCATTCTGTGTTTGCAGGTCGACAGAAGAGAACTTTAATAACGGCTGCAAAATTCCCCCTTTAAAGTTGAATTTAAAGTAACATTTAAGACTGTGCATATTGGCTGCAGATTCCTTCCCATAGTCTTCCTGGGAGTTTCCCACCAACAAAATGTGAGCTATTATTAATAATAAGGTCACTATTTTAAAAAAAAAGCTGCTTATTCAATCAGATTCGAATATGGCTTTCTAGCCCACTGAATAAAGGAATTGCATGTATTTTCACAAATTTGGGGGTCTGGATGCATTTCTGCAATTTTCCTCAATGCTTTGCAAAAAGTTAAAATAACTTTTTTTTCTCTCTCATTTTTCCTCAACTCTGAAACCACAACAGAATGGGAGGTACTGGTTTGGGACTTTGGAACCAGCATATACTGTGTTCAATTTTGTTTTCCTTGCTTCAATGAAGTTAGTTCTTTCCTCTTTCACTCTGGAAGTAAGGAGAAAAATAAATACTATTTTTATTAATAGGACTCAGCGGTACCTTACACAAGCCTGTCTGGGGGCATCAGAGAAAGTAAGATGTGGGGAGAAAAATATGGAAAGAAATGTCCCGGGAAAGAATTTCAGAGTTCATGGATATGACTGTGGCCTGCCGGGAAATATAGAAGAAAGGGAAATGCATTTTCTGTCTGTAACATTATATAGCCATGGTCTATAGTAGAGAAGAGTTTTGTTTTTTGTGGCAGCCCGGAGATTCCAACAAATGTTTATACATTTAATGTTGAGTGTAGAATCTCAGTAACATTCTCATGAATTTAAAATTGAGCTTTTTAATCTCCTCCTGTGGATTGTAGAAGAGTTGAAGTAATTATAAAAAGATGAAGGTGAAAGGAAATACAGAGAATAATTCACTCCCTTTATTCTGCCGAGAAGAGTAAGGTCCAGAATCAGGGAGTGATTCATCCAAGGTGACAAAAGAGATATGGTGGGTGAAACAGGGGACCGGAATTCAATTCCAGTCCTGTCACTACCTATGTGATCATGTGTTAGTTCTATGATTTCACTAGGTTCCAGATTCCTCACTTCTACTCTGGGGATCACCATAACACGTTTTTCACAGACTCACTATACAAAAATTGATGAAATAATACCTCTAAAGGGCTCTAAGGAGTTCTGGTGTGGTGCTGTAAGATCAGCACTGGACTGCTAACCACAGGGTCAGCAGTTCGCACCCACCAGCCACTCCTCAGAAACCCTATCCAGGAACCAGCTTGACAGCACTTAACAACAACTAAGAACTGAATGCCTGGCAAATAGTATGTGCTCAACAACTATAACTTAATTATAAATTAAGTCCCAAGTCCTTGGGTGATGCAAATCGTTACTATACTTGGCTGCTAATGAAAAGGTTGAAGGTTTGAGTCCACCCAGAAGCACTTCAGAAGAAAGACTTGGCTTCCAAATAATCAACCATTAAAAATCCTATGGAACACAGTTCTATTCTGACACATATGGGGTAGGAAATGACCCAGCGATTTTAAGGCTAGACTCAGGAGAAATCTGTCAGAGGTATGACACTGACCTTGTCTTGCTTTGTCCCTGTTATGTCAGTTCTCCCGAATACCCCATTTAGTGGTTGTTGATAGAGCAGAGACTACTCCAAAGAGGGAAAATAGACTTGAGCTATCAGTCCCCAAACTTCAGATCCAAAGCAACAGTAAGGAATTAGTCTGTTTATTCAACGTTTATGGAATACCAAGACATATTCCCTCATCTTGCATTTGTCTGCATTTGAGCTTGCCCAAGGGTGTTCTCTTCTGTTGTTGTTGCTTTGTGTCTCCTCTTATTCCTTTCTGCACAAGAAGAATGTAACTTGCCAGATGCAGGCTTAAGTGCTGTGTGACTGGAGAATACCCATGCTCAGGGGGATAGATTTTAAGATTCATCAGTCTGTTAATGGGCTTGGTGAAAAGGCTAGGTAAGATAGCATTCATTTTTGGTGGAGAAGACAAAGATCAGATTGTGAAGAGGTGATGAGAGATCCCTCCATAAGCTGAGCTGGAGACTCGTATGGATCAGATATCTTGTGACTGGCAGTCTCCACAAATCCACAAGTATTTGCCTCGCTCTCTCCATTACAGCCACTAATAGGTTAGATAACAAAAGCAAGCGAAATGTCTCAGGAGACGATCGTGCAAAAAAGCACAGCTGTCATCTGACTCTCCCATTAAGCCATTTCACTGGTGTAGTTTAAAGCAAGAACAAGGGGCTGTGAAGGCATTATCAGAGTGCAGACCTTGATGGAAATAAAATACTGCCAAGAGCTGGGAGGGTGCATCAACAGAATGCAATTCTCTAATTCATTAACTCTCCAGCTCCCCTTGTGAACAGTCATTCTTACCTCATTTTACAAATAAGCAAGGAGCCATGGAGCTTGGTGTGGTTCTGGCCATTCAGACAGCTGGTCCTTTAAGCTCCTCTCCTTCCTCGCCTTCAGAGGAAATCCAGACTCAAGAAAATCACTTGTCCAATGTCACACAGCTCATGGGTCTGTCTGTCCTCAGGATCTTGTTTCCTGCTCCATATTTCTCTCTGCAGGTAGCAGTGGAATAGAAAAGGAGTCATTCCTGGGTTGCTAGGAAGACAAAAGGAAGAAGGCATGTGAAGTGGCCAGGAGTCCAAAAGAAACTAGAGGACTGGAGAATGGAGGCCAGGCTAGAACCAGACACAAATCCAACCCCTTCATCAATATGGCGATGCCAGTCCTGACCCATCCGCATCAGTGTATGGTGGGGGAGATTGGTACTTTGAGATGCTGGGAATCTCTTTAAGATCCTAGGTTGAAAAAGGACTCAGTCCTCAGCCCCAAACTACCAAGGGAGTCCATTCATTCTATGCCAGGTTAGAAGCTGGTTGAGGAATCCAAGGCCCTACCATTCCTTCCATCAGGACTTTAAGGTAAAAAGGAAATGCTTGTCTCTTAATCTGTGTTTTTCAGTTCTCTTCATCTTTGGAAGTGAGGGGGAAGGAAGCCCTAATAATTGTCTGTGGGCTTGAGTGTATCCCTGGTCTAGTTGGGGATTGGTGGTGGTGTTAAGTGCTGCTGAGTCAGTTCTGACTCACAGTAGCCCTGTAAAGGGCTTCAGAGGAGTTGCTGGCCAGGTAGCTGTTTTCTAAATTTCATGGCGCCAGAAAGTAAGCACTTCAGCTGTGCAGTTCAAACCAACCTTGCGGTCCAGTGCACCAGGACTCCCAACACCATAGTCCTGCTTTGTCTGAGCAAAATCAGTGACCTACAGGGAAGGCTTCAGGAGGACGAGAAGAGGAAGAAAGACCAGGCAAATGAAGTGCCAGGAGTCCAAGAAAAGAGCTGGAGGAGGGAGGCTGATTAGAGATTAGGGAGATGATTAGAGAATGGATTTGTTCAACAGATACACTCAGGGAGTCCTTCTGGGCAGGACATGGTGGCAGGATACATAAAACTTTTCTTTCTTCCTTCACCAACATTTAATGAAAAGAGAAATCATCCATCAAAGAGGGTTTCTTTTTCTGTGTTTTTTTTTTTAGCTTTTTATTGTGAAATGAGTGAAGATTTACAGAGCTGCCCCTTCTTGTAGCCTCTGTGTCAATCCATTTCATTGAGGGTATTCCTCTTTTTCACGGGCCCAGTACTGTACCAAGTATGTTGTCCTTTTCCAGGCTTTGGTCCAAAGTAAATGAGACAAAGTCTCACCATCCTCAGTTCTAAGGAGCATTCAAGTTGTACTTCTTCAAAGACAGATTTGTTTGTTCTTCTGGCAGTCCATGGTACTACCGATGTTTTTTGCCAACACCATAAGACAAAGGTATCAACTCTTCTTCTGAAATTGGCAATGCTATCCCTCGTTCTGACTTTTTCTGATTTCACTTTGAATTTCTGGCAGTTCCCTGGAAATGTACTTCTCAAGTGTTGTTGTTTTTTTTTTTTTCAAGTGTTTTTTAATTATCTTCAACAAAATTTTATGTATGTGAGAGATTAATGATAGTTTGATGATTTCCACATTTTGTTAGATTATCTTTCTTTGGGATGGACATTTATATGGTTCTCTGCCAGTCAGTTGACCAAGTAGCTGTTTCCAATTTTTTTTGGCATAGGCAAGCAAGCACTTCTACCTTTGTTGAAACATCTCATTTGGTCTTCTGTCAATTCCTGGAACCTTGTTTTCACTCAGACCTTCAGTGAAGCTTAGACTTCTTTTTTCAATACCTTTGGTTCTTGATCATGAATAAAGGAATTTCCAATGAATAGGTCTTTGGTATTGCAAAGTTCAACCATGTGGTCTCCACTGTCTTTTCTATGACCAAAACCAGATATTCCAACTACTGGCCTTTCTTTGTTTTCAACTTTCACATTCCAATCACCAGTAATTATCATAAATCTTGATTGCTTATTTTATCAATTTCAAACTGTAGCACCTCTTAAAATTCTTAATTTCTTCATTTTTGGCAGTAGTGATTGGTGCATAAATTTGAATAATAATCATGTTAACTGTAAGTATATGGATTTTAGTCTATCAACTGATAGCATTGTGTTTCAGGAAAGATTTTGAAATGTTGATTAAACAATGAAAAATAAGCTGTTCCTCTCTAGTTTGTCAATCCTGGCATAGTAGACTGTTTGATTGTGGGACTCAAAATGGTCAATACCAGTCCATTCCAGTTTATTAGTGCCTGTTGTTGTTGTTAAGTGTCGTCAAGTTGGTTCTGACTCATAGTGACTCTGTTTAGGGTTTCCAAGGAATGGCTGATGAATTTAAACCTCCAACCTTGTGGTTCAAACCAACCTTGCAGTCCAGTGCTTCATCCCACAGTGCCACACAATGAATGCCTAAACACAGAGTTTCAGACAATGTATTCATTTTTTGACAACTTTCATCATACACCGTCTATTCCTTGTCCTGATTATAAATGGATGATTTCAGTTGTTTCTTCTCATTGTGAATCATGCCACATCAACAAATGAGTGTCCCCAAAGCTCGACTCCATCCATTTAATTAAAGTGGACTCTATTTTGAGGGAGTAGCTCTCCCTCAGTCATATTTTGTGTGACTTCCAATCTGAATGGGACATAGTCCAGCACTATATCACACTAGCATAGTGGTTACGAATTGGGCTGTGAACTTCAAGGTCAGCAGTTCGAAACTACCAGCTGTTCCGTGGGAGAAAGATGAGGCTTTCTGCTCCCATAAAGATTTACAGCCTCAAAAACCTTGTACAGGGTTGCTATGAGTTGGAACCGACTCCACGGCACATAATAACAACAACAATATCACACTATGTTCTATTGCTATTCATGAGGTGTTCATCAGTCATTTTATTCAGACATAGATCACTCAGTCCTTCTTCCTAATCTGTTGTAGTCTGGAAGTTCCACTTACACCTCTCTACCATAGGTGACATTGGTAGTTCAAATACTGGTGACATAGCTTCCAGTATCATAACAATACACAGACCACCACAGTATGGCATTCGGACAGATGAGTGGTGGTGTGGATAGATGAGAGGGCTTCAAAACGTAGATACACACAACAGTATATATATGTTTTTGTTGTTGTTAAGTGACCTCAAGTCAATTCTGACCCATAGCAAGCCTGTATAGGGTTTCCAAGGAGCAGCTGACAAGTTTGAACCACCAACCTTGCAGTTCAAATGATTTTGCAATATGACACATTGGCCCAGAGTGCCACACCAGGATGCTAGTATATATATATATAAAATACACACACATACCCATATGTATAAAGTGTAGTGTTATAGACTAAGTAACAATAGACTGCTAACTACAAGGTTAGAGATTCAAACCCACCAGTCACTCCTTGGAAATCTTATACAGGGGTGCTATGAGTCAGAACTGACATGGAAGCATTTAACAACAACAGCAACAACATATATAAGGGAGCTTCAAAAAGTTTGTGGGAAAATTCCTTTATTTTTCAACTCCATTTTTCCAGATATGTGCTAATGCACTGGGCTGCAAAGTTGGCTTGAACCACAAGGTCGATGGTTCAAGCTCAACAGTCAATCTTGGAAACTTCTATGAGTCAGAACTCACTCAATGGCACTTAACAACAACAACAATATAAATATAATATAACAGGAGTGCTGGAGTACTGGTATGGCATTGTAGAATAAGCATTAGACTATTAATCACAAGGTCATCAGTTCAAATCCATAAGCCACTTCTCAGAAACCCTATATTAGGTGGCTCTGAGCCATTACTGGCAGCACTTAGCAACAACAACAGTAGGAGTACTGGCAGTATTATAGGATAAACACTGGACTGCTAATTACAAGGTCAGCAGTTCAAGCCCACCAGCCATTTCTTAGAACCCCTACATAGGGTCACTATGAGTCAGAACTGACTTGAA
>NW_006408628.1:6562795-6589356 GCF_000296735.1 Chrysochloris asiatica
CTTCGGCATGGATTACATTTCAATGTAAAGAAAACAAAAATCCTCACCACTGGACCAATGGAGAAAAGATTGAAATTGTCAAGGACTTCATTCTTGGATCAACTATCAACACTCATGCATGTAGTAGTCAAGAAATCAAGTGACATATTGCATTAGGCAAACCTGCTTCACGTGAACTTTTTAAAGTGTTGAAGAGCAAAGATGTCAGCTTGAGGACTAAGGTGCACCTGACCCAAGCCATGGTGTTTTCAATGACTTCATATGCATACAAAAGCTGGACAGTGAATAAGGAAGATAGTAGAAGAATTGATGCTTTTGAGTTCTGGTGTTGGAGGAGACTATTGAAAGTGCCATGGGCTGCAAAAGAACAAACAGATCTGTTTTGGAAAAAGTGCAGCCAAAGTGCTCCTTGGAGGCCAGGATAGCCAAACTTTATCTCTCATAATTTGGACATATTGTTAGGAAGGACCAGTTTCTAGAAAAGAATATTGTATTTAGCAAAATGGAGGGTCAGGGAAAATGAGGAAGACCCCCCCAGCAAGATGGATTGGCAAAATGGCAGCGTTAATGGACTCAAGCACGGTAACAATGTGAGGTTGGCCCTGGACCGGGCAGTGTTTTGTTCTGTTGTGCATAGGGTTGCTATGAGTCAGTACCGACTAGATAGCACCACCTAACAAGAACAACAGCAATACACACAAACACATATATGTATATGTGTGTATATATGGAGTCCTGGTATGGTGCTATAGGATAAGCACTAGATCATGAGGTTGTTTTGATTGGCAAGATAGGCAGTTCAAATTCACCAGGTGCTGGAAACAATGACAACATATATATACATGGGAGTATGGTGACTCCATACGATCAGCATTGAACTATGAACCACATGGTCTATGGTTTGAGATTGTCTGCTGTTCCATGGGAGAAAGATGAGACTTTCTGTTCCAGAGAAGATTCAAAGCCTCAGAAACCCTACATACACTAAAAAGCTATCTGAACTCTTTGAGTAAATGGTTGGGTTTTAGAGTAAAGGCTGAAGCCACCATCATATGGTGTTCTGTCTGGGTTTTTCTGGGGGAAGATATCTATAATGTCGATATATTTAGATATTTCTTTATAAACTACAGATAATAAACATTCAGTTCCCTACCAGATCAGTGCTTCTCAGACTTCAGTGTGCATACCAGTCACCCCAGGATCTTGATAAAATGCAGATTCTGATTCAGCAAGTCTGAGTTGTAACTGACTACACCACACTTAACAACAACATATATAAGGTGGTGGTGGTGTGCTGACATTGTGGTTAACAGTCAAAGGCATACCTCACTACACTACTTACATAGGTATTGTTGTTGTTAAGCACCATCGAGTTGGTTCCCACTCATAGTGACACTGTATAAGGTTTCTGAGGTGTGGGTGGTTGGTTCGAACTGCTGACTTTGTGGATCAAACTGACCTTGTGGTCTAATACTTATCTGCTTATCCTACAGCACCACTTATACATATATGTGTATATATAAGGCCAAACTGGATATCAGAAGAGACTGAAATGTATACTCTAGTGTAGAGATGCTAAAGCAAATGGAAGAAATGAGGGAGTAAAACAAAAATTAACAAAAAACTTACTAAGGGCAGCTCAAGATGACAAAGTCAAGTATTATCATGATGTGCAAAGATCTGAAATTAGAAAATCAAAAGGGAAGGACAGGTTCAGCATTTCTCAAGCTGAAACTACTGAAGAAAAAATTCAAAACTTGACTTGTAATATCGAAGGAGTCTAAGGAGTCCTGGTGTGGTATTGCAGGTTAATGCACTGGACTGTAAGGTTGGTTTGAACCCAAGGTCGGTGGTTCATGCTCACCAGCCACTCCTATGAAACCCTATATAGGGTCCCTATGAGATGGAACTAACTTGACAGCACTTAACAACAACAACAGCAGCATGAGCAAAATACTGAATAATGTATAAAGCAACAAGAAAAAGATGGAAGGAGTACAGGTCACTGTATCAAAAAGAATTGGTCAATGTTCCACCATTTCAAGAGGTACCTTATGATCCAGACCATGGTACTGAAGGAAGAAGTCCAAGTTTCACTGAAGGCATTGGTGAAACACAAACCTCCAGGAATTGGAGGAATACAAATTGAAATCTTTCAACAAATCAATGAAATAATGGATGCACCCATTCATCTATGCCAAGCTATTTGGAAGATAGCTACTTGGACAATTGATTGGAAGAAATCCATATTTATGCCCATTGTAAAGGAAGGTGATGCAAAGGACTGTTGGAATCACCCAACATTGCTTTTAATATCACATGCAAGTAAAATTTTGCTCAAGGTAATTAAACAATGGCTGTAACAGTACATTGACAGGGAATCCTGTTCAAACCCACCAGCCACTACTTGAAAATCCTTTACAGTGTTGCTGAGTTGGAAGCAATTCAACCGCACTCAACGACAGCAATATTATTCAGGCAACATTTTCATTGACATATGATTTAATGTTAATCAGGGAGCATATTGGCTCAGGATAAACAATATAATGCAAACCATAAGGTTGGCGGTTTGAGACCACTAAGTGTTCCGCAGGAGAAAGATGAGACTTTCTGTTCTTTCAGAAAGATTTACAGCCTCAGAAACCTTGTACAGGGTTGCTATGAGTCTGAACCGACTCCACGGCACATAACCACTATTGATCAGAATAGATTCAATGGCAGTTGATTATATCTCTACAGAAGCAGACTGCCATATCTTTTCCCCACAGACATGCTGGTGATTTTAACCACTGACCTTTTGGTTAGCAGCCAGGTGCTTTGACTGCATCACCTGGGCTCTACATATATGTGCATATTTGTATTTATTTATGTGTGTGTGTGTGTGTGTGTATAACTGATCTGTGGTAGTTAACAATGTTGCTGTTGTTACTAAGTGCCATAGATTTGCATCTGACTCATAGTCGATTCTCATAGTGACCCAGTATAAGGTTTCCAAGGCTGTAAATCTTTATGGGAGCAGAAGTCATTTTTCTCTGCAGAGCTACTGGTGGGTTTGGACTACCAACCTGGCATTTAGCAGTCAAGTGATTATCCTACAGCCCCACACCAAGACTCATTATATATTATATAACCAAATATTAAATGATTACCATCTGTATTGTATATTTTATTATAAATGTACGTTTTTCATTTTGAAAAAATTCTTAATTTTCACTCCAGGAAACTTAAATATGAATGAAAAATAAAAACTTGAAAAGTTAGAAAATAATGGGACGATATTAGGATTGGTGATTGGTATTAAATGTGTTGTCTCTAAGCTATTGTTTATATGGTTACTCTTTCTAAGAAAACGCTACTGTTTATTAAGAAAAATTGTTTTTGTGATTAAGTGTTGTCAAATGTTTCTGACTCATAGTGACTCTGTATAGGTTTTCTAAGGCTGTAAATCTTTGCAGGAGGAGAAAGCCTCATCTCTCACCCACGGAGCAGTTGTTGACTCAAACCACCAACATTGTGGTTTACAGTCCAGAGCTTCTTCTACAGAGCTACCACGTTTCATAAAGAAAAATAGACACAATATTAGTACTAATTTAGTATAAAAGAATTGTTATTAGAAAGTCCAGATTATAGGTAGTCCTTGTTTTACGACAGGGTTCCTTTCTGACAACTGTCATTAATTGGTTATTCACATAAATCAAATTCCTTTTTTGTCTTCTTTAGTCTTCATTACTATTGACTTGTATTTATCAGGGTCTTTATAAATTTGAGTTTTACTTGTCTTTGGGGGTTGAAGACATTACATATAAACTTACAGATATGATGACATCAGAAAATTGCTTGTCTAAAACTTTATATGTAGTATATAAGCAATGGACTTCTAACCACTAGGTCTGAGTTTCAAAACCACCAGTCACTCCCTAGAAACCCTATAAGGGTCTCTGTGATTGGAAATGACTTGACGGCACTTCGCAACAACATTACTAAGGGTAACATTTCAAAAGAAAACAAAATGGAAGTCATAATATGGTTCTTCATAATTTGTGTACATTGTAAGTTGGGGACTACCTGTTTATGAAAAAGTTTGGGAAATCAAAAAACTCAAGGATTACTCAGGGAGAAGTGATTCTTGGCTTTCATTATCACAGAAAAATAATTTGAATGTCTTTGGAAAATACAAATGCAACCACTTGTATATTAAAAACAAATGTTTGGCTTTTAAAAACATCAGTAAAAGAGAAAGTAACCAAATCATAGCACATATATTAAAAAAATAGGAAATAAGAAAGCAATGAAAGAATGAGAAACAAATTATGTATATATCTATATCTTAAAAACAGTTACTATATCCACTGTTTATATTTTTACACTCTACTTGCCAATGATGGCAATATACTATGTCATAAAGAACATCTTAATACATTTATGACAGCTAATTATCATTCAGGAGTTCAGAATGGTGCTTTAGAATAAGCATTGAACTTCTAAACCACAAGGTCAGTGGGTCAAACCCACGAGTCACTCCTTAGAAATCCTATACAATGTTGTTATGAATTGAAAGCAATTCAAACACACTCAACAACAGCAATATTGTTCAGACAACTTTTAATTGACATATAGTTTAATTGACATTTAGTTTAATGTTAATCAGGGAGCACAGTGGGTCCATAGGATAAGCACTGTACTGTGAACCATAAGGTTGGCGATTTGAGACCACTAGGTGTTTTTCAGGAGAAAGATGAGAATTTCTGCTCCCTCAGAAAGGTTTACAGCCTCAAAAACAGGGCCACTATGATTGGCACTGACTCGATGGCACTTAACAATAATAACAAATGTCAATCAACTCAACTAATCATGACATTTAAATAAAGATGCATAAATAAATGATTATTAGTCATCAGAAGAAGCTCTGGTAGCGTAGTGATTACAAATCAGGCTGTGAACCTCAAGGTTGGCAGTCCGAAACTACCAGCTGTTCCACGAGAGAAAGATGAGGCTTTCTGCTCCCGTAAAGATTTACAGCTTCGGAAACCGTATTTATGGTAGCTATGAATCGGAACCAACTCCACGACACATAACAACAAAAGTCATATAAAGGAGTCTTGCTGTAGTGCTATAGGATAAGTATTGGACTGCTAACTGCAAGGCCAGCAGTTCCAACTCACCAGTTGCTCCTCAGAAACCCGATATGGACTTTTTATGAGTTAGAGTCCACTCAACAATGCTTAGCAACAATAACTAATAATAAAAAGAAACTCATATATAAATATAGAGTATAAGAGAAATATCAAAATTGTAATTAGCAGCCATTAGTAAATAATGAACATAAAATCACTGTACATATGGGAAGTAGACTAAGTCTTACTCTGAGGATAAATTCATAATCTTAAGCATTTCCCTCATTAGTGAGACAGAATAAAAATAACTGGACTAAGCATTCACCTAAATTATTATTTGGGAAACATATACACACAGAAGGAAATACAGAGCAAATGCAGAAATCAGTGAATTAGGAAACCATTAAACCAGTATGATTGATGACTAAACTCAAGAGCTAATTCTATGATAAAACCAATCTCATATATAATTAAAATATTGGTTCTCAATGGTTCCAGCTATTATTCTCATGTTCACAACTCATGACAAGTACTCACTCTCTCTTCTCTGATAAATTTAGAAGACTTGGTTTCCTTTAAACCCAAAGGGGTTAAAAGGGTCTTTCCAGTCACCCAACAATGAGGAAGAACCCTAGGCAGCCAGCGACCATAGGCCGCACACCATTTGCTCTCTTCTACTTGCTCTGTGATCCTGCCTGGCCCCATGGCAAGCTTTTAGAGACTTCTCCCAAGATGACTGCTGCCTAAAAGAGGAGCGACTTCTGCACTGACAGAATCACTATTGAGAACATCTCCAACTTTCCTTGATCCTCCGGTTGGCGTCTTCCCATAGGGAAATTTATCTGATTGATGAGCTAGAGGAGGAACCCAATCCTGAGCACGGGAAGGTGCAGGGTTTTTTGTTGTTGTGGCTTTTGTGTGTGTGTGTGTGGTTGAGTAAGTAGTGTCAGTTCTGAAGATTGGGCACCCAGTCTTGGGTCCCAAAACTTCAATTTGAAGAAATATAATCCAGTTGCCGAGGAACAATTCTGATACATTGACACCCACGTGATTGACACCCACGTGATTGAGTAAGAGTAGACTTATGTTCAGTAGGGTTTTCCTTTTTTCGGAAGCACCACTGGGTGGTTTCGAACCTCCAATCTTTTGCTTAGTAGCCAAGTACATTAAACATTTGCATACCCCAGGAACTCCAAAGGGGAATATAAGAACATTCATTCTTCATAGCTAAAGTGCTCTCCGGTTCAATTTTACAAGCAATTAAGCTGATCATGTCTTCTTGATCCTGGAGTTAACTCTCAATAGGTTCAGAACTCTGAAGAGAGAGTGGTATAAGTATTAGCATCTTAAAACTCAGTATGGGGCATTATGATATGCAAGACATTAAACAGGCTTTTAAAGTCCTGGTGTGGCATTGCAGGTTAATGTGCTGGACTGCAAGATCGATTTGAACTGCAGGTCAGCAGTTCAAGTTCACCAGCCGATCCTCAGAAACTCTATACAGGGTCACTATGAGTAAGAACTGACTCAACAGCACTTAACAACAACAACAACAAAGTGGGATTTGGCCCATGGTCTGGGGCTGTTGTTAAGTGTTGTTGAGTCAGTTCAGATTCATAGCAATCCTGTATAGGGTTTCTGAGGAGCAGCTGGTGGGTTTGAACTGCCAACCTTGTAGTTCTCAGTCCAGTGCTTATCCTACAATGTCACACCAAGAGGCTATGCTCTGGAGTATTCTATATAAAATCTTGAGCCTTTCACCTGACATTTTAACACACTGAGAACACATACCTTAATAAATACTGCTCTATCCTGGCATGGTGCTGTAGAATTGGCACTGTACAGCTAACCTTTAGGTCAGCAGTTCAAACCCACCAATTGCTCTTCAGAAACCCTATATAGGATTGGTATGAATAGGAACCAACTTGACTCGACAGCACTTAACAACAACAACAATAATACCCATGGAAACCCTGGGTGACACACAAAATTAAGCTCTAGGCTACTCATCTAAAAGTTGGCTGTTCAGTCCCACCCAGAAGGTGCTTGAAAGAAAGACCTGATGATCTACTTCTGAAAGGTTGTTGTTGTTGTTAAGTACCTTGGAGTCGGTTCCGACTTATAGTGACCCTGCACAGGGTTTCTGAGGCTGTAAATCTTTAAGGGAGCAGAAAGCCTCATCTTTCTCCTGTGGAACAGCTGGTAGTTTCGAACTGCCGACATTGAGGTTCGCAGCCCGATTCGTAACCACTACGCTACAAAGCCATTAAAAATCCTATCAAAAACGGTCCCCCGAATTAGAATGGACTCAATGGAAATAATCAATGTCTTCTGATTGTTTGTTTGTTGGTGGTGGGTGGGGGTGTGAGTGTGATTTCTATCAATAAACAGAAGAGTTGCATTCTAAGGGGTTTCTCTCTGAAGAGTTCAGTATGGCCAAGATGGTGGGAAAATTCTAGATTAAAAGGAAAATGCTCCTTTCCTTGACTTATTGCTACGCACATAAGACACTGTTGCATGCCAGCTTAATTTCACATTGCCACATAATCTTCCCCTCCCTTTGGAGCAGATGAGCTGCCCCAGGCATATTTCCAGACAGGCACTGTTCCTGGAATTATGCATAACCTATCCATATTACATATGAGACAGATTCCCTTAGAGAAGAATGAGTCTTCAAAACTTATATTAGTATGCCTGCTTATAAGCACTTGGAACATCATAAAATCAAAATTTCAATCCATTTTCTCCAAGAGATGGCTGAATCAATGTATAACATTAGGTTTTGACATTTGCTTAATAAGAACCAGATCACTGGGATTAGGAAAGTTTGCAGTGTATTTACTGCACATTGCTGCTCCTGGCTCCTTGCACCAAAGATGGGTGTTTCCCATAATATGTGATTGTGACATATGACACAACAGATGTGTTTTGGATGGAAAAACTAGAAACTTAAAGTGGTGTCTACTTTGTATACCGTGGCTGAATTGCCTTGTCAGCTGCTCGGGTTGTGAATAGATCTTGATGACTGTATGCTTTTACCAAGTTTATGAACCCATGAAAACAATTTAAAATTTAAAAACCATCATCATACCAAGCTTGCTATTTGGAAGATGTTTGGTAAAATTTGCATACTGACTGCAATTCTTTTATTTTTCCCAAAGATTCACCTCTCTCTTTTCTTCCTTCAGTTTTTCTTTTATTCTTATCTTTCTCCTTTTCTCTTCTCTCATTAATTTTCTTTGTACTTTTGTTTCTCTTTTAAAACAATGCCATAAGTTATAAATAAGGTAGCAATGGATTACCATTTCTATCTGAACTGTATCAGAATAGGAAATGAAACTCAGTCTAAGGGGTGTTGTTACTGTTAATTGCTGTAGAGTCAGTGCCAACTCATGAGGACCCTGTAATAGCATTTCTGAGGAGTGTCTGGTCATTTGAACTGTTGACCACACTGCTGTCCATGCTTTTCCTAAAGGGCCAAACTAGGACTCCTAATCCAAGAGTAGTCTTCATATAAGGGAAAACAAATCACACCAGGCCCTGATTTCACCCTTTCAGCTCCTGGGGAATTCACAGTGGAGAATGACATCCTTTAGTGAGGCCTTTAGTCTTTCATCTCCAAGGAGGACTTGTGTTTGCATATTTCTGGGAGCTTGACCTCTGACTTGTAAGTCAAGATGTTAGTTGATGAACTAGTATTCATATGAAATAAAATCTGACCTATTTTTATGGAATTTTATTTCTGCTGAGTCCCTCTGCAAACAGAGAACTTGTTTCTCTAGTAATGCTCAGCAGTGTAAATCTCTCTTTGGATCAGTTGGCCTCTTCTCCGAATTGGTAAGGCATGAGCTACGTGGGTGAAAAAAGTGGGGACGAAATAGGATAGCACAGCAGAATTAGGACACACATCATGAAAAGTATGGTGGAATGGAAAATGGCAGAAAGTGGCATCTGACCTCCTCTAACTTCATTGGGGGTGTGTGTGTAGGGGGGGTGTATCACCATCAGCATATCAGTCCAAGTTTGATTCCCTATGAAGTGTAAGTCAGACATCTGCCCTCCAACCTTTTTATCCATCATGACACTACCCGTTTCTCCTGAGGCACTCTGTACTTTGCTGCATTTGATGATTCATTGCAGTAGAAACACAGAACTCATAGACAATACTCATCATGGGGTTTATTAAAAAAGTAACTGGCTGAAATTCAAGATCAGAAGCACTCAGGATACACAGTTATTCCTTTAATTGTTCCTACAGGCATGACCTGGCCCTGTGATCTACCAGCCTCTGTTTTGTTAAGTCAAGTGTTGCAAAGCTCTTTTAGTTCTGCTGATTATGTACCCAGAAGTACCCTACCTCACCAACCAGCCTGAACCTAGTCCTCCTGTCACCAAACCCTCCAAGTAAGTGCCTGGAGGTAACACACTCTGCCAGCAAGTTTCACTCAGTGGCCCAGGAAGCCCAGAGATCTCAGGTCCACAGGATATAATCCACTCCTAACTCTTCTTTGAATATATCCCACCTGAATTTAGAGACGATCTGAATAACATATTTGATACATTAAACACTAAAGACCAAAGACAAGAAGAGTTGTGGGATAACATCAAGACAGGAAGAAAACAAAAAGTCATTAAGAAGACAAGAAAGAAGGAAAAGATCAAAATGGATGTCAAAAGAGACTGTGAGATTTGCTCTCCATCGTAGAGATGCTAAAGCAAATGGAAGAAATGAGGAGGTACACAAGCTAAGAAGAAAATTTCAAAGGTCAGCTTGAGAAGACAAAGTCAAATGCTACAATGAAATGTGCAAAGATCTGGAGTCAGAAAACCAAAAGGGAAGAATACACTCAGCATTTCTCAAGCTGGGAAAACTGAAGAAAAAATTCAAGCCTTGACTTTCGTTATTGAAGATTTATCTGGACAAATTATTGGATGATGCAGAAAGCATCAAAAGAAGATGGAATACACAGAGTCACTGTAACAAAAGAAAATGGTTGATGTTTAAGGTGCATTGAAGGAATTGGCAAAGAACAAGGCACCAGAAATTGATGGAATAAAAATTGAAATCTTTCAAGAAGGTGAGGTGGCACTGGAGGCACTCACTCATCTCTACCAAGAAATTTGAAAGACAACTATCTAGCCAACTAATTGGAAGAGTTCATATTTTCCAAAGAGAGGTGACCCAACAAAATGCAGAAATCATCTGACAATATCTTTGATACCCCATGTGAGTAAAGTTATACTAAGGTAATACAGAAATGGCTGCAAGCATACATTGACAGGGACCTTCCAGAGATTCAAGTTGGATTCAGAAGAGGATATGGAACAAGGGATATCATTGCTGATGTCCGATGGATCTTGGCTGAAAGCAGAGAATGCCAGAACGATGTTTACCTGTGCTTTATTAACTATGCAAACACTTTCAATTCTATGAATCATGAGAAGCTATGGACAACATTGCAAAGTATGAGTATTCTGGAATGCTTAATTGTGCTCATGAGGAATCTGTATATGGATCAAGAGGCAATTGTTTGAACAGAACATGGAACACTGAGTGGTTTAAAAATAAGAAAGGTATACAATAGGGTTGTATTCTTTCAGCATATTTATTCAACCTGTTGTTGTTAGGTGCCATCAAATCAGTACTGACTCATAGCAACGTTATATACAACAGAACGAAATACTGCCTGATGCTGGGCCAACCTCACAATTGTTGCCATGTTTGAACCCATTGATGCTGCCACTTTGCCAATCCATCTCACTGGGGGTCTTCCTCTTTTTCTCTTACCCTCCACCTTACCAAACATGATATCCTTCTCCAGCGACTGGTCCCTCCTGACAATATGTCCTAAGTATGAGAAATGAAGTTTGGCCATTTTGGTCTCCAAGGAGCACTCTGGTTGCCCTTTTCCAACATAGATCTGTTGGTTCTTTAGGCAGGCCATTGCACTTTCAATAGTCTCCTCCAACACCATAACTCAAAAGCATCAATTCTTTTAAGGTCTTCCTTATTCACTGTCCAGCTTTCGCATGCATATGAGGTTACTGAAAATACCATGGCTTAGGTCAGGCTCACCTTAGTCCTCAAGCTGACATCTTTGTTCTTCAATACTTTAGAAAGGTCTTGTGCAGTAGATTTGTCTAAGCAATACATCATTTTATTTCTTGACTGTTGCTTCCATGAGTGTTGATAGTTGATCCAAGAAGAATGAAGTCCTTGACAACTTCAATCTTTTCTCAGTTGATAAGAATGTTGTTTGTCGGTCCAATGGTGAGGAGTTTTGTATTCAACCTGTATGCTGAGCAAATAATCCAAGAAGCTGGGTTATATTAAGAAAAATGTGGCATCAGGATTGGAGGAAAACTCATTAACAACCTGCGATATGCAGGTAATACAACCTTGCTTACTGAAAGTGAAGAGGACTTAGAGTACTTACTGATGAAGATTAAAGAGCACAACCTTCAGTATGAATTGCATCTGGATGTAAAGAAAACGAAAGTCTTAATTTTAAGCATAATGGGTTGACAAAACTGAGTAATACCCATGTTGTTGTTAACTACATTCAAGTTGGTTCCAATTCATAGCGACCCTGTATAAGGTTTCTGAGGAACCGTTGATGAGTTAGAACCACCGACCTTGCAGTTCAAATCAACCTTGCAGTCCAGTGCATTATCCTGCAGTGCCATACCAGGACTCCAATGCCTAGTTCAATAATTGGAGTACTGTTCTTTTATTATTAACTATCTAGCTTTTTGTAATTTATTATTGCACATACATATATATTTATAATCTATTATTGTTTAATAATATGATCATTTGAGTGTACATTATTATATTATTATTATTAACTATGTAAACTTATCTGCATGACCCTACTCCACAAGTATACCAGCCCCCTTATTTACATTATTAGCAAGCTAGCTAATCCCTTGTTGAGCACAAGCATCTCACAATTGCATAGTACTACCCACTCTGGTAGCGTAGTGGTTATGAATCGGGCTGCAAACCACAAGGTCAGCAGTTCGAAACTACCAGTTGTTCCACGGGAGAAAGATGAAGCATTCTGATCCCCTAAAGATTTACAGCCTCAGAAACCCTGTACAGGGTCACTATGAGTCAGAACTGACTCCACGGCACACAGTCAGCCAGCCACCCACTTATTGGAGTCCTGTTGTGACGCTATAGAATATGTACTGAACTGCTATCCATAAGGTCTGCAGTTCATCCCACCAGTCCTCTTTGGAAATGACATATAGGACCAGTGCTTACCAACAAACTAGGTGTTTGTTTAGAGTTACAAAGACTATAAAAGCCATATCAAGTAATTGCACTGTAGCTACTGATATAAAGTTCACAGACTTTAAGATCCCTGAAATGGAGGAACATCAAGCTGAAATGGATCAGTTCTGGGCATTTCATCACTGAGACTTACTGGAAAGAATGTCAAACTTTCATCATTGAAAAATATCTTAGAAATAATTTAGTCTGGTGGTTTCCAAACAAATCTAGCAGCTTTACCTTTTTTTGGAGTCCAAATCAGACTCCCAGTATTAAAAAAAAAAAAAAAAAAAAGTAGTAACAATCTTGTTCTGGATAAGACTCTCAAAGGGGGTTAAGGACCCACCATCTCTGTTCACTCATCACTTCCTCAAAGCTCTAGTCTAATTTGCCTGAAACAATGTTTGAAAACCACTGAAAGCCCACATGGTCCTAGACAGGCTTCTCCTCTACAGAATCCTTTCCAATTGATGATCCAGCCCCTCTCATAGGAAGCCACAGCGGCTTTATAAATGCCTGAGCTTCTTCGGACTTTCAACTTCCGGTCTTCAGGAACCCCTCAAACAAGCCTACTCCATTCTGTATGACACACCTTCAATGACAGGAGCACAGCTAATACATCTTCCTGTTTCTGAACATAATGTCTGTTTTCTCTTTGTACTTCCAGTGATTAACACAATAGCCTCATTGTTGTCGTTAGGTGCCATCGAGTCGGTATCGACCCATAGCGACCTTATGCATAGCAGAACGAAACACTGCCCATTCTTGGGCCAACCTCACTACTGTTGCCATGCCTGAGTCCATCGATGCTGCCACTTGGCCAATCGATATCCTTGTGGGTCTTCCTCTTTTTCTCTGACCCTCCACCTTCCCAAACATGATATCCTTCTCCAGTGATTGGTCCCTCCTGACAACATGCCCAAAGTATGAGAGACGAAGTTTGGCCATCTTGGCCTCTAAGGAGCACTCTGGCTGCACTTCTTTCAAAACGGATCTATTCACCAGAGACATTTGATCAGAGCTTGATCTAAAGAAAATGATAACAGCTAGGTGGTGCTGTGGGAATAAGCACCGGATAAAGTCGGTAGTTCAAATTCACCAGTGCCTCCTTGTAAACTCTGTCTAGGGTCACTATGAGTCAGAACCACTCAACGGCACTTAACAACAACAAATGCACTCCAGTTATTGAAGTAGACATTGGACTCATCGTTTTACATATATATCTCAATTTTGCAGAAACTCTGATAGACATTATTGATTCTTTGATAGAAGAGGGACTGAATCTGAGGGTTAGCTAACAAAGCAAGGCCACACATCTAGTAAGTAAAGGGATGGGGATTTGAAGCTAAGCTTATCTCAACTTATAACCACCTAATAGAGTCTAGTGGTTGAACCGTTTTGTAGATTCTCCTAGGCATAAGAGCTGGAAAGGGAGGAAACAAAGGACCTGTGAGTTATAATTTGACATTTTTCTTAATACAGTAAATGCATTTCCACCAACACCAAGCTCCATCTCTCCTTTCTTCTCTCTGTCAGTTTTCCTCCTGACTCAGATTTTTTTCTTCTAGCAGTCAATGGGTGGATACTGTCTGGATTCCTAAAGGGTTTGTACTACTAGAGTATCTCCACCCAGACCTGTCTGCTCTCCAATGACAGCAATGCAACGAATGCAATGGAGCTGGGCATAGCCTGGAGGAAATGAGATCAGAGACACATGTAAGTTTATAATACAGCCTCTGGCACATAGCAGATGAGCAAATGATTTAGTATCCTCCTTTCCTCTTAGAACAACTTCTTGCCAGCTTCCCACAGTCTCCTTCTCCAATTTCCTGTTCTGGAAGCTCTGATTTTGTCTGGGAATGATTTGATATTCCTGACCTTCCATGAAAAATGATGCTTCCCAGAAGACCCTATTATAATACCATATTATGGTAGTTAGGAAAATGAGTTTCCTCCTCAGACTCCACCCCCTCCTTATACTCTTCATTTATATCCCCCTCCCCCCATCACCTGATACTTCCTTCTTCTCTATCTACCTCAGTATGTGAGGCATTTGAGCCTCCTTGATTCTTTATTGTCTCTGACTTGAGTCCATGCCTTAGAAACTACATTGCAAATAAAGTCTGTGGTAGGAAACAGGTGTGATTTGTTGGTTGATGTCAAAGATATGGTTAGATGTTAGAAGCTAATTTCCAAGTGACTTTGTATTAGTGTCACTTATTGTGGTAATTCCTGTTGGCATAGCTCCTTCCACACCACGTCATGTAGAATCCGTAGTAATGTGTACTGTCAATTTTAATCACAGAATAATATGCAATAAATATCATTTTCTTCAGTATATTTCTTAGATTTTACGAATACAAACAATAAAATTGTTCCAAAAATCCTTACACATTGAATAGCAACATTATTCATTCAACGTTAAGTTAGGCTATGTTCCGTAGAGTCGGTTATAACTCATAGCAACCCTGTGTAGGGGTTCCAAGGCTGTAAATCTTTATGGGAGCAGAAAGCCTCATCTTTCTCTCATGGAATAGCTGGTAGTTTTAAACTACTAACCTTGGGGTTCACAGCCCGATGTGTAACTACTGTGGTACCAGATCACATTATTCATAACTTTTAAGATGTTGACAAAAATCAGTGATTATAAAATTTGACACAGTAAGTGATTCTCAAACACCAGCAGCAACCAAAGCGGCACTGAGTGAGTCAAAGTGTCATTGTAACTGGGTAATAATGACAACTCAGACCTGAACACATTACAACACTCACAAACATAAATTCACATAGAGTTGTAGGTCTTACAAAATTGTTTTTGTTATTATAACTATTGTTAAGTACCATCAAGTGGGTTCTAACGCATAACATCCCTTTATAGGGTTTCTGAGGCCTTTTTAAAAAAATCTTTGCCAGGACAGAAAACCTCACCTTTCTCTTGCTGAGTGACTGGTGACCTTGAACTGTGGACCTCGTGGTTTGCATGCAGTCCAGTGCTTAGCATATGGATCCACTGTGCTCCCTTAATACAACTATGTTGTTGTTATTGTTGTTAAGTGCCGTGGAGTTGGTTCTATCCATAGCGACCCTGTACAGGGTGTCCAAGGCTGTAAATCTTTATGGGAGCAGAACTCCTCATCTTTCTCTCACAGAACAGCTGGTAGTTTCGAACTGCTGACCTTGCAGTTCACAGCCCAATTCATAACAACTACGCTACCAGAGCTCCTTAGGGATATTTTTATTTAAAAAAAAGTAAATCACTACTGAGACACAGCACAAGCATTTGATTTGTGGTCATTTTGGTGTCACCACTTCTGGAAGTGTCATCTGGTGTGGGTTAGACCCTCCACATGTCCTAGTGGTGATGTCACTGCTTTGGGTTGGAGTTTGAGCATTTGAGGTAAATGGAGAAAAAACTCTTGTCTCAAGCAGGGGATTCTTAGAGACTAGTGTCACACCTACTTGTATTGTACCACAGAAGAAACAAAAGCAGCATATGGGCTAAATAAGAAGAATCCCTTGCAGGTGCTCAGCATTTCAGAGTTCACTGAGGGCTTCTTTGTAAAGTATCACAATTCTTACAACCGCACAGGAAAATACAATGACCCCCATTTTACACACTCTTTCCTTTTCTTAGTAATGAGCATAGAATTTCTGTGACTTGTCCATAGTCATTCAATACTTTCTTTTAAGAACTAGGAACAAACCTAAGTTTTGTGAATTGTGAAGGTCCTGTAAATAAATAAAGCAAGTAGAAAACACCTAAGAAAATGTCTTATGCCTTTTATGTGTTCAATGTTAGTCTGTGTGTTCATTTCCTTTCTAATTCCAGGATTTGTGCCCCTTTCTCTTCACATTGTGGAGCAAATAGAGTAAAAGGGTTTGGGAAAAAGAACGGAAGAAGAGCATGCTGCTTGGTCTCCCAGGGCTGGTTCTTTGACAGGCTTCTTAGGAGAAGACTGATTCTATCATAAAGCCAGATTTCCAGCATTAGACATAACTTTGTTAAGTCTAACCAGTAGACAGAGTGGGAAACATCTGCTGTGTTCCCAACCTCTTCCCACCCTACTTTTGTGTTTTATCAATTATTTTAGAAAAGGAAATAGGAGGTGTCTACTTGATGTTCTGCTCAATCTTATCCTTCCCTGGTCCTTAAACATTTTTCAGAGGTCTTGTCAGTTGTTGTTGTTGTTGTCAGGTGCCACCGAGTCGGAACCGGCTCATAGCGACCCCGTGCACAGCAGAACGAAACAATGTCCGATCCTGGGACAACCTCACCACCGCTGCCACACTTGAGTCCATCAATGATGCCACCTGGCCAATCCATCTCTTTTTCTCTGACCCTCCACCTTACCCAGCATGACATCCCTCTCCAGCGACTGTTTCCTCCGGACAATATATCCAAAGTATGAGAGACGAAGCTTAGCCATCCCTCCAAGGAGCTGCACTTCTTCCAAAACAGATCTATTGGTTCTTTTGGCAATCCAGGGCACTTTCAGTATTCTCCTCCAACACCACAACTCAAAGGCATCAATTCTTCTATGATCTTCCTTATTCACTGTCCAGCTTTCGCATCCATATGAGGCTATTGAAAACACCATGGCCTGGGTCAGGCGCACCTTATTCCTCAAGCTGACATCTCTGCTCTTCAACACTTTAAAAAGTTCCTGTGCAGCAGATTTGCCCAATGCAATACGTCGTGTGATCTCTTGACCACTGCTTCTGCGAGTGTTGATAGTTGAGCCAAGAAGTATGAAGTCCTTGACAACTTCAATCTTTTCTCCGTTGATAAGAATGCTGTTTATTGGTCCAGTGGTGAGGATTTTTGTTTTCTTGACATTGAGATGCAATCCATATCGAAGACTGTGCTCTTTGATCTTCATAATTAAATGTTTCAAGTCCTCTTCACTTTCAGCAAGCAAGGTTGTATCATCTGCATATCACAGGTTGTTAATGAGTCTTCCTCCAATCCTGATGCCACGTTTTTCTTCATAGAACCCAGCTTTTCGTATTATTTGCTCAGCATGCAGGTTGAATAAGTATGGTGAAAGAATACAACCCTGTCTCACAGCCTTTTATTTCCCTTGAGTCTATCTCTCATTCCTACATTCCAGATCCACCATTTTGGATCTGCCATATTTACTTCTGCTTCTCAATGTCGCAATTCCTGTTTAGCTCTCTTCTTAGAATTGGAATTGCTCTCTTCTGGATTTTATCAGTCCTTCTGACTTGGTCAATAATTTTCAACTTCCCTTCTCAGTTTGAACATTTTTTTTGCTCCCATAAACATCTATTTAAAGTTTCATGGAACATGTTTTACCGCAATCCGGTGGGCTCAACCTGTAACATGACTTAAGGATTCTAAATTGATCTTTAACGCTCAGCTTCCTACAGATTTCCACACCTTTATTATTTCTATTACTTCCCAAGGTTTCAGGACTTCTTCACATAAGCCTGGCATTGTGTCCCTTACTGTTGATTAAAATGTTCTGAACTTGTCACTAGCATGGCATTATAGTCTTCCACAGATGCTTGTAAAAGTTTTTTGTTTATGATTGATAGTTGGGAACTGATCAAAAATTTACCAGCTACTTCTTAATTTGGGATTTCTTTTTCCCCTCTTTATTATTTTCTTGGTGATATTCAGATTAATTTTGGTCATATGATAATCAAGTTATTATGCTTGACATATTTTAGTTATAACAAAATACTTTAAAGTATGAAAACTAAGTTTATATTTTACATCTCTTCAGGAAAAAAATATTACCTTTTCTAATCTAAAATCCTTTTGCCATACCTTGCACTTTCCCAGGATAATTCTTGTTTTGATAATATTATTTTTGATAATGTTAGTTTTTTTAGTAGGGTAAATAACCCCTAGAAAAGATACTAAATCAGGGAAGAACAAACAAGATAGCATAGAGGGTGGAAGTGCAGTGAGGAGCTCTGTCAGCAACAACACAGAATATTGGACAAAGCGGGCTCAGTGGATGATCCCAGAATTCTGAACCACATATAAAGAAATATTTAGACAGTTGGAAGGTTTACAACTGAGGAATTTGTAGCAGACACAAGAAATCCATTGCTTTATAATTTAAGACACTCAGCTGCTCCTGGAGCTGCCATCTTGGGGAAGACCAGGCAGGGGAAGGATCAGAGCAGCCACGGACACCTGACAGAACTGCAGAGATAAAGGTGTGGACATTCCTTTTTATTTTTTGTATCTGTTCATTGGTCTTGTGCTATCTGTTCACCTCCATTCTGGTGACTAGAGAGGGTGCCTGAGTGAGTGGACACCCCACCACGACCCCTAGAAGGTTCTACTATACATGTGCACAGATCTCCTCTCTAAATTTAAAGAAATTTAAAGTGACAGTTTCCACTTAAAATCAAACAGCAGTACAAAATGGCCACAGACAGCTCTGAACTGTTTATAACTAGGAAAAGGCCTAAACAGGGATTGTAGAGTGGAACAGGCAGACTAAAAAATATATAGTCTGAAATTTAAATCCTGAGTTATGTCACAATGACCAACAGTGGCATCTTGCAATTTCTCGTGAAGAAGAGTGAAAAGGGAAGTCCAATTCCTGATTACATCTACCTGGAGGTAATCAGAAAGCATAAAAAATACCAAAACTCACACCCACCTAAGTATTAAGGCCACAGACAATTCCTGAATATGCCCCAAAAACAGAAACAGATGACCATAGCAGCATATGTCCAGACTCTAGATGAAGTGACTGAGGCAAATGAATTGGAAGAAGACCTACACTCCATACTGGAAGATGGGCAGGCTTTGAAATGTCTGAGAAGGAATTCAGGAAAATGATTGTAAAATATACCAAAACACTATACAATGGAGTTCAGAAATATAAGGAAGAAGTCTGGGAAGTGCTATAGGAATAATCAAATAAGATAGATACAGCATTGGAAACAATTCAAAACCTAAAGAAAGAGGTCCAAGTGATTAATAATAGAATATCAGGAATGGACAATACACTGAAAGGGCAAAGAAGTAGCATTGAAGAAATAAAAGCCAGAACTAGTGAGCTAGAAGATAAATCTCTTAACACTACTAAGACATAAGAGCAAGCATAAAAAAGGATAAAAATAATCTGAAGAAGGTCTAAGATTCATGTTAGACAACATGAAGAGGAATAACTAAGAATTGTCGGCACTCTGGAACAGGAAAAATCACACAAGTCCACAGAAGAGATAATTGCAGAGCTTCTTGAAGAAAACGTCCCAAACATCCTGAAAAGTGAAAAGATCCACATTCAAGAAGCTCAACGAATCCTCGGAAGGATAGACCCCCAAAAGAAAATTATCAAGACATATAATAATCAAGCTCTACAAAATCAAATATAAGGACAGAATCCTGAAAGCAGGTACGGAAAAGAGAAGTGTAACATACAAAAGCAAGCAAATCAGATTAAGCTCAGATCTCCACGCAGGTAAGAAGGCAATGGGGAGGCAAATATAAAACCCCGAAAGAGCAAAACTTCCAGCCAAGAATCCTCTATCCCAGCAAAGTTGACAATCAAATACGATGGTGTAATCAAAACATTCCAGGATAAACAGAAGCTAAGGGATTTTGCCAAAGTCAACCCTGCTATGAAAAACATCTTAAAGGAAGTTCTGTGGACTGAAAACCAACAAGAACAGACAACAACCAGAGAATGACATATGCGGCAGCATCGCCCTGAACTCAATCAACAACAGAAGAGTCAAGAACAGAATAAAATTATAAGAATAGAGGATCTTGGAGGTCTATAATCCAAACAATTATAATGTGAAAGAAATAGGCCTCTTGCAAAACCTTTGCAGAGTATAGGACCTTAGGTGGAATCCTGAGTCCCATCCAGAACCTTATAAGGTGGGACATTCCCACTAGCAAGGACAAGTACACCAACCTGAAACAGCTAGAGCAACAGAAGATGCATCTTCAAATAAAGATTATCAGGAAAAACCACAAGCAAAGTCAGCATAACTGGCTACTACAAGAATAAGTAAGCTGTTCACCAGGAAACCATCAAGGCAAGCAATCAAGTCCTTTCAGGACAAACTCCCCTCTAAGACTGAAACTCAAAGGGAACACATGAACAGGCATGTAAGCTTGCTGGCAACCATACTGGTCTACTGGTGAGTGAAAGAGGGGGAAAGGCAGCAATGAAGACATGGGCTGAGTTCAACCACAGTCCATGGATTCCCGTTGACCTGGAGATGAGACAGAGAAGAGGAAGGGCTGGTTGGTCCAAAGTGTGGTGAGACTGGGAACACTTGAGCCCATGAACAGGGACATAGCTACAGAGGGCTAGAGTTGAGAGTGAAGCATCCAGCTGATATGAAGTGAGGGGAGATGCACAAGAACACCCAAACTTGCATACATTACCCATTTGACCTAGCCTCGATGGCTCGATAATCAGGACTCGACTAGAGGAAAATAACAAACAAAAACCATTTAAAAAAAAAAAAAAGGAAACAAGGGTAATTGCTACAATTTGATGAACCTGACCTATACTCATGGAGGTTGTTGTTGTTGTTGTTAAATGCCATCGAGTCGGGTCCGACCCATAGCGACCCTGTACAGGGTTTCCGAGGGTGTAAATCTTTATGGGAGTAGAAAGCCTCATCTTTCTCCAGCGGAGCGGCTGGTAGTTTCGAACCCTGACCTTAAGGTTCGCAGCCCGATTCGTAACCACTACGCTACCAGAGCTCCTTACTCATGGAGGTAGTAGCTCTAAATACCAACAGAGTGGGAAGAGGTCTTCACATCAAGTATCAATGCTATTCCCTCTGTATATAGGGCAGATAAGGATCGGCAACTTAGACACCGGCTACCTAAAATGAGGGGGTGATAAAAGCACGAAGTGACTGGCTTACAAGGTCTCAGGAGGGAGTTTAGATTAAAAGTGTGGGGGAAAGAAAGAAAACTGAGTAGTTTGCATCTTGTCTAGATGGGTCTGGTAAAAAGAGATGGGGATAAGATTCATATAATTCAATAATGAATAATTGTAACTGTCACAATTGTAAATGTCGAAGTTTTGTAACAAAAATGGGGGAGTAGTTAATCTTTCAGTCCAGAAACAGAAGACCATCAAGGAAGAAGAGCACAAGCAGTATGTGGGACCTTCTCCAGAGAAGCAGCGATGCCAGAGACGGAGGTAGAGATGGGGACTTGTAGAGAGGGAGCGGCTGAGGACTCTAAATTCATGGGAAGAGAGAGATTCAGAGTTGGTGGCCAGTTTGCAGACTTGGCAGAATGTGCCCATTAGAGGTGTAAATTATTATATATGCCTGAGTGGATTTTTTTTTTTTAAGCTAAAGTGAATAGACAGAAATACTGTTAACTGATGGTACATGGAGGGGATTATAATCATTTTAATGAAACAAGGTGTATGATTTGTTGAATGTAAAACTGATGATCTGCCCTGTAATCGCTTCCTCAATCCACAATAAAAACCTTAGGGAAAAAAAAAAAAAAAGATACTTAATCAGCCTTCTATTTTATTGATGGTTGTGGTGTGCTATGGAGTCAGTTCCAACTTCTAGTGACCCTGCCTAGGGTTTCTGAGGCTGTAAATCTTTACGGGAGCAGAAACTCTCATGGAACCGCTGGTAGTTTCAAACTACTGACCTTGAGGTGAGCAGCCCAACTCATAATCACTACACTTGCAATAATGTATGTAGGTAGTATGAGAGGCAGTGCTCTCAGGGAGCAAGGAATCTGCAAGGTGACCACTGAAGGCTTGGGTTTGGTATCTCAACCATGGGTGGAAATTTCTTTTCTAGCCCATTGTAGAAACTGACATTGCTGGATGAGTCACTAAGGATAGATAATGAGATTCCAAGGACTTAGGATGGAGTTGTAGCCCAGCAACAGTTCATGTGAGATGCAGTAAGTTTGGAGGTAAATTGGAAGTTCCTGTGTGGTGCAAGTGGACAATGCCCTCACCTACTAACCAAAAAGGAGTTCTGGTAGCGTAGTGGTTACGAATCGGGCTGCGAACCTCAATGTCATCAATTCGAAACTGCCAACTGTTTTGCGGAGAAAGATGAGGCTCTCTGCTCCTGTAAAGATTTATAGCCTCGGAAACTCTGTACTGGGTCGCTATCAGTCAGAACCGACTCCATGGTACTTAACAACAACTAACCCAAAAGGTTGGTGATTCAAGTACACCCCAAAGTACTTCAGAAGAAAGGTCTGACAATTTACTTCTGAAAAAAATAACCACTAAAAACCCTAGGAGCAAAGTTTTACTGTGATACACACATGATTGTCATAAAATTGATAAACAGTCGTCAACTGAACTGCAACTGATAGGTAATAAATTCACAGCTCAAGACAAGAAAGAAAAATTCCATCTCATGAGAGCGTTAAAATCCTACCATGGATTTTATTGCCAGAGGAGACCCCCATATTACTCAGACTAAGATGCTTTGTGACCTGGGGTCAAATTCTTTGCCTTGTTATTTTATTTTATTTTTTTCATCTTTTGCTCTTCCTTATTCCTAGCCCATAGACAAACATGCCTCCAATACATTTTCTCCTGCTGACTTCAAAATGTTCGCCTGAGTCATCTATTATTCCACCCAGAGTCTCTAGTCCTTCTTCGTACTCAGCAGTGCCTTCTAGTCAGTCCAGCAAGTGAATCAGTAGCACTCTCACTGTTGTTGCTGTTAGGTGTCGTCCAGTTGATGCATAGTGACAGTATGCACAAAAGAAGGCAATGCTGCTAAGCCTTGCCCCATCATCAAAATCCTTATTAGTCTTGAACCCATTGCTGCTGCCTCTGTGCCAATCCATCTCATTGTGGTCTTCCTCTTTTTTGCTGATCCTCCACTTTACCAAGCATGATATCCTCCAGTGACTGGTTCCTACTAATAAAAAGTCCAAAGCATTAGAGACAAAGTCTTGATATCCTAGCTCCTGAGGAATACTCTGTACCTCTTCTAATACAGATTTGTTTGTTTTCTGGCAGTCCATGGTACTTTTATTATTCTTATCCAACACCATAATTCAAAATCATCAGTTCTTCTGTGGTCTATATATTCATTGTCTGACTTTCACACACATATTAGGCTATTGAAAATACCATGGTCTGGGTGTTGTTGTTGTCAGGTGCCACGGAGTTGGTAGCAACTTATAGCAACCTTATGCTGAACAGAATGAAACCCTGCCCAATCCTTCACAGGTCTCACAATCGTAGCTATGCTTGGGCCCACTGTTGCTGCCACTGTGCCAATTCATCTCATTGAAGGTCTTTCTCTTTTTTGCTGACCCTCCACTTTACCACATATGGTGTCCTTCTCCAGGGACTAGTCCCTCCTGACACTATGTCTAAAGTATGAGAGACAAAGTTTGGTCATCCTGGCTTAGATGAGTTACACCTTAGTCCTTAACCTGACACCTTTGTTTTGAACACTTTAAAGAGCACTTGTGCAGCAGATTTGCCTAGTGCAAGATGCCATTTGATTTGTTGACTGTTGCTTCCATGAGTGGTTATAATGCATCCAAGCAAAATGAAGTCTTTGACAACTTCAATCTTTTCTCTATTTTTCATGATGTTATATATTGATCCAGTGGTGAGCATTTTTGTTTTCTATACATTGAGGTGTGACCCATAGTGAAGGCAGTGGTTTTTTAAATTCATCAGAAAGTATTTAAGTCCTTTTTTGCATTCAGCAAGCAAGTTTGTATCATCTGCATACTGCAGATGGTTAATAAATCTTCCTCAAATCCTGATGCCACATTCTTCTTCCTATATTCAGCTTCTTGGATTATTTGCACAGCATACAAGTTAAGTATGGTAAAAGAATATAATGCTGGTGCACACCTTTTCCAATTTTAAGCCATAGCTTGTCATGCTCCACACAGTCGAAAGTCTTTGCATAATTAATAAAGCACAGGTAAATATCTTTCTGGTATTCTCTACTTCCAGTCAAGATCCATTCATCAGCAATAATATACCTCATTTTACATCCTTGTCTGAATCCAGCTAAAACTTTTGGCAGTTCCCTGCCAATGTACTGTTGCAGCAGTTTTTGAATTATCTCTAGCAAATTATACTGACATGTGATATTAATGATATTATCTGTGATTTTTGTATTTCACTGGGTCAGCTCTCTGGAAAGGGCATAAATATAGATTCCTTCCAATTAACTGGCTAGGTAACTTTCTTCCAAATTTCTTGGCACAGATGAGTGAGTGCTTCCAGTGTTGCATTAGTTTATTGAAGGATTTCAATTTGTATTCCATCAATTCCAACAACCTTATTCTTTGTCAGTACTTTCAATGCACCTTGGACTTCTTCCTTCAGTACAATTGGCTGTTGAGCATACGCTACCTCTTGAAATGATAGAACACTGACCATTTCGTTTTGTTACAGTGACTCTGTGCATTCCTTCCATCTTCTTTTGATGCTCCCTGCATCATTCAATATTTTGTACATGTTGTTATTGTTAAGTGACATTCTGTCTATTTTGACTCATAATGATCCTGCATAGGGTTTCCAAGTAACAGCAGATGTGTTTGAATCAACTACATTGTGGTTAGCAGTCCAATGTTTATCCTATAGAGTCACACCAGAGACTCCTTTTTTTTGTCCACAGACTCCTTCAATATCACTAGTCGAGGCTTGAATTTTTATTTCAGCTTGAGAAATGCTGAGCATGTTTTCCCTTTTTGGTTTTCTAATTCCAAATCTTTACACATTTTAGTATAACACCTAACTTTGTTTTCTTGAGGTGCCCTCTGAAATTTTTCAAGCCTCAGTTAGCAATTTTAAAGGATTCTTTGTGAAAAATATTGAATGATACTGGCAACATTGTAAAAAGGTGGAAGGAATACTCAAAGTCATGGTACCAAAAAGAATGGACTAATGATCAATCATTTCAAGAGGTAGCATCTGATCAAGAACCAGTCGTATGAAGGAAGTAGTCTAAGCTTCATTAAGCTCAGACTTAACGAAGTCTGGCAAAAACAGACTCTAGGAATTTACAGAATACAAAATGTTTCAGTATATTGACCCAGCACTAGTCCATATAAAGCAATTGGGAAGAAAACTACCTAGTCAACTGATTGGGAGAGGTCATATCTGCATCCATTCTAAAGAAAAGTGACCCAATGGAATGCATACATCATCAACACTTTCATTAATATTATATATAAGTAAAATTTTACTGAAGATAATTTAAAAAGGATTGCAACAGTACATTGACAGAGAGCTGCCAGAAATTCAAGCCAGATTCAAAAGAGGAACTATAACATGGGATAGCATTGCTGACATTAAATGAATCTTGGCTGAATGCAGAGAATACCAGAATATTTCACTTTTTGCTTTATTGAATGTAAAGATGAATGTAAAGACATTCAACTATGAGGATCATAACAAGTAATAGATAACATTACAAAGAATGTGTATTCCAGAGCACTTAATTGTGCTCATGAGGAACCTGTACATAGACCAAGAGACAATAATTAAAACAGAACAAAGGAATATTGGGAATGTTGACTGGTTTAAAGTCAAGAAAGGCATGTGCCAGAATAATATCCATGCACCTACAGGGAAGCCCGATTAATGCCACTATTATTCAAATTTATGCACCAACCACTAAAACCAGTGAGGAAGAAATAGAAGAATTATACCAACTTCTTCAATCTGAAATTGATCAAACATACAATCAAAATGTATTGACCATTACTGGTGATTGCAATGCAGTGGTTAGGAGCAAAGAAGAAGGATCAGTATTTGGAAAATATGGCATTGGTGATAGAAATGATGCTGGAGATTACAAAATCAATGATTTGTTCACTTCAAATACTTTCTTTAGACAGCATATGAGATGACTATACACATGGACCTCACCAGATGGAATACACAGAAATCAAATTGACAACATCTGCAGAAAGAGATGATGGAAAAGCTCCATATCATTAGTCAAAACAAGGCCAGGGGCAGACTGTGGAACAGACCATCAATTACTCATGTTCAAATTCAAACTGAAGCTGAAGAAAATGAAAATAAGTCCATGAGAGCCAAAATATGACCTTGAATATATCCCACCTGAATTTAGGGATCATCTGAAGAACAGATTTGATACATTAAACACTAAAGACTGAAGACCAGAAGAGTTGTGGGATGAAATCAAGAACATCGTACATGAAAAAA